>NW_027069383.1:658928-969642 GCF_037157495.1 Lathamus discolor
CTCTTCCACTCCCTCCCAGCTTCACCACGGATTGGTTCATGAGGCTCAGAATCATGGACGTGGCTTGGGCCAATGCCAAGACCCAGAAGTGTTGGATACGGCAGGTTGTGGTCCATGAATATTATACGGCTTAGGATCACAGTTCGGGTTAGGTTCCGAATTAGGGTTAGGTTTAGGGTTAGGTGTTAGGTTTAGGGTTAGGGTTAGGGTTAACCGTAACCGGAGTTAACCCTGGGAGTGGAGTTAACACCAGGTTGAGCCTTAGGGTTAGGGTTAGGGTTCCAGTTAGGATTAGGTTTAGCGTTAGGATTAGGTTTAGGGTTAGGGTTAGGTTTAGGGTTAACCTTCACCAGAGTTAACCCTAGGGGCGGAGTTAACCCCAGGGTTAGGGTTACGTTCAGGATTAAGTTAGGGTTATGGTTAGGCTGGGTAGGATTAGGGTTAGTGTTAGGTTTAAGGCTTAAGGTCCGGGATTACGGTTAGGGGTTAGGGTTGGGATTAGGGTTACGGTTAGGGTTAGGGTTAAGGTTAGGGTTACCTCTAACCGGATTTAACCCTAGGGGTGGAGTTAACCCCAGGGTTAGGGTTAGGTTTAGGCTTAGGGTTAGCATTAACCCTAATCGGAATTAACCCTAGGGGCGGGTTTAATCCCAGGCTTAGGGTTAGGGTTAGGCTTAGGCTTAGTGTTGACTTAAGTTTAGGGTTAGGTTAACCCTAACCGGAGTTAACTAGGGTTAGGGTTAGGGTTAGGGTTACCTCTAACCGGAGTTAACCCTAGGGGTTAACTGCCCATGGTTCCTGCCCCAAAACCCCAAGTGCTGGAGCTCACCCCCCTCTGCCCCAGGAGCAGGGTCAGGCCCCACAGCTCTGCTCCTGCCAGCGCTGCCGAGCCCTGCACTCCCTTGATGGTGCCATCAGAGCGCCCCACACACCGCAGCACGGGCTGGGCCGTTGCTCTGGCTCCGGCAGAGGCACAAGTGCCTTTGGAAGCTGCCAGCGAACAACAAGAGCTGAGAAGCGGCTGCAGAAGGGCTCTGCTGTGGGGCTGAAAGCCAAGGGTGGTGCAGGGGAAAGGAGAGACTGCAGAGCCTCAGCCCTTGGGCTTCCTTCAGAGGAGGTGGCGCTGCTGCCCTTGATCCTGGCTGTTCTTCAGCCTGACCTGCACTCAGCGGTCTCCAGTGGCCTCTGGCCAGGCCAGCAGCAGAGGCAGGATGTTCTGCACAAATGTCTGCACCTGTTCCTGGGCCTGACTCAGTGCCGAGAGCTCTTCTGCAGCCAAATGCAGATCGTACTTTACAGTCAGACAGCGTGGTGTGGGGTGGAAGGGACCTTAAATGCCCATAGGGATTCAGAGCATCCCACAGGCAGAGCATCCCATAGGTGTTGAGAGCATCCCCCAAGCAGGGCATCCCACAGGGATTCACAGCAGCCCACAAGCAGAGCATCCCAGAGGGATTCACAGCATCCCACAGTCAGAGCATCCCCTAAGGAATCAGAGCATCCCACAAGGATTCAGAGCATCCCACAAGCAGAGCATGCCAGAGGGATTCAGAGCATCCCACAGGGCTCCAGAGCATCCCACAAAGCAGAGCACCCCACAGAGTTTCACAGCATCCCACAACCACAGCACCATACAGAGCTCCAGAGCATCCCATAGGGATTCAGAGCACCCCAAGCGCATCAGAACCCCCCCCATCTCCCCATGGAAGCCCCCATTGACACCCCTGACCCAACCCCTCCCCATGGAGCTCCCCCCATGGAACCTGCCTCTCTATGACATCAGCCCCAGCTCCAAGGGACCTGCATCCAGCACCCGTATCCCCGGGGCAGTTGCGCTTTGGGTGCAGTGGTGCTTGCAGCTCCTTGCTTGCAGCTCCTTGGTGTCACTCTTAGCGGTGGTGGCAGCGATGGCTTTGCTCCGTGTCATCATCCTGCTGGCCTCGGCCTGGCTGGTGCAAGGCTCCTGGGACAGCTGTGGGTGAGTGGCTCCAGGCTCCAGGGTTCCTGGTATTCCATAGGGAGATGCTGCTGCTCCCAGCCACGGTCACACCAATGGGGAGTGGGATTTGAGGAGCCCCACTTGCTTGCCATCAGCCCATGCGGTGGCACAGCACAGCTATGGGGCACCCCATAGGGTCCTTTGTCCTGCAGCACCCTAGGAGGCAGGATGATGCTCATCTCTGGGGCACTGCGTAGGGTCCCTTTTCCCTGCAGCACCCAATGGGGCGGGACAATGCTCGCCCTTCAGCCCTAACCATCAAGTGTTGAGCTTCTGCTTCAAGAGGGACCTGCGGTACCCGTCCCATGGCTGATTCTTACGGGATGTCGCGCATCGTCGGAGGCACGGATGCGCAGCGGGGCGCCTGGCCACGGATGCTCAGCATCCAGTTCCCCACAGCCACCGCATTCCCGCACATCTGCGGGGGGTCCCTCATCCCGTATGAAGACAGGCTGAGGAAGTTGGGGCTTTTCAGCCTGGAGAAGAGAAGGCTGCGTGGAGACCTAAGAGCAGCCTTCCAGTACCTGAAGGGGGCCTATAGGGATGCTGGGGAGGGACTCTTTGTCAGGGACTCTAGTGACAGGACAAGGGGTAATGGGTTAAAACTTAAACAGGGCAAGTTTCAATTGGATATAAGGAGGAAATTCTTTCCTGTTAGGGTGGTGAGACACTGGAATCGCTTGCCCAGGGAGGTTGTGAGTGCTCCATCCCTGGCGGTGTTCAAGGCCAGGTTGGATGAAGACTTGTGTGGGATGGTTCAGTGAGAGGTGTCCCTGTCCATGGCAGGGGGGTTGGAACTAGATGATCTTGAGGTCCTTTCCAACCCTAACTATTCTATGATTCTATGATTCTATGATCACCCCTCAATGGGTCCTCACAGCCGCTCACTGCTTCGTCGGGCAAAAGTAAGGGGGAGAAGGGATTCCAGCCATAGGGAATAGGCAAGGAGCAGCTCCCATCCCGTCCCCTTCCCCATCCTGGATGCACTGGGAAGAGCGCTCAGGAGAAGGCTGCTTCCAGCTTGACAGCCCTTGAGCCTTAGGCACGCTGCTTTCCTTTGCGAAGCAGCCGCAATGTGGCTCCTTCCCATCCCTCTTCTCCATAGAATGGATTAGAATAGATTAAAATGGAATGGTATGGAATGGAATGCAATGCTTATGGATCATGGAGTGGGGTGGGTTGGAAAGGAGCTTGAGATCATCCACTTCCAACCCCTTGCCATGGGCAGGGATGCCTTCCATAGAGCAGCTTGCTCCAAGCTGGCCTGCAGCACTGCAGCCAGGGATGGAGCAGCCAAACCTCCATCCATGCCATCCCAGTGCCCCAGCACCCTCTTAGGGAATCCCTTCCTTATCTCCAGCCTGCAATTCCCTCTTGGAACCCATCAGCCCTTGTCCTATGGCTCCAATCCCTGCTCTTCCACTCCCTCCCAGCTTCACCACGGATTGGTTCATGAGGCTCAGAATCATGGACGTGGCTTGGGCCAATGCCGAGACCCAGAAGTGCTGGATACGGCAGGTTGTGGTCCATGAATGTTATACGGCTTAGGATCACGGGTAGGGTTAGGTTCCGAATTAGGGTTAGGTTTAGGGTTAGAGTCAGGGTAATTGTTAGGTACAGGGTTAGGTGTTAGGGTTAGGTGTTAGGGTTAGGGATAGGGTTAGGGTTAGCGTTAACCGTAACCGGAGTCAACCCTAGGGGTGGAGTTAACACCAGGTTGAGCCTTAGGGTTAGGGTTAGGGTTCCAGTTAGGATTAGGTTTAGGTTTAGGGTTAGGGTAAGGTTTAGGGTTAACCTTCACCAGAGTTAACCCTAGGGGCGGAGTTAACCCTAGGATTAGGGTTAGGATTAGGGTTACGGTCAGGATTAAGTTAGGGTTATGATTAGGCTGGGTTAGGATTAGGGTTAGTGTTAGGTCTTAGGGTTAAGGTCCGGGTTACGGTTAGGGGTTAGGGTTGGGATTAGGGTTACGGTTCGGGTTAGGGTTAAGGTTAGGGTTACCTCTAACCGGAGTTAACCCTAGGGGTGGAGTTAACCCCAGGGTTAGGGTTAGGTTTAGGCTTAGGGTTAGCATTAACCCTAATCGGAATTAACCCTAGGGGCGGGTTTAATTCCAGGCTTAGGGTTAGGGTTAGGGTTAGGCTTAGGTTTAGGGTTAGACTTCAGTTTAGGGTTAGGTTAACCCTAACCGGAGTTAACTAGGGTTGGGGTTAGGGTTAGGGTTACCTCTAACCGGAGTTAACCCTAGGGGTTAACTGCCCAAGGTTCCCCCAAGTGCTGGAGCTCACCCCCCTCTGCCCCAGGAGCAGGGTCAGGCCCCACAGCTCTGCTCCTGCCAGCGCTGCCGAGCCCTGCACTCCCTTGATGGTGCCATCAGAGCGCCCCACACACCGCAGCACGGGCTGGGCCGTTGCTCTGGCTCCGGCAGAGGCACAAGTGCCTTTGGAAGCTGCCAGCGAACAACAAGAGCTGAGAAGCGGCTGCAGAAGGGCTCTGCTGTGGGGCTGAAAGCCAAGGGTGGTGCAGGGGAAAGGAGAGACTGCAGAGCCTCAGCCCTTGGGCTTCCTTCAGAGGAGGTGGCGCTGCTGCCCTTGATCCTGGCTGTTCTCCAGCCCTGACCTGCCCTCAGCGGTCTCCAGTGGCCTCTGGCCAGGCCAGCAGCAGAGACAGGATGTTCTGCACAAATGTCTGCACCTGTTCCTGGGCCTGACTCAGTGCCGAGAGCTCTTCTGCAGCCAAATGCAGATCGTACTTTACAGTCAGACAGCGTGGTGTGGGGTGGAAGGGACCTTAAATGCCCATAGGTGTTCAGAGCATCCCTCAAGCAGGGCATCCCACAAGGATTCAGAGCATCCCACAAGCAGAGCATCCCAGAGGGATTCACAGCATCCCACAGTCAGAGCATCCCCTAAGGAATCAGAGCATCCCACAAGGATTCAGAGCATCCCACAAGCAGAGCTTGCCAGAGGGATTCAGAGCATCCCACAGGGCTCCAGAGCATCCCACAAAGCAGAGCACCCCACAGAGTTTCACAGCATCCCACAACCACAGCACCATACAGAGCTCCAGAGCATCCCATAGGGATTCAGAGCACCCCAAGCGCTTCAGAACCCCCCCATCTCCCCATGGAAGCCCCCATTGACACCCCTGACCCAACCCCTCCCCATGGAGCTCCCCCCATGGAACCTGCCTCTCTATGACATCAGCCCCAGCTCCAAGGTACCTGCATCCAGCACCCGTATCCCCGGGGCAGTTGCGCTTTGGGTGCAGTGGTGCTTGCAGCTCCTTGCTTGCAGCTCCTTGGTGTCACTCTTAGCGGTGGTGGCAGCGATGGCTTTGCTCCGTGTCATCATCCTGCTGGCCTCGGCCTGGCTGGTGCAAGGCTCCTGGGACAGCTGTGGGTGAGTGGCTCCAGGCTCCAGGGTTCCTGGTATTCCATAGGGAGATGCTGCTGCTCCCAGCCACGGTCACACCAATGGGGAGTGGGATTTGAGGAGCCCCACTTGCTTGCCATCAGCCCATGCGGTGGCACAGCACAGCTATGGGGCACCCCATAGGGTCCTTTGTCCTGCAGCACCCTAGGAGGCAGGATGATGCTCATCTCTGGGACACTGCGTAGGGTCCCTTTTCCCTGCAGCACCCAATGGGGCGGGACAATGCTCGCCCTTCAGCCCTAACCATCAAGTGTTGAGCTTCTGCTTCAAGAGGGACCTGCGGTACCCGTCCCATGGCTGATTCTTACGGGATGTCGCGCATCGTCGGAGGCACGGATGCGCAGCGGGGCGCCTGGCCACGGATGCTCAGCATCCAGTTCCCCACAGCCACCGCATTCCCGCACATCTGCGGGGGGTCCCTCATCCCGTATGAAGACAGGCTGAGGAAGTTGGGGCTTTTCAGCCTGGAGAAGAGAAGGCTGCGTGGAGACCTAAGAGCAGCCTTCCAGTACCTGAAGGGGGCCTATAGGGATGCTGGGGAGGGACTCTTTGTCAGGGCCTGTAGTGACAGGACAAGGGGTAATGGGTTAAAACTTAAACAGGGCAAGTTTAAATTGGATATAAGGAGGAAATTCTTTCCTGTTAGGGTGGTGAGACACTGGAATCGCTTGCCCAGGGAGGTTGTGAGTGCTCCATCCCTGGCGGTGTTCAAGGCCAGGTTGGATGAAGCCTTGTGTGGGATGGTTCAGTGAGAGGTGTCCCTGTCCATGGCAGGGGGGTTGGAACTAGATGATCTTGAGGTCCTTTCCAACCCTAACTATTCTATGATTCTATGATTCTATGATCACCCCTCAATGGGTCCTCACAGCCGCTCACTGCTTCGTCGGGCAAAAGTAAGGGGGAGAAGGGAGCAGCTCCCATCCCGTCCCCTTCCCCATCCTGGATGCACTGGGAAGAGCGCTCAGGAGAAGGCTGCTTCCAGCTTGACAGCCCTTGAGCCTAAGGCACGCTGCTTTCCTTTGCGAAGCAGCCGCAATGTGGCTCCTTCCCATCCCTCTTCTCCATAGAATGGATTAGAAGAGATTAAAATGGAATGGTATGGAATGCAATGCAATGCTTATGGATCATGGAGTGGGGTGGCTTGGAAAGGAGCTTGAGATCATCCACTTCCAACCCCTTGCCATGGGCAGGGATGCCTTCCATAGAGCAGCTTGCTCCAAGCTGGCCTGCAGCACTGCAGCCAGGGATGGAGCAGCCAAACCTTCTCCATCCATGCCATCCCAGTGCCCCAGCACCCTCTTAGGGAATCCCTTCCTTATCTCCAGCCTGCAATTCCCTCTCAGAACCCATCAGCCCTTGTCCTATGGCTCCAATCCCTGCTCTTCCACTCCCTCCCAGCTTCACCACGGATTGGTTCATGAGGCTCAGAATCATGGACGTGGCTTGGGCCAATGCCGAGACCCAGAAGTGCTGGATACGGCAGGTTGTGGTCCATGAATATTATACGGCTTAGGATCACGGGTAGGGTTAGGTTCCCAATTAGGGTTAGGTTTAGGGTTAGAGTCAGGGTAATTGTTAGGTACAGGGTTAGGTGTTAGGGTTAGGTGTTAGGGTTAGGGATAGGGTTAGGGTTAGTGTTAACCGTAACCGGAGTCAACCCTAGGGGTGGAGTTAACACCAGGTTGAGCCTTAGGGTTAGGGTTAGGGTTCCAATTAGGATTAGGTTTAGGTTTAGGGTTGGGGTAAGGTTTAGGGTTAACCTTCACCAGAGTTAACCCTAGGGGCGGAGTTAACCCTAGGATTAGGGTTAGGATTAGGGTTACGGTCAGGATTAAGTTAGGGTTATGGTTAGGCTGGGTTAGGATTAGGGTTAGTGTTAGGTCTTAGGGTTAAGGTCCGGGTTACGGTTAGGGGTTAGGGTTGGGATTAGGGTTACGGTTCGGGTTAGGGTTAAGGTTAGGGTTACCTCTAACCGGAGTTAACCCTAAGGGTGTAGTTAACCCCAGGGTTAGGGTTAGGTTTAGGCTTAGGGTTAGCATTAACCCTAATCGGAATTAACCCTAGGGGCGGGTTTAATCCCAGGCTTAGGGTTAGGGTTAGGGTTAGGCTTAGGTTTAGGGTTAGACTTCAGTTTAGGGTTAGGTTAACACTAACCGGAGTTAACTAGGGTTGGGGTTAGGGTTAGGGTTACCTCTAACTGGAGTTAACCCTAGGGGTTAACTGCCCAAGGTTCCCCCAAGTGCTGGAGCTCACCCACCTCTGCCCCAGGAGCAGGGTCAGGCCCCACAGCTCTGCTCCTGCCAGCGCTGCCGAGCCCTGCACTCCCTTGATGGTGCCATCAGAGCGCCCCACACACCGCAGCACGGGCTGGGCCGTTGCTCTGGCTCCGGCAGAGGCACAAGTGCCTTTGGAAGCTGCCAGCGAACAACAAGAGCTGAGAAGCGGCTGCAGAAGGGCTCTGCTGTGGGGCTGAAAGCCAAGGGTGGTGCAGGGGAAAGGAGAGACTGCAGAGCCTCAGCCCTTGGGCTTCCTTCAGAGGAGGTGGCGCTGCTGCCCTTGATCCTGGCTGTTCTTCAGCCTGACCTGCCCTCAGCGGTCTCCAGTGGCCTCTGGCCAGGCCAGCAGCAGAGGCAGGATGTTCTGCACAAATGTCTGCACCTGTTCCTGGGCCTGACTCAGTGCCGAGAGCTCTTCTGCAGCCAAATGCAGATCGTACTTTACAGTCAGACAGCGTGGTGTGGGGTGGAAGGGACCTTAAATGCCCATAGGGATTCAGAGCATCCCACAGGCAGAGCATCCCATAGGTGTTGAGAGCATCCCCCAAGCAGGGCATCCCACAGGGATTCACAGCAGCCCACAAGCAGAGCATCCCAGAGGGATTCACAGCATCCCACAGTCAGAGCATCCCCTAAGGAATCAGAGCATCCCACAAGGATTCAGAGCATCCCACAAGCAGAGCATGCCAGAGGGATTCAGAGCATCCCACAGGGCTCCAGAGCATCCCACAAAGCAGAGCACCCCACAGAGTTTCACAGCATCCCACAACCACAGCACCATACAGAGCTCCAGAGCATCCCATAGGGATTCAGAGCACCCCAAGCGCATCAGAACCCCCCCCATCTCCCCATGGAAGCCCCCATTGACACCCCTGACCCAACCCCTCCCCATGGAGCTCCCCCCATGGAACCTGCCTCTCTATGACATCAGCCCCAGCTCCAAGGGACCTGCATCCAGCACCCGTATCCCCGGGGCAGTTGCGCTTTGGGTGCAGTGGTGCTTGCAGCTCCTTGCTTGCAGCTCCTTGGTGTCACTCTTAGCGGTGGAGGCAGCGATGGCTTTGCTCCGTGTCATTATCCTGCTGGCCTCGGCCTGGCTGGTGCAAGGCTCCTGGGACAGCTGTGGGTGAGTGGCTCCAGGCTCCAGGGTTCCTGGTATTCCATAGGGAGATGCTGCTGCTCCCAGCCACGGTCACACCAATGGGGAGTGGGATTTGAGGAGCCCCACTTGCTTGCCATCAGCCCATGCGGTGGCACAGCACAGCTATGGGGCACCCCATAGGGTCCTTTGTCCTGCAGCACCCTAGGAGGCAGGATGATGCTCATCTCTGGGGCACTGCGTAGGGTCCCTTTTCCCTGCAGCACCCAATGGGGCGGGACAATGCTCGCCCTTCAGCCCTAACCATCAAGTGTTGAGCTTCTGCTTCAAGAGGGACCTGCGGTACCCGTCCCATGGCTGATTCTTACGGGATGTCGCGCATCGTCGGAGGCACGGATGCGCAGCGGGGCGCCTGGCCACGGATGCTCAGCATCCAGTTCCCCACAGCCACCGCATTCCCGCACATCTGCGGGGGGTCCCTCATCCCGTATGAAGACAGGCTGAGGAAGTTGGGGCTTTTCAGCCTGGAGAAGAGAAGGCTGCGTGGAGACCTAAGAGCAGCCTTCCAGTACCTGAAGGGGGCCTATAGGGATGCTGGGGAGGGACTCTTTGTCAGGGACTCTAGTGACAGGACAAGGGGTAATGGGTTAAAACTTAAACAGGGCAAGTTTCAATTGGATATAAGGAGGAAATTCTTTCCTGTTAGGGTGGTGAGACACTGGAATCGCTTGCCCAGGGAGGTTGTGAGTGCTCCATCCCTGGCGGTGTTCAAGGCCAGGTTGGATGAAGCCTTGTGTGGGATGGTTCAGTGAGAGATGTCCCTGTCCATGGCAGGGGGGTTGGAACTAGATGATCTTGAGGTCCTTTCCAACCCTAACTATTCTATGATTCTATGATTCTATGATTCTATGATTCTATGATTCTATGATCACCCCTCAATGGGTCCTCACAGCCGCTCACTGCTTCGTCGGGCAAAAGTAAGGGGGAGAAGGGATTCCAGCCATAGGGAATAGGCAAGGAGCAGCTCCCATCCCGTCCCCTTCCCCATCCTGGATGCACTGGGAAGAGCGCTCAGGAGAAGGCTGCTTCCAGCTTGACAGCCCTTGAGCCTAAGGCACGCTGCTTTCCTTTGCGAAGCAGCCGCAATGTGGCTCCTTCCCATCCCTCTTCTCCATAGAATGGATTAGAAGAGATTAAAATGGAATGGTATGGAATGGAATGCAATGCTTATGGATCATGGAGTGGGGTGGCTTGGAAAGGAGCTTGAGATCATCCACTTCCAACCCCTTGCCATGGGCAGGGATGCCTTCCATAGAGCAGCTTGCTCCAAGCTGGCCTGCAGCACTGCAGCCAGGGATGGAGCAGCCAAACCTTCTCCATCCATGCCATCCCAGTGCCCCAGCACCCTCTTAGGGAATCCCTTCCTTATCTCCAGCCTGCAATTCCCTCTCAGAACCCATCAGCCCTTGTCCTATGGCTCCAATCCCTGCTCTTCCACTCCCTCCCAGCTTCACCACGGATTGGTTCATGAGGCTCAGAATCATGGACGTGGCTTGGGCCAATGCCGAGACCCAGAAGTGCTGGATACGGCAGGTTGTGGTCCATGAATATTATACGGCTTAGGATCACGGGTAGGGCTAGGTTCCCAATTAGGGTTAGGTTTAGGGTTAGAGTCAGGGTAATTGTTAGGTACAGGGTTAGGTGTTAGGGTTAGGTGTTAGGGTTAGGGATAGGGTTAGGGTTAGCGTTAACCGTAACCGGAGTCAACCCTAGGGGTGGAGTTAACACCAGGTTGAGCCTTAGGGTTAGGGTTAGGGTTCCAATTAGGATTAGGTTTAGGTTTAGGGTTAGGGTAAGGTTTAGGGTTAACCTTCACCAGAGTTAACCCTAGGGGCGGAGTTAACCCTAGGATTAGGGTTAGGATTAGGGTTACGGTCAGGATTAAGTTAGGGTTATGGTTAGGCTGGGTTAGGATTAGGGTTAGTGTTAGGTTTTAGGGTTAAGGTCCGGGTTACGGTTAGGGGTTAGGGTTGGGATTAGGGTTACGGTTCGGGTTAGGGTTAAGGTTAGGGTTACCTCTATCCGGAGTTAACCCTAGGGGTGGAGTTAACCCCAGGGTTAGGGTTAGGTTTAGGCTTAGGGTTAGCATTAACCCTAATCGGAATTAACCCTAGGGGCGGGTTTAATCCCAGGCTTAGGGTTAGGGTTAGGGTTAGGCTTAGGCTTAGGGTTAGACTTCACTTTAGGGTTAGGTTAACCCTAACCGGAGTTAACTAGGGTTGGGGTTAGGGTTAGGGTTACCTCTAACCGGAGTTAACCCTAGGGGTTAACTGCCCAAGGTTCCCCCAAGTGCTGGAGCTCACCCACCTCTGCCCCAGGAGCAGGGTCAGGCCCCACAGCTCTGCTCCTGCCAGCGCTGCCGAGCCCTGCACTCCCTTGATGGTGCCATCAGAGCGCCCCACACACCGCAGCACGGGCTGGGCCGTTGCTCTGGCTCCGGCAGAGGCACAAGTGCCTTTGGAAGCTGCCAGCGAACAACAAGAGCTGAGAAGCGGCTGCAGAAGGGCTCTGCTGTGGGGCTGAAAGCCAAGGGTGGTGCCGGGGAAAGGAGAGACTGCAGAGCCTCAGCCCTTGGGCTTCCTTCAGAGGAGGTGGCGCTGCTGCCCTTGATCCTGGCTGTTCTCCAGCCCTGACCTGCCCTCAGCGGTCTCCAGTGGCCTCTGGCCAGGCCAGCAGCAGAGACAGGATGTTCTGCACAAATGTCTGCACCTGCTCCTGGGCCTGACTCAGTGCCGAGAGCTCTTCTGCAGCCAAATGCAGATCGTACTTTACAGTCAGCCAGCGTGGTGTGGGGTGGAAGGGACCTTAAATGCCCATAGGGATTCAGAGCATCCCACAGGCAGAGCATCCCATAGGTGTTGAGAGCATCCCCCAAGCAGGGCATCCCACAGGGATTCACAGCAGCCCACAAGCAGAGCATCCCAGAGGGATTCACAGCATCCCACAGTCAGAGCATCCCCTAAGGAATCAGAGCATCCCACAAGGATTCAGAGCATCCCACAAGCAGAGCATGCCAGAGGGATTCAGAGCATCCCACAGGGCTCCAGAGCATCCCACAAAGCAGAGCACCCCACAGAGTTTCACAGCATCCCACAACCACAGCACCATACAGAGCTCCAGAGCATCCCATAGGGATTCAGAGCACCCCAAGCGCATCAGAACCCCCCCATCTCCCCATGGAAGCCCCCATTGACACCCCTGACCCAACCCCTCCCCATGGAGCTCCCCCCATGGAACCTGCCTCTCTATGACATCAGCCCCAGCTCCAAGGGACCTGCATCCAGCACCCGTATCCCCGGGGCAGTTGCGCTTTGGGTGCAGTGGTGCTTGCAGCTCCTTGCTTGCAGCTCCTTGGTGTCACTCTTAGCGGTGGTGGCAGCGATGGCTTTGCTCCGTGTCATCATCCTGCTGGCCTCGGCCTGGCTGGTGCAAGGCTCCTGGGACAGCTGTGGGTGAGTGGCTCCAGGCTCCAGGGTTCCTGGTATTCCATAGGGAGATGCTGCTGCTCCCAGCCACGGTCACACCAATGGGGAGTGGGATTTGAGGAGCCCCACTTGCTTGCCATCAGCCCATGCGGTGGCACAGCACAGCTATGGGGCACCCCATAGGGTCCTTTGTCCTGCAGCACCCTAGGAGGCAGGATGATGCTCATCTCTGGGACACTGCGTAGGGTCCCTTTTCCCTGCAGCACCCAATGGGGCGGGACAATGCTCGCCCTTCAGCCCTAACCATCAAGTGTTGAGCTTCTGCTTCAAGAGGGACCTGCGGTACCCGTCCCATGGCTGATTCTTACGGGATGTCGCGCATCGTCGGAGGCACGGATGCGCAGCGGGGCGCCTGGCCACGGATGCTCAGCATCCAGTTCCCCACAGCCACCGCATTCCCGCACATCTGCGGGGGGTCCCTCATCCCGTATGAAGACAGGCTGAGGAAGTTGGGGCTTTTCAGCCTGGAGAAGAGAAGGCTGCGTGGAGACCTAAGAGCAGCCTTCCAGTACCTGAAGGGGGCCTATAGGGATGCTGGGGAGGGACTCTTTGTCAGGGACTCTAGTGACAGGACAAGGGGTAATGGGTTAAAACTTAAACAGGGCAAGTTTCAATTGGATATAAGGAGGAAATTCTTTCCTGTTAGGGTGGTGAGACACTGGAATCGCTTGCCCAGAGAGGTTGTGAGTGCTCCATCCCTGGCGGTGTTCAAGGCCAGGTTGGATGAAGCCTTGTGTGGGATGGTTCAGTGAGAGGTGTCCCTGTCCATGGCAGGGGGGTTGGAACTAGATGATCTTGAGGTCCTTTCCAACCCTAACTATTCTATGATTCTATGATTCTATGATCACCCCTCAATGGGTCCTCACAGCCGCTCACTGCTTCGTCGGGCAAAAGTAAGGGGGAGAAGGGAGCAGCTCCCATCCCGTCCCCTTCCCCATCCTGGATGCACTGGGAAGAGCGCTCAGGAGAAGGCTGCTTCCAGCTTGACAGCCCTTGAGCCTAAGGCACGCTGCTTTCCTTTGCGAAGCAGCCGCAATGTGGCTCCTTCCCATCCCTCTTCTCCATAGAATGGATTAGAATAGATTAAAATGGAATGGTATGGAATGGAATGCAATGCTTATGGATCATGGAGTGGGGTGGCTTGGAAAGGAGCTTGAGATCATCCACTTCCAACCCCTTGCCATGGGCAGGGATGCCTTCCATAGAGCAGCTTGCTCCAAGCTGGCCTGCAGCACTGCAGCCAGGGATGGAGCAGCCAAACCTTCTCCATCCATGCCATCCCAGTGCCCCAGCACCCTCTTAGGGAATCCCTTCCTTATCTCCAGCCTGCAATTCCCTCTCAGAACCCATCAGCCCTTGTCCTATGGCTCCAATCCCTGCTCTTCCACTCCCTCCCAGCTTCACCACGGATTGGTTCATGAGGCTCAGAATCATGGACGTGGCTTGGGCCAATGCCGAGACCCAGAAGTGCTGGATACGGCAGGTTGTGGTCCATGAATATTATACGGCTTAGGATCACGGGTAGGGTTAGGTTCCCAATTAGGGTTAGGTTTAGGGTTAGAGTCAGGGTAATTGTTAGGTACAGGGTTAGGTGTTAGGGTTAGGTGTTAGGGTTAGGGATAGGGTTAGGGTTAGTGTTAACCGTAACCGGAGTCAACCCTAGGGGTGGAGTTAACACCAGGTTGAGCCTTAGGGTTAGGGTTAGGGTTCCAATTAGGATTAGGTTTAGGTTTAGGGTTGGGGTAAGGTTTAGGGTTAACCTTCACCAGAGTTAACCCTAGGGGCGGAGTTAACCCTAGGATTAGGGTTAGGATTAGGGTTACGGTCAGGATTAAGTTAGGGTTATGGTTAGGCTGGGTTAGGATTAGGGTTAGTGTTAGGTCTTAGGGTTAAGGTCCGGGTTACGGTTAGGGGTTAGGGTTGGGATTAGGGTTACGGTTCGGGTTAGGGTTAAGGTTAGGGTTACCTCTAACCGGAGTTAACCCTAGGGGTGTAGTTAACCCCAGGGTTAGGGTTAGGTTTAGGCTTAGGGTTAGCATTAACCCTAATCGGAATTAACCCTAGGGGCGGGTTTAATCCCAGGCTTAGGGTTAGGGTTAGGGTTAGGCTTAGGTTTAGGGTTAGACTTCAGTTTAGGGTTAGGTTAACACTAACCGGAGTTAACTAGGGTTGGGGTTAGGGTTAGGGTTACCTCTAACTGGAGTTAACCCTAGGGGTTAACTGCCCAAGGTTCCCCCAAGTGCTGGAGCTCACCCACCTCTGCCCCAGGAGCAGGGTCAGGCCCCACAGCTCTGCTCCTGCCAGCGCTGCCGAGCCCTGCACTCCCTTGATGGTGCCATCAGAGCGCCCCACACACCGCAGCACGGGCTGGGCCGTTGCTCTGGCTCCGGCAGAGGCACAAGTGCCTTTGGAAGCTGCCAGCGAACAACAAGAGCTGAGAAGCGGCTGCAGAAGGGCTCTGCTGTGGGGCTGAAAGCCAAGGGTGGTGCAGGGGAAAGGAGAGACTGCAGAGCCTCAGCCCTTGGGCTTCCTTCAGAGGAGGTGGCGCTGCTGCCCTTGATCCTGGCTGTTCTTCAGCCTGACCTGCCCTCAGCGGTCTCCAGTGGCCTCTGGCCAGGCCAGCAGCAGAGACAGGATGTTCTGCACAAATGTCTGCACCTGCTCCTGGGCCTGACTCAGTGCCGAGAGCTCTTCTGCAGCCAAATGCAGATCGTACTTTACAGTCAGACAGCGTGGTGTGGGGTGGAAGGGACCTTAAATGCCCATAGGGATTCAGAGCATCCCACAGGCAGAGCATCCCATAGGTGTTGAGAGCATCCCCCAAGCAGGGCATCCCACAGGGATTCACAGCAGCCCACAAGCAGAGCATCCCAGAGGGATTCACAGCATCCCACAGTCAGAGCATCCCCTAAGGAATCAGAGCATCCCACAAGGATTCAGAGCATCCCACAAGCAGAGCATGCCAGAGGGATTCAGAGCATCCCACAGGGCTCCAGAGCATCCCACAAAGCAGAGCACCCCACAGAGTTTCACAGCATCCCACAACCACAGCACCATACAGAGCTCCAGAGCATCCCATAGGGATTCAGAGCACCCCAAGCGCATCAGAACCCCCCCATCTCCCCATGGAAGCCCCCATTGACACCCCTGACCCAACCCCTCCCCATGGAGCTCCCCCCATGGAACCTGCCTCTCTATGACATCAGCCCCAGCTCCAAGGGACCTGCATCCAGCACCCGTATCCCTGGGGCAGTTGCGCTTTGGGTGCAGTGGTGCTTGCAGCTCCTTGCTTGCAGCTCCTTGGTGTCACTCTTAGCGGTGGTGGCAGCGATGGCTTTGCTCCGTGTCATCATCCTGCTGGCCTCGGCCTGGCTGGTGCAAGGCTCCTGGGACAGCTGTGGGTGAGTGGCTCCAGGCTCCAGGGTTCCTGGTATTCCATAGGGAGATGCTGCTGCTCCCAGCCACGGTCACACCAATGGGGAGTGGGATTTGAGGAGCCCCACTTGCTTGCCATCAGCCCATGCGGTGGCACAGCACAGCTATGGGGCACCCCATAGGGTCCTTTGTCCTGCAGCACCCTAGGAGGCAGGATGATGCTCATCTCTGGGACACTGCGTAGGGTCCCTTTTCCCTGCAGCACCCAATGGGGCGGGACAATGCTCGCCCTTCAGCCCTAACCATCAAGTGTTGAGCTTCTGCTTCAAGAGGGACCTGCGGTACCCGTCCCATGGCTGATTCTTACGGGATGTCGCGCATCGTCGGAGGCACGGATGCGCAGCGGGGCGCCTGGCCACGGATGCTCAGCATCCAGTTCCCCACAGCCACCGCATTCCCGCACATCTGCGGGGGGTCCCTCATCCCGTATGAAGACAGGCTGAGGAAGTTGGGGCTTTTCAGCCTGGAGAAGAGAAGGCTGCGTGGAGACCTAAGAGCAGCCTTCCAGTACCTGAAGGGGGCCTATAGGGATGCTGGGGAGGGACTCTTTGTCAGGGACTCTAGTGACAGGACAAGGGGTAATGGGTTAAAACTTAAACAGGGCAAGTTTCAATTGGATATAAGGAGGAAATTCTTTCCTGTTAGGGTGGTGAGACACTGGAATCGCTTGCCCAGAGAGGTTGTGAGTGCTCCATCCCTGGCGGTGTTCAAGGCCAGGTTGGATGAAGCCTTGTGTGGGATGGTTCAGTGAGAGGTGTCCCTGTCCATGGCAGGGGGGTTGGAACTAGATGATCTTGAGGTCCTTTCCAACCCTAACTATTCTATGATTCTATGATTCTATGATCACCCCTCAATGGGTCCTCACAGCCGCTCACTGCTTCGTCGGGCAAAAGTAAGGGGGAGAAGGGAGCAGCTCCCATCCCGTCCCCTTCCCCATCCTGGATGCACTGGGAAGAGCGCTCAGGAGAAGGCTGCTTCCAGCTTGACAGCCCTTGAGCCTAAGGCACGCTGCTTTCCTTTGCGAAGCAGCCGCAATGTGGCTCCTTCCCATCCCTCTTCTCCATAGAATGGATTAGAATAGATTAAAATGGAATGGTATGGAATGGAATGCAATGCTTATGGATCATGGAGTGGGGTGGGTTGGAAAGGAGCTTGAGATCATCCACTTCCAACCCCTTGCCATGGGCAGGGATGCCTTCCATAGAGCAGCTTGCTCCAAGCTGGCCTGCAGCACTGCAGCCAGGGATGGAGCAGCCAAACCTTCTCCATCCATGCCATCCCAGTGCCCCAGCACCCTCTTAGGGAATCCCTTCCTTATCTCCAGCCTGCAATTCCCTCTCAGAACCCATCAGCCCTTGTCCTATGGCTCCAATCCCTGCTCTTCCACTCCCTCCCAGCTTCACCACGGATTGGTTCATGAGGCTCAGAATCATGGACGTGGCTTGGGCCAATGCCGAGACCCAGAAGTGCTGGATACGGCAGGTTGTGGTCCATGAATATTATACGGCTTAGGATCACGGGTAGGGTTAGGTTCCCAATTAGGGTTAGGTTTAGGGTTAGAGTCAGGGTAATTGTTAGGTACAGGGTTAGGTGTTAGGGTTAGGTGTTAGGGTTAGGGATAGGGTTAGGGTTAGTGTTAACCGTAACCGGAGTCAACCCTAGGGGTGGAGTTAACACCAGGTTGAGCCTTAGGGTTAGGGTTAGGGTTCCAATTAGGATTAGGTTTAGGTTTAGGGTTGGGGTAAGGTTTAGGGTTAACCTTCACCAGAGTTAACCCTAGGGGCGGAGTTAACCCTAGGATTAGGGTTAGGATTAGGGTTACGGTCAGGATTAAGTTAGGGTTATGGTTAGGCTGGGTTAGGATTAGGGTTAGTGTTAGGTCTTAGGGTTAAGGTCCGGGTTACGGTTAGGGGTTAGGGTTGGGATTAGGGTTACGGTTCGGGTTAGGGTTAAGGTTAGGGTTACCTCTAACCGGAGTTAACCCTAGGGGTGTAGTTAACCCCAGGGTTAGGGTTAGGTTTAGGCTTAGGGTTAGCATTAACCCTAATCGGAATTAACCCTAGGGGCGGGTTTAATCCCAGGCTTAGGGTTAGGGTTAGGGTTAGGCTTAGGTTTAGGGTTAGACTTCAGTTTAGGGTTAGGTTAACACTAACCGGAGTTAACTAGGGTTGGGGTTAGGGTTAGGGTTACCTCTAACTGGAGTTAACCCTAGGGGTTAACTGCCCAAGGTTCCCCCAAGTGCTGGAGCTCACCCACCTCTGCCCCAGGAGCAGGGTCAGGCCCCACAGCTCTGCTCCTGCCAGCGCTGCCGAGCCCTGCACTCCCTTGATGGTGCCATCAGAGCGCCCCACACACCGCAGCACGGGCTGGGCCGTTGCTCTGGCTCCGGCAGAGGCACAAGTGCCTTTGGAAGCTGCCAGCGAACAACAAGAGCTGAGAAGCGGCTGCAGAAGGGCTCTGCTGTGGGGCTGAAAGCCAAGGGTGGTGCAGGGGAAAGGAGAGACTGCAGAGCCTCAGCCCTTGGGCTTCCTTCAGAGGAGGTGGCGCTGCTGCCCTTGATCCTGGCTGTTCTTCAGCCTGACCTGCCCTCAGCGGTCTCCAGTGGCCTCTGGCCAGGCCAGCAGCAGAGACAGGATGTTCTGCACAAATGTCTGCACCTGCTCCTGGGCCTGACTCAGTGCCGAGAGCTCTTCTGCAGCCAAATGCAGATCGTACTTTACAGTCAGACAGCGTGGTGTGGGGTGGAAGGGACCTTAAATGCCCATAGGGATTCAGAGCATCCCACAGGCAGAGCATCCCATAGGTGTTGAGAGCATCCCCCAAGCAGGGCATCCCACAGGGATTCACAGCAGCCCACAAGCAGAGCATCCCAGAGGGATTCACAGCATCCCACAGTCAGAGCATCCCCTAAGGAATCAGAGCATCCCACAAGGATTCAGAGCATCCCACAAGCAGAGCATGCCAGAGGGATTCAGAGCATCCCACAGGGCTCCAGAGCATCCCACAAAGCAGAGCACCCCACAGAGTTTCACAGCATCCCACAACCACAGCACCATACAGAGCTCCAGAGCATCCCATAGGGATTCAGAGCACCCCAAGCGCATCAGAACCCCCCCATCTCCCCATGGAAGCCCCCATTGACACCCCTGACCCAACCCCTCCCCATGGAGCTCCCCCCATGGAACCTGCCTCTCTATGACATCAGCCCCAGCTCCAAGGGACCTGCATCCAGCACCCGTATCCCTGGGGCAGTTGCGCTTTGGGTGCAGTGGTGCTTGCAGCTCCTTGCTTGCAGCTCCTTGGTGTCACTCTTAGCGCTGGTGGCAGCGATGGCTTTGCTCCGTGTCATCATCCTGCTGGCCTCGGCCTGGCTGGTGCAAGGCTCCTGGGACAGCTGTGGGTGAGTGGCTCCAGGCTCCAGGGTTCCTGGTATTCCATAGGGAGATGCTGCTGCTCCCAGCCACGGTCACACCAATGGGGAGTGGGATTTGAGGAGCCCCACTTGCTTGCCATCAGCCCATGCGGTGGCACAGCACAGCTATGGGGCACCCCATAGGGTCCTTTGTCCTGCAGCACCCTAGGAGGCAGGATGATGCTCATCTCTGGGACACTGCGTAGGGTCCCTTTTCCCTGCAGCACCCAATGGGGCGGGACAATGCTCGCCCTTCAGCCCTAACCATCAAGTGTTGAGCTTCTGCTTCAAGAGGGACCTGCGGTACCCGTCCCATGGCTGATTCTTACGGGATGTCGCGCATCGTCGGAGGCACGGATGCGCAGCGGGGCGCCTGGCCACGGATGCTCAGCATCCAGTTCCCCACAGCCACCGCATTCCCGCACATCTGCGGGGGGTCCCTCATCCCGTATGAAGACAGGCTGAGGAAGTTGGGGCTTTTCAGCCTGGAGAAGAGAAGGCTGCGTGGAGACCTAAGAGCAGCCTTCCAGTACCTGAAGGGGGCCTATAGGGATGCTGGGGAGGGACTCTTTGTCAGGGACTCTAGTGACAGGACAAGGGGTAATGGGTTAAAACTTAAACAGGGCAAGTTTCAATTGGATATAAGGAGGAAATTCTTTCCTGTTAGGGTGGTGAGACACTGGAATCGCTTGCCCAGAGAGGTTGTGAGTGCTCCATCCCTGGCGGTGTTCAAGGCCAGGTTGGATGAAGCCTTGTGTGGGATGGTTCAGTGAGAGGTGTCCCTGTCCATGGCAGGGGGGTTGGAACTAGATGATCTTGAGGTCCTTTCCAACCCTAACTATTCTATGATTCTATGATTCTATGATCACCCCTCAATGGGTCCTCACAGCCGCTCACTGCTTCGTCGGGCAAAAGTAAGGGGGAGAAGGGAGCAGCTCCCATCCCGTCCCCTTCCCCATCCTGGATGCACTGGGAAGAGCGCTCAGGAGAAGGCTGCTTCCAGCTTGACAGCCCTTGAGCCTAAGGCACGCTGCTTTCCTTTGCGAAGCAGCCGCAATGTGGCTCCTTCCCATCCCTCTTCTCCATAGAATGGATTAGAATAGATTAAAATGGAATGGTATGGAATGGAATGCAATGCTTATGGATCATGGAGTGGGGTGGGTTGGAAAGGAGCTTGAGATCATCCACTTCCAACCCCTTGCCATGGGCAGGGATGCCTTCCATAGAGCAGCTTGCTCCAAGCTGGCCTGCAGCACTGCAGCCAGGGATGGAGCAGCCAAACCTTCTCCATCCATGCCATCCCAGTGCCCCAGCACCCTCTTAGGGAATCCCTTCCTTATCTCCAGCCTGCAATTCCCTCTCAGAACCCATCAGCCCTTGTCCTATGGCTCCAATCCCTGCTCTTCCACTCCCTCCCAGCTTCACCACGGATTGGTTCATGAGGCTCAGAATCATGGACGTGGCTTGGGCCAATGCCGAGACCCAGAAGTGCTGGATACGGCAGGTTGTGGTCCATGAATATTATACGGCTTAGGATCACGGGTAGGGTTAGGTTCCCAATTAGGGTTAGGTTTAGGGTTAGAGTCAGGGTAATTGTTAGGTACAGGGTTAGGTGTTAGGGTTAGGTGTTAGGGTTAGGGATAGGGTTAGGGTTAGTGTTAACCGTAACCGGAGTCAACCCTAGGGGTGGAGTTAACACCAGGTTGAGCCTTAGGGTTAGGGTTAGGGTTCCAATTAGGATTAGGTTTAGGTTTAGGGTTGGGGTAAGGTTTAGGGTTAACCTTCACCAGAGTTAACCCTAGGGGCGGAGTTAACCCTAGGATTAGGGTTAGGATTAGGGTTACGGTCAGGATTAAGTTAGGGTTATGGTTAGGCTGGGTTAGGATTAGGGTTAGTGTTAGGTCTTAGGGTTAAGGTCCGGGTTACGGTTAGGGGTTAGGGTTGGGATTAGGGTTACGGTTCGGGTTAGGGTTAAGGTTAGGGTTACCTCTAACCGGAGTTAACCCTAGGGGTGTAGTTAACCCCAGGGTTAGGGTTAGGTTTAGGCTTAGGGTTAGCATTAACCCTAATCGGAATTAACCCTAGGGGCGGGTTTAATCCCAGGCTTAGGGTTAGGGTTAGGGTTAGGCTTAGGTTTAGGGTTAGACTTCAGTTTAGGGTTAGGTTAACACTAACCGGAGTTAACTAGGGTTGGGGTTAGGGTTAGGGTTACCTCTAACTGGAGTTAACCCTAGGGGTTAACTGCCCAAGGTTCCCCCAAGTGCTGGAGCTCACCCACCTCTGCCCCAGGAGCAGGGTCAGGCCCCACAGCTCTGCTCCTGCCAGCGCTGCCGAGCCCTGCACTCCCTTGATGGTGCCATCAGAGCGCCCCACACACCGCAGCACGGGCTGGGCCGTTGCTCTGGCTCCGGCAGAGGCACAAGTGCCTTTGGAAGCTGCCAGCGAACAACAAGAGCTGAGAAGCGGCTGCAGAAGGGCTCTGCTGTGGGGCTGAAAGCCAAGGGTGGTGCAGGGGAAAGGAGAGACTGCAGAGCCTCAGCCCTTGGGCTTCCTTCAGAGGAGGTGGCGCTGCTGCCCTTGATCCTGGCTGTTCTTCAGCCTGACCTGCCCTCAGCGGTCTCCAGTGGCCTCTGGCCAGGCCAGCAGCAGAGACAGGATGTTCTGCACAAATGTCTGCACCTGCTCCTGGGCCTGACTCAGTGCCGAGAGCTCTTCTGCAGCCAAATGCAGATCGTACTTTACAGTCAGACAGCGTGGTGTGGGGTGGAAGGGACCTTAAATGCCCATAGGGATTCAGAGCATCCCACAGGCAGAGCATCCCATAGGTGTTGAGAGCATCCCCCAAGCAGGGCATCCCACAGGGATTCACAGCAGCCCACAAGCAGAGCATCCCAGAGGGATTCACAGCATCCCACAGTCAGAGCATCCCCTAAGGAATCAGAGCATCCCACAAGGATTCAGAGCATCCCACAAGCAGAGCATGCCAGAGGGATTCAGAGCATCCCACAGGGCTCCAGAGCATCCCACAAAGCAGAGCACCCCACAGAGTTTCACAGCATCCCACAACCACAGCACCATACAGAGCTCCAGAGCATCCCATAGGGATTCAGAGCACCCCAAGCGCATCAGAACCCCCCCATCTCCCCATGGAAGCCCCCATTGACACCCCTGACCCAACCCCTCCCCATGGAGCTCCCCCCATGGAACCTGCCTCTCTATGACATCAGCCCCAGCTCCAAGGGACCTGCATCCAGCACCCGTATCCCTGGGGCAGTTGCGCTTTGGGTGCAGTGGTGCTTGCAGCTCCTTGCTTGCAGCTCCTTGGTGTCACTCTTAGCGGTGGTGGCAGCGATGGCTTTGCTCCGTGTCATCATCCTGCTGGCCTCGGCCTGGCTGGTGCAAGGCTCCTGGGACAGCTGTGGGTGAGTGGCTCCAGGCTCCAGGGTTCCTGGTATTCCATAGGGAGATGCTGCTGCTCCCAGCCACGGTCACACCAATGGGGAGTGGGATTTGAGGAGCCCCACTTGCTTGCCATCAGCCCATGCGGTGGCACAGCACAGCTATGGGGCACCCCATAGGGTCCTTTGTCCTGCAGCACCCTAGGAGGCAGGATGATGCTCATCTCTGGGACACTGCGTAGGGTCCCTTTTCCCTGCAGCACCCAATGGGGCGGGACAATGCTCGCCCTTCAGCCCTAACCATCAAGTGTTGAGCTTCTGCTTCAAGAGGGACCTGCGGTACCCGTCCCATGGCTGATTCTTACGGGATGTCGCGCATCGTCGGAGGCACGGATGCGCAGCGGGGCGCCTGGCCACGGATGCTCAGCATCCAGTTCCCCACAGCCACCGCATTCCCGCACATCTGCGGGGGGTCCCTCATCCCGTATGAAGACAGGCTGAGGAAGTTGGGGCTTTTCAGCCTGGAGAAGAGAAGGCTGCGTGGAGACCTAAGAGCAGCCTTCCAGTACCTGAAGGGGGCCTATAGGGATGCTGGGGAGGGACTCTTTGTCAGGGACTCTAGTGACAGGACAAGGGGTAATGGGTTAAAACTTAAACAGGGCAAGTTTCAATTGGATATAAGGAGGAAATTCTTTCCTGTTAGGGTGGTGAGACACTGGAATCGCTTGCCCAGAGAGGTTGTGAGTGCTCCATCCCTGGCGGTGTTCAAGGCCAGGTTGGATGAAGCCTTGTGTGGGATGGTTCAGTGAGAGGTGTCCCTGTCCATGGCAGGGGGGTTGGAACTAGATGATCTTGAGGTCCTTTCCAACCCTAACTATTCTATGATTCTATGATTCTATGATCACCCCTCAATGGGTCCTCACAGCCGCTCACTGCTTCGTCGGGCAAAAGTAAGGGGGAGAAGGGAGCAGCTCCCATCCCGTCCCCTTCCCCATCCTGGATGCACTGGGAAGAGCGCTCAGGAGAAGGCTGCTTCCAGCTTGACAGCCCTTGAGCCTAAGGCACGCTGCTTTCCTTTGCGAAGCAGCCGCAATGTGGCTCCTTCCCATCCCTCTTCTCCATAGAATGGATTAGAATAGATTAAAATGGAATGGTATGGAATGGAATGCAATGCTTATGGATCATGGAGTGGGGTGGGTTGGAAAGGAGCTTGAGATCATCCACTTCCAACCCCTTGCCATGGGCAGGGATGCCTTCCATAGAGCAGCTTGCTCCAAGCTGGCCTGCAGCACTGCAGCCAGGGATGGAGCAGCCAAACCTTCTCCATCCATGCCATCCCAGTGCCCCAGCACCCTCTTAGGGAATCCCTTCCTTATCTCCAGCCTGCAATTCCCTCTCAGAACCCATCAGCCCTTGTCCTATGGCTCCAATCCCTGCTCTTCCACTCCCTCCCAGCTTCACCACGGATTGGTTCATGAGGCTCAGAATCATGGACGTGGCTTGGGCCAATGCCGAGACCCAGAAGTGCTGGATACGGCAGGTTGTGGTCCATGAATATTATACGGCTTAGGATCACGGGTAGGGTTAGGTTCCCAATTAGGGTTAGGTTTAGGGTTAGAGTCAGGGTAATTGTTAGGTACAGGGTTAGGTGTTAGGGTTAGGTGTTAGGGTTAGGGATAGGGTTAGGGTTAGTGTTAACCGTAACCGGAGTCAACACTAGGGGTGGAGTTAACACCAGGTTGAGCCTTAGGGTTAGGGTTAGGGTTCCAATTAGGATTAGGTTTAGGTTTAGGGTTGGGGTAAGGTTTAGGGTTAACCTTCACCAGAGTTAACCCTAGGGGCGGAGTTAACCCTAGGATTAGGGTTAGGATTAGGGTTACGGTCAGGATTAAGTTAGGGTTATGGTTAGGCTGGGTTAGGATTAGGGTTAGTGTTAGGTCTTAGGGTTAAGGTCCGGGTTACGGTTAGGGGTTAGGGTTGGGATTAGGGTTACGGTTCGGGTTAGGGTTAAGGTTAGGGTTACCTCTAACCGGAGTTAACCCTAGGGGTGTAGTTAACCCCAGGGTTAGGGTTAGGTTTAGGCTTAGGGTTAGCATTAACCCTAATCGGAATTAACCCTAGGGGCGGGTTTAATCCCAGGCTTAGGGTTAGGGTTAGGGTTAGGCTTAGGTTTAGGGTTAGACTTCAGTTTAGGGTTAGGTTAACACTAACCGGAGTTAACTAGGGTTGGGGTTAGGGTTAGGGTTACCTCTAACTGGAGTTAACCCTAGGGGTTAACTGCCCAAGGTTCCCCCAAGTGCTGGAGCTCACCCACCTCTGCCCCAGGAGCAGGGTCAGGCCCCACAGCTCTGCTCCTGCCAGCGCTGCCGAGCCCTGCACTCCCTTGATGGTGCCATCAGAGCGCCCCACACACCGCAGCACGGGCTGGGCCGTTGCTCTGGCTCCGGCAGAGGCACAAGTGCCTTTGGAAGCTGCCAGCGAACAACAAGAGCTGAGAAGCGGCTGCAGAAGGGCTCTGCTGTGGGGCTGAAAGCCAAGGGTGGTGCAGGGGAAAGGAGAGACTGCAGAGCCTCAGCCCTTGGGCTTCCTTCAGAGGAGGTGGCGCTGCTGCCCTTGATCCTGGCTGTTCTTCAGCCTGACCTGCCCTCAGCGGTCTCCAGTGGCCTCTGGCCAGGCCAGCAGCAGAGGCAGGATGTTCTGCACAAATGTCTGCACCTGTTCCTGGGCCTGACTCAGTGCCGAGAGCTCTTCTGCAGCCAAATGCAGATCGTACTTTACAGTCAGACAGCGTGGTGTGGGGTGGAAGGGACCTTAAATGCCCATAGGGATTCAGAGCATCCCACAGGCAGAGCATCCCATAGGTGTTGAGAGCATCCCCCAAGCAGGGCATCCCACAGGGATTCACAGCAGCCCACAAGCAGAGCATCCCAGAGGGATTCACAGCATCCCACAGTCAGAGCATCCCCTAAGGAATCAGAGCATCCCACAAGGATTCAGAGCATCCCACAAGCAGAGCATGCCAGAGGGATTCAGAGCATCCCACAGGGCTCCAGAGCATCCCACAAAGCAGAGCACCCCACAGAGTTTCACAGCATCCCACAACCACAGCACCATACAGAGCTCCAGAGCATCCCATAGGGATTCAGAGCACCCCAAGCGCATCAGAACCCCCCCCATCTCCCCATGGAAGCCCCCATTGACACCCCTGACCCAACCCCTCCCCATGGAGCTCCCCCCATGGAACCTGCCTCTCTATGACATCAGCCCCAGCTCCAAGGGACCTGCATCCAGCACCCGTATCCCCGGGGCAGTTGCGCTTTGGGTGCAGTGGTGCTTGCAGCTCCTTGCTTGCAGCTCCTTGGTGTCACTCTTAGCGGTGGTGGCAGCGATGGCTTTGCTCCGTGTCATCATCCTGCTGGCCTCGGCCTGGCTGGTGCAAGGCTCCTGGGACAGCTGTGGGTGAGTGGCTCCAGGCTCCAGGGTTCCTGGTATTCCATAGGGAGATGCTGCTGCTCCCAGCCACGGTCACACCAATGGGGAGTGGGATTTGAGGAGCCCCACTTGCTTGCCATCAGCCCATGCGGTGGCACAGCACAGCTATGGGGCACCCCATAGGGTCCTTTGTCCTGCAGCACCCTAGGAGGCAGGATGATGCTCATCTCTGGGGCACTGCGTAGGGTCCCTTTTCCCTGCAGCACCCAATGGGGCGGGACAATGCTCGCCCTTCAGCCCTAACCATCAAGTGTTGAGCTTCTGCTTCAAGAGGGACCTGCGGTACCCGTCCCATGGCTGATTCTTACGGGATGTCGCGCATCGTCGGAGGCACGGATGCGCAGCGGGGCGCCTGGCCACGGATGCTCAGCATCCAGTTCCCCACAGCCACCGCATTCCCGCACATCTGCGGGGGGTCCCTCATCCCGTATGAAGACAGGCTGAGGAAGTTGGGGCTTTTCAGCCTGGAGAAGAGAAGGCTGCGTGGAGACCTAAGAGCAGCCTTCCAGTACCTGAAGGGGGCCTATAGGGATGCTGGGGAGGGACTCTTTGTCAGGGACTCTAGTGACAGGACAAGGGGTAATGGGTTAAAACTTAAACAGGGCAAGTTTCAATTGGATATAAGGAGGAAATTCTTTCCTGTTAGGGTGGTGAGACACTGGAATCGCTTGCCCAGGGAGGTTGTGAGTGCTCCATCCCTGGCGGTGTTCAAGGCCAGGTTGGATGAAGCCTTGTGTGGGATGGTTCAGTGAGAGGTGTCCCTGTCCATGGCAGGGGGGTTGGAACTAGATGATCTTGAGGTCCTTTCCAACCCTAACTATTCTATGATTCTATGATTCTATGATTCTATGATTCTATGATTCTATGATCACCCCTCAATGGGTCCTCACAGCCGCTCACTGCTTCGTCGGGCAAAAGTAAGGGGGAGAAGGGATTCCAGCCATAGGGAATAGGCAAGGAGCAGCTCCCATCCCGTCCCCTTCCCCATCCTGGATGCACTGGGAAGAGCGCTCAGGAGAAGGCTGCTTCCAGCTTGACAGCCCTTGAGCCTAAGGCACGCTGCTTTCCTTTGCGAAGCAGCCGCAATGTGGCTCCTTCCCATCCCTCTTCTCCATAGAATGGATTAGAATAGATTAAAATGGAATGGTATGGAATGGAATGCAATGCTTATGGATCATGGAGTGGGGTGGCTTGGAAAGGAGCTTGAGATCATCCACTTCCAACCCCTTGCCATGGGCAGGGATGCCTTCCATAGAGCAGCTTGCTCCAAGCTGGCCTGCAGCACTGCAGCCAGGGATGGAGCAGCCAAACCTTCTCCATCCATGCCATCCCAGTGCCCCAGCACCCTCTTAGGGAATCCCTTCCTTATCTCCAGCCTGCAATTCCCTCTCAGAACCCATCAGCCCTTGTCCTATGGCTCCAATCCCTGCTCTTCCACTCCCTCCCAGCTTCACCACGGATTGGTTCATGAGGCTCAGAATCATGGACGTGGCTTGGGCCAATGCCGAGACCCAGAAGTGCTGGATACGGCAGGTTGTGGTCCATGAATATTATACGGCTTAGGATCACGGGTAGGGTTAGGTTCCCAATTAGGGTTAGGTTTAGGGTTAGAGTCAGGGTAATTGTTAGGTACAGGGTTAGGTGTTAGGGTTAGGTGTTAGGGTTAGGGATAGGGTTAGGGTTAGCGTTAACCGTAACCGGAGTCAACCCTAGGGGTGGAGTTAACACCAGGTTGAGCCTTAGGGTTAGGGTTAGGGTTCCAATTAGGATTAGGTTTAGGTTTAGGGTTAGGGTAAGGTTTAGGGTTAACCTTCACCAGAGTTAACCCTAGGGGCGGAGTTAACCCTAGGATTAGGGTTAGGATTAGGGTTACGGTCAGGATTAAGTTAGGGTTATGGTTAGGCTGGGTTAGGATTAGGGTTAGTGTTAGGTTTTAGGGTTAAGGTCCGGGTTACGGTTAGGGGTTAGGGTTGGGATTAGGGTTACGGTTCGGGTTAGGGTTAAGGTTAGGGTTACCTCTATCCGGAGTTAACCCTAGGGGTGGAGTTAACCCCAGGGTTAGGGTTAGGTTTAGGCTTAGGGTTAGCATTAACCCTAATCGGAATTAACCCTAGGGGCGGGTTTAATCCCAGGCTTAGGGTTAGGGTTAGGGTTAGGCTTAGGCTTAGGGTTAGACTTCACTTTAGGGTTAGGTTAACCCTAACCGGAGTTAACTAGGGTTGGGGTTAGGGTTAGGGTTACCTCTAACCGGAGTTAACCCTAGGGGTTAACTGCCCAAGGTTCCCCCAAGTGCTGGAGCTCACCCACCTCTGCCCCAGGAGCAGGGTCAGGCCCCACAGCTCTGCTCCTGCCAGCGCTGCCGAGCCCTGCACTCCCTTGATGGTGCCATCAGAGCGCCCCACACACCGCAGCACGGGCTGGGCCGTTGCTCTGGCTCCGGCAGAGGCACAAGTGCCTTTGGAAGCTGCCAGCGAACAACAAGAGCTGAGAAGCGGCTGCAGAAGGGCTCTGCTGTGGGGCTGAAAGCCAAGGGTGGTGCCGGGGAAAGGAGAGACTGCAGAGCCTCAGCCCTTGGGCTTCCTTCAGAGGAGGTGGCGCTGCTGCCCTTGATCCTGGCTGTTCTCCAGCCCTGACCTGCCCTCAGCGGTCTCCAGTGGCCTCTGGCCAGGCCAGCAGCAGAGACAGGATGTTCTGCACAAATGTCTGCACCTGCTCCTGGGCCTGACTCAGTGCCGAGAGCTCTTCTGCAGCCAAATGCAGATCGTACTTTACAGTCAGCCAGCGTGGTGTGGGGTGGAAGGGACCTTAAATGCCCATAGGGATTCAGAGCATCCCACAGGCAGAGCATCCCATAGGTGTTGAGAGCATCCCCCAAGCAGGGCATCCCACAGGGATTCACAGCAGCCCACAAGCAGAGCATCCCAGAGGGATTCACAGCATCCCACAGTCAGAGCATCCCCTAAGGAATCAGAGCATCCCACAAGGATTCAGAGCATCCCACAAGCAGAGCATGCCAGAGGGATTCAGAGCATCCCACAGGGCTCCAGAGCATCCCACAAAGCAGAGCACCCCACAGAGTTTCACAGCATCCCACAACCACAGCACCATACAGAGCTCCAGAGCATCCCATAGGGATTCAGAGCACCCCAAGCGCATCAGAACCCCCCCATCTCCCCATGGAAGCCCCCATTGACACCCCTGACCCAACCCCTCCCCATGGAGCTCCCCCCATGGAACCTGCCTCTCTATGACATCAGCCCCAGCTCCAAGGGACCTGCATCCAGCACCCGTATCCCTGGGGCAGTTGCGCTTTGGGTGCAGTGGTGCTTGCAGCTCCTTGCTTGCAGCTCCTTGGTGTCACTCTTAGCGGTGGTGGCAGCGATGGCTTTGCTCCGTGTCATCATCCTGCTGGCCTCGGCCTGGCTGGTGCAAGGCTCCTGGGACAGCTGTGGGTGAGTGGCTCCAGGCTCCAGGGTTCCTGGTATTCCATAGGGAGATGCTGCTGCTCCCAGCCACGGTCACACCAATGGGGAGTGGGATTTGAGGAGCCCCACTTGCTTGCCATCAGCCCATGCGGTGGCACAGCACAGCTATGGGGCACCCCATAGGGTCCTTTGTCCTGCAGCACCCTAGGAGGCAGGATGATGCTCATCTCTGGGACACTGCGTAGGGTCCCTTTTCCCTGCAGCACCCAATGGGGCGGGACAATGCTCGCCCTTCAGCCCTAACCATCAAGTGTTGAGCTTCTGCTTCAAGAGGGACCTGCGGTACCCGTCCCATGGCTGATTCTTACGGGATGTCGCGCATCGTCGGAGGCACGGATGCGCAGCGGGGCGCCTGGCCACGGATGCTCAGCATCCAGTTCCCCACAGCCACCGCATTCCCGCACATCTGCGGGGGGTCCCTCATCCCGTATGAAGACAGGCTGAGGAAGTTGGGGCTTTTCAGCCTGGAGAAGAGAAGGCTGCGTGGAGACCTAAGAGCAGCCTTCCAGTACCTGAAGGGGGCCTATAGGGATGCTGGGGAGGGACTCTTTGTCAGGGACTCTAGTGACAGGACAAGGGGTAATGGGTTAAAACTTAAACAGGGCAAGTTTCAATTGGATATAAGGAGGAAATTCTTTCCTGTTAGGGTGGTGAGACACTGGAATCGCTTGCCCAGAGAGGTTGTGAGTGCTCCATCCCTGGCGGTGTTCAAGGCCAGGTTGGATGAAGCCTTGTGTGGGATGGTTCAGTGAGAGGTGTCCCTGTCCATGGCAGGGGGGTTGGAACTAGATGATCTTGAGGTCCTTTCCAACCCTAACTATTCTATGATTCTATGATTCTATGATCACCCCTCAATGGGTCCTCACAGCCGCTCACTGCTTCGTCGGGCAAAAGTAAGGGGGAGAAGGGATTCCAGCCATAGGGAATAGGCAAGGAGCAGCTCCCATCCCGTCCCCTTCCCCATCCTGGATGCACTGGGAAGAGCGCTCAGGAGAAGGCTGCTTCCAGCTTGACAGCCCTTGAGCCTAAGGCACGCTGCTTTCCTTTGCGAAGCAGCCGCAATGTGGCTCCTTCCCATCCCTCTTCTCCATAGAATGGATTAGAAGAGATTAAAATGGAATGGTATGGAATGGAATGCAATGCTTATGGATCATGGAGTGGGGTGGCTTGGAAAGGAGCTTGAGATCATCCACTTCCAACCCCTTGCCATGGGCAGGGATGCCTTCCATAGAGCAGCTTGCTCCAAGCTGGCCTGCAGCACTGCAGCCAGGGATGGAGCAGCCAAACCTTCTCCATCCATGCCATCCCAGTGCCCCAGCACCCTCTTAGGGAATCCCTTCCTTATCTCCAGCCTGCAATTCCCTCTCAGAACCCATCAGCCCTTGTCCTATGGCTCCAATCCCTGCTCTTCCACTCCCTCCCAGCTTCACCACGGATTGGTTCATGAGGCTCAGAATCATGGACGTGGCTTGGGCCAATGCCGAGACCCAGAAGTGCTGGATACGGCAGGTTGTGGTCCATGAATATTATACGGCTTAGGATCACGGGTAGGGTTAGGTTCCCAATTAGGGTTAGGTTTAGGGTTAGAGTCAGGGTAATTGTTAGGTACAGGGTTAGGTGTTAGGGTTAGGTGTTAGGGTTAGGGATAGGGTTAGGGTTAGCGTTAACCGTAACCGGAGTCAACCCTAGGGGTGGAGTTAACACCAGGTTGAGCCTTAGGGTTAGGGTTAGGGTTCCAATTAGGATTAGGTTTAGGTTTAGGGTTAGGGTAAGGTTTAGGGTTAACCTTCACCAGAGTTAACCCTAGGGGCGGAGTTAACCCTAGGATTAGGGTTAGGATTAGGGTTACGGTCAGGATTAAGTTAGGGTTATGGTTAGGCTGGGTTAGGATTAGGGTTAGTGTTAGGTTTTAGGGTTAAGGTCCGGGTTACGGTTAGGGGTTAGGGTTGGGATTAGGGTTACGGTTCGGGTTAGGGTTAAGGTTAGGGTTACCTCTATCCGGAGTTAACCCTAGGGGTGGAGTTAACCCCAGGGTTAGGGTTAGGTTTAGGCTTAGGGTTAGCATTAACCCTAATCGGAATTAACCCTAGGGGCGGGTTTAATCCCAGGCTTAGGGTTAGGGTTAGGGTTAGGCTTAGGCTTAGGGTTAGACTTCAGTTTAGGGTTAGGTTAACCCTAACCGGAGTTAACTAGGGTTGGGGTTAGGGTTAGGGTTACCTCTAACCGGAGTTAACCCTAGGGGTTAACTGCCCAAGGTTCCCCCAAGTGCTGGAGCTCACCCACCTCTGCCCCAGGAGCAGGGTCAGGCCCCACAGCTCTGCTCCTGCCAGCGCTGCCGAGCCCTGCACTCCCTTGATGGTGCCATCAGAGCGCCCCACACACCGCAGCACGGGCTGGGCCGTTGCTCTGGCTCCGGCAGAGGCACAAGTGCCTTTGGAAGCTGCCAGCGAACAACAAGAGCTGAGAAGCGGCTGCAGAAGGGCTCTGCTGTGGGGCTGAAAGCCAAGGGTGGTGCTGGGGAAAGGAGAGACTGCAGAGCCTCAGCCCTTGGGCTTCCTTCAGAGGAGGTGGCGCTGCTGCCCTTGATCCTGGCTGTTCTCCAGCCCTGACCTGCCCTCAGCGGTCTCCAGTGGCCTCTGGCCAGGCCAGCAGCAGAGGCAGGATGTTCTGCACAAATGTCTGCACCTGTTCCTGGGCCTGACTCAGTGCCGAGAGCTCTTCTGCAGCCAAATGCAGATCGTACTTTACAGTCAGACAGCGTGGTGTGGGGTGGAAGGGACCTTAAATGCCCATAGGGATTCAGAGCATCCCACAGGCAGAGCATCCCATAGGTGTTCAGAGCATCCCCCAAGCAGGGCATCCCACAGGGATTCACAGCAGCCCACAAGCAGAGCATTCCAGAGGGATTCACAGCATCCCACAGTCAGAGCATCCCCTAAGGAATCAGAGCATCCCACAAGGATTCAGAGCATCCCACAAGCAGAGCTTGCCAGAGGGATTCAGAGCATCCCACAGGGCTCTAGAGCATCCCACAAAGCAGAGCACCCCACAGAGTTTCACAGTATCCCACAACCACAGCACCATACAGAGCTCCAGAGCATCCCATAGGGATTCAGAGCACCCCAAGCGCATCAGAACCCCCCCATCTCCCCATGGAAGCCCCCATTGACACCCCTGACCCAACCCCTCCCCATGGAGCTCCCCCCATGGAACCTGCCTCTCTATGACATCAGCCCCAGCTCCAAGGGACCTGCATCCAGCACCCGTATCCCCGGGGCAGTTGCGCTTTGGGTGCAGTGGTGCTTGCAGCTCCTTGCTTGCAGCTCCTTGGTGTCACTCTTAGCGGTGGTGGCAGCGATGGCTTTGCTCCGTGTCATCATCCTGCTGGCCTCGGCCTGGCTGGTGCAAGGCTCCTGGGACAGCTGTGGGTGAGTGGCTCCAGGGTTCCTGGTATTCCATAGGGAGATGCTGCTGCTCCCAGCCACGGTCACACCAATGGGGAGGTGGGATTTGAGGAGCCCCACTTGCTTGCCATCAGCCCATGCGGTGGCACAGCACAGCTATGGGGCACCCCATAGGGTCCTTTGTCCTGCAGCACCCTAGGAGGCAGGATGATGCTCATCTCTGGGACACTGCGTAGGGTCCCTTTTCCCTGCAGCACCCAATGGGGCGGGACAATGCTCGCCCTTCAGCCCTAACCATCAAGTGTTGAGCTTCTGCTTCAAGAGGGACCTGCGGTACCCGTCCCATGGCTGATTCTTACGGGATGTCGCGCATCGTCGGAGGCACGGATGCGCAGCGGGGCGCCTGGCCACGGATGCTCAGCATCCAGTTCCCCACAGCCACCGCATTCCCGCACATCTGCGGGGGGTCCCTCATCCCGTATGAAGACAGGCTGAGGAAGTTGGGGCTTTTCAGCCTGGAGAAGAGAAGGCTGCGTGGAGACCTAAGAGCAGCCTTCCAGTACCTGAAGGGGGCCTATAGGGATGCTGGGGAGGGACTCTTTGTCAGGGACTCTAGTGACAGGACAAGGGGTAATGGGTTAAAACTTAAACAGGGCAAGTTTCAATTGGATATAAGGAGGAAATTCTTTCCTGTTAGGGTGGTGAGACACTGGAATCGCTTGCCCAGGGAGGTTGTGAGTGCTCCATCCCTGGCGGTGTTCAAGGCCAGGTTGGATGAAGCCTTGTGTGGGATGGTTCAGTGAGAGGTGTCCCTGTCCATGGCAGGGGGGTTGGAACTAGATGATCTTGAGGTCCTTTCCAACCCTAACTATTCTATGATTCTATGATTCTATGATCACCCCTCAATGGGTCCTCACAGCCGCTCACTGCTTCGTCGGGCAAAAGTAAGGGGGAGAAGGGATTCCAGCCATAGGGAATAGGCAAGGAGCAGCTCCCATCCCGTCCCCTTCCCCATCCTGGATGCACTGGGAAGAGCGCTCAGGAGAAGGCTGCTTCCAGCTTGACAGCCCTTGAGCCTAAGGCACGCTGCTTTCCTTTGCGAAGCAGCCGCAATGTGGCTCCTTCCCATCCCTCTTCTCCATAGAATGGATTAGAAGAGATTAAAATGGAATGGTATGGAATGGAATGCAATGCTTATGGATCATGGAGTGGGGTGGGTTGGAAAGGAGCTTGAGATCATCCACTTCCAACCCCTTGCCATGGGCAGGGATGCCTTCCATAGAGCAGCTTGCTCCAAGCTGGCCTGCAGCACTGCAGCCAGGGATGGAGCAGCCAAACCTTCTCCATCCATGCCATCCCAGTGCCCCAGCACCCTCTTAGGGAATCCCTTCCTTATCTCCAGCCTGCAATTCCCTCTCAGAACCCATCAGCCCTTGTCCTATGGCTCCAATCCCTGCTCTTCCACTCCCTCCCAGCTTCACCACGGATTGGTTCATGAGGCTCAGAATCATGGACGTGGCTTGGGCCAATGCCGAGACCCAGAAGTGCTGGATACGGCAGGTTGTGGTCCATGAATATTATACGGCTTAGGATCACGGGTAGGGTTAGGTTCCCAATTAGGGTTAGGTTTAGGGTTCGAGTCAGGGTAATTGTTAGGTACAGGGTTAGGTGTTAGGGTTAGGTGTTAGGGTTAGGGATAGGGTTAGGGTTAGCGTTAAACGTAACCGGAGTCAACCCTAGGGGTGGAGTTAACACCAGGTTGAGCCTTAGGGTTAGGGTTAGGGTTCCAATTAGGATTAGGTTTAGGTTTAGGGTTAGGGTAAGGTTTAGGGTTAACCTTCACCAGAGTTAACCCTAGGGGCGGAGTTAACCCTAGGATTAGGGTTAGGATTAGGGTTACGGTCAGGATTAAGTTAGGGTTATGGTTAGGCTGGGTTAGGATTAGGGTTAGTGTTAGGTCTTAGGGTTAAGGTCCGGGTTACGGTTAGGGGTTAGGGTTGGGATTAGGGTTACGGTTCGGGTTAGGGTTAAGGTTAGGGTTACCTCTAACCGGAGTTAACCCTAGGGGTGGAGTTAACCCCAGGGTTAGGGTTAGGTTTAGGCTTAGGGTTAGCATTAACCCTAATCGGAATTAACCCTAGGGGCGGGTTTAATCCCAGGCTTAGGGTTAGGGTTAGGGTTAGGCTTAGGCTTAGGGTTAGACTTCAGTTTAGGGTTAGGTTAACCCTAACCGGAGTTAACTAGGGTTGGGGTTAGGGTTAGGGTTACCTCTAACCGGAGTTAACCCTAGGGGTTAACTGCCCAAGGTTCCCCCAAGTGCTGGAGCTCACCCACCTCTGCCCCAGGAGCAGGGTCAGGCCCCACAGCTCTGCTCCTGCCAGCGCTGCCGAGCCCTGCACTCCCTTGATGGTGCCATCAGAGCGCCCCACACACCGCAGCACGGGCTGGGCCGTTGCTCTGGCTCCGGCAGAGGCACAAGTGCCTTTGGAAGCTGCCAGCGAACAACAAGAGCTGAGAAGCGGCTGCAGAAGGGCTCTGCTGTGGGGCTGAAAGCCAAGGGTGGTGCTGGGGAAAGGAGAGACTGCAGAGCCTCAGCCCTTGGGCTTCCTTCAGAGGAGGTGGCGCTGCTGCCCTTGATCCTGGCTGTTCTCCAGCCCTGACCTGCCCTCAGCGGTCTCCAGTGGCCTCTGGCCAGGCCAGCAGCAGAGGCAGGATGTTCTGCACAAATGTCTGCACCTGTTCCTGGGCCTGACTCAGTGCCGAGAGCTCTTCTGCAGCCAAATGCAGATGGTACTTTACAGTCAGACAGCGTGGTGTGGGGTGGAAGGGACCTTAAATGCCCATAGGGATTCAGAGCATCCCACAGGCAGAGCATCCCATAGGTGTTCAGAGCATCCCCCAAGCAGGGCATCCCACAGGGATTCACAGCAGCCCACAAGCAGAGCATCCCAGAGGGATTCACAGCATCCCACAGTCAGAGCATCCCCTAAGGAATCAGAGCATCCCACAAGGATTCAGAGCATCCCACAAGCAGAGCTTGCCAGAGGGATTCAGAGCATCCCACAGGGCTCTAGAGCATCCCACAAAGCAGAGCACCCCACAGAGTTTCACAGTATCCCACAACCACAGCACCATACAGAGCTCCAGAGCATCCCATAGGGATTCAGAGCACCCCAAGCGCATCAGAACCCCCCCATCTCCCCATGGAAGCCCCCATTGACACCCCTGACCCAACCCCTCCCCATGGAGCTCCCCCCATGGAACCTGCCTCTCTATGACATCAGCCCCAGCTCCAAGGGACCTGCATCCAGCACCCGTATCCCCGGGGCAGTTGCGCTTTGGGTGCAGTGGTGCTTGCAGCTCCTTGCTTGCAGCTCCTTGGTGTCACTCTTAGCGGTGGTGGCAGCGATGGCTTTGCTCCGTGTCATCATCCTGCTGGCCTCGGCCTGGCTGGTGCAAGGCTCCTGGGACAGCTGTGGGTGAGTGGCTCCAGGGTTCCTGGTATTCCATAGGGAGATGCTGCTGCTCCCAGCCACGGTCACACCAATGGGGAGGTGGGATTTGAGGAGCCCCACTTGCTTGCCATCAGCCCATGCGGTGGCACAGCACAGCTATGGGGCACCCCATAGGGTCCTTTGTCCTGCAGCACCCTAGGAGGCAGGATGATGCTCATCTCTGGGACACTGCGTAGGGTCCCTTTTCCCTGCAGCACCCAATGGGGCGGGACAATGCTCGCCCTTCAGCCCTAACCATCAAGTGTTGAGCTTCTGCTTCAAGAGGGACCTGCGGTACCCGTCCCATGGCTGATTCTTACGGGATGTCGCGCATCGTCGGAGGCACGGATGCGCAGCGGGGCGCCTGGCCACGGATGCTCAGCATCCAGTTCCCCACAGCCACCGCATTCCCGCACATCTGCGGGGGGTCCCTCATCCCGTATGAAGACAGGCTGAGGAAGTTGGGGCTTTTCAGCCTGGAGAAGAGAAGGCTGCGTGGAGACCTAAGAGCAGCCTTCCAGTACCTGAAGGGGGCCTATAGGGATGCTGGGGAGGGACTCTTTGTCAGGGCCTGTAGTGACAGGACAAGGGGTAATGGGTTAAAACTTAAACAGGGCAAGTTTAAATTGGATATAAGGAGGAAATTCTTTCCTGTTAGGGTGGTGAGACACTGGAATCGCTTGCCCAGAGAGGTTGTGAGTGCTCCATCCCTGGCGGTGTTCAAGGCCAGGTTGGATGAAGCCTTGTGTGGGATGGTTCAGTGAGAGGTGTCCCTGTCCATGGCAGGGGGGTTGGAACTAGATGATCTTGAGGTCCTTTCCAACCCTAACTATTCTATGATTCTATGATTCTATGATTCTATGATTCTATGATTCTATGATTCTATGATTCTATGATCACCCCTCAATGGGTCCTCACAGCCGCTCACTGCTTCGTCGGGCAAAAGTAAGGGGGAGAAGGGATTCCAGCCATAGGGAATAGGCAAGGAGCAGCTCCCATCCCGTCCCCTTCCCCATCCTGGATGCACTGGGAAGAGCGCTCAGGAGAAGGCTGCTTCCAGCTTGACAGCCCTTGAGCCTAAGGCACGCTGCTTTCCTTTGCGAAGCAGCCGCAATGTGGCTCCTTCCCATCCCTCTTCTCCATAGAATGGATTAGAATAGATTAAAATGGAATGGTATGGAATGGAATGCAATGCTTATGGATCATGGAGTGGGGTGGGTTGGAAAGGAGCTTGAGATCATCCACTTCCAACCCCTTGCCATGGGCAGGGATGCCTTCCATAGAGCAGCTTGCTCCAAGCTGGCCTGCAGCACTGCAGCCAGGGATGGAGCAGCCAAACCTTCTCCATCCATGCCATCCCAGTGCCCCAGCACCCTCTTAGGGAATCCCTTCCTTATCTCCAGCCTGCAATTCCCTCTCAGAACCCATCAGCCCTTGTCCTATGGCTCCAATCCCTGCTCTTCCACTCCCTCCCAGCTTCACCACGGATTGGTTCATGAGGCTCAGAATCATGGACGTGGCTTGGGCCAATGCCGAGACCCAGAAGTGCTGGATACGGCAGGTTGTGGTCCATGAATATTATACGGCTTAGGATCACGGGTAGGGTTAGGTTCCCAATTAGGGTTAGGTTTAGGGTTAGAGTCAGGGTAATTGTTAGGTACAGGGTTAGGTGTTAGGGTTAGGTGTTAGGGTTAGGGATAGGGTTAGGGTTAGCGTTAACCGTAACCGGAGTCAACCCTAGGGGTGGAGTTAACACCAGGTTGAGCCTTAGGGTTAGGGTTAGGGTTCCAATTAGGATTAGGTTTAGGTTTAGGGTTAGGGTAAGGTTTAGGGTTAACCTTCACCAGAGTTAACCCTAGGGGCGGAGTTAACCCTAGGATTAGGGTTAGGATTAGGGTTACGGTCAGGATTAAGTTAGGGTTATGGTTAGGCTGGGTTAGGATTAGGGTTAGTGTTAGGTTTTAGGGTTAAGGTCCGGGTTACGGTTAGGGGTTAGGGTTGGGATTAGGGTTACGGTTCGGGTTAGGGTTAAGGTTAGGGTTACCTCTATCCGGAGTTAACCCTAGGGGTGGAGTTAACCCCAGGGTTAGGGTTAGGTTTAGGCTTAGGGTTAGCATTAACCCTAATCGGAATTAACCCTAGGGGCGGGTTTAATCCCAGGCTTAGGGTTAGGGTTAGGCTTAGGCTTAGGCTTAGGGTTAGACTTCAGTTTAGGGTTAGGTTAACCCTAACCGGAGTTAACTAGGGTTGGGGTTAGGGTTAGGGTTACCTCTAACCGGAGTTAACCCTAGGGGTTAACTGCCCAAGGTTCCCCCAAGTGCTGGAGCTCACCCACCTCTGCCCCAGGAGCAGGGTCAGGCCCCACAGCTCTGCTCCTGCCAGCGCTGCCGAGCCCTGCACTCCCTTGATGGTGCCATCAGAGCGCCCCACACACCGCAGCACGGGCTGGGCCGTTGCTCTGGCTCCGGCAGAGGCACAAGTGCCTTTGGAATCTGCCAGCGAACAACAAGAGCTGAGAAGCGGCTGCAGAAGGGCTCTGCTGTGGGGCTGAAAGCCAAGGGTGGTGCCGGGGAAAGGAGAGACTGCAGAGCCTCAGCCCTTGGGCTTCCTTCAGAGGAGGTGGCGCTGCTGCCCTTGATCCTGGCTGTTCTCCAGCCCTGACCTGCCCTCAGCGGTCTCCAGTGGCCTCTGGCCAGGCCAGCAGCAGAGACAGGATGTTCTGCACAAATGTCTGCACCTGCTCCTGGGCCTGACTCAGTGCCGAGAGCTCTTCTGCAGCCAAATGCAGATCGTACTTTACAGTCAGCCAGCGTGGTGTGGGGTGGAAGGGACCTTAAATGCCCATAGGGATTCAGAGCATCCCACAGGCAGAGCATCCCATAGGTGTTGAGAGCATCCCCCAAGCAGGGCATCCCACAGGGATTCACAGCAGCCCACAAGCAGAGCATCCCAGAGGGATTCACAGCATCCCACAGTCAGAGCATCCCCTAAGGAATCAGAGCATCCCACAAGGATTCAGAGCATCCCACAAGCAGAGCATGCCAGAGGGATTCAGAGCATCCCACAGGGCTCCAGAGCATCCCACAAAGCAGAGCACCCCACAGAGTTTCACAGCATCCCACAACCACAGCACCATACAGAGCTCCAGAGCATCCCATAGGGATTCAGAGCACCCCAAGCGCATCAGAACCCCCCCATCTCCCCATGGAAGCCCCCATTGACACCCCTGACCCAACCCCTCCCCATGGAGCTCCCCCCATGGAACCTGCCTCTCTATGACATCAGCCCCAGCTCCAAGGGACCTGCATCCAGCACCCGTATCCCTGGGGCAGTTGCGCTTTGGGTGCAGTGGTGCTTGCAGCTCCTTGCTTGCAGCTCCTTGGTGTCACTCTTAGCGGTGGTGGCAGCGATGGCTTTGCTCCGTGTCATCATCCTGCTGGCCTCGGCCTGGCTGGTGCAAGGCTCCTGGGACAGCTGTGGGTGAGTGGCTCCAGGCTCCAGGGTTCCTGGTATTCCATAGGGAGATGCTGCTGCTCCCAGCCACGGTCACACCAATGGGGAGTGGGATTTGAGGAGCCCCACTTGCTTGCCATCAGCCCATGCGGTGGCACAGCACAGCTATGGGGCACCCCATAGGGTCCTTTGTCCTGCAGCACCCTAGGAGGCAGGATGATGCTCATCTCTGGGACACTGCGTAGGGTCCCTTTTCCCTGCAGCACCCAATGGGGCGGGACAATGCTCGCCCTTCAGCCCTAACCATCAAGTGTTGAGCTTCTGCTTCAAGAGGGACCTGCGGTACCCGTCCCATGGCTGATTCTTACGGGATGTCGCGCATCGTCGGAGGCACGGATGCGCAGCGGGGCGCCTGGCCACGGATGCTCAGCATCCAGTTCCCCACAGCCACCGCATTCCCGCACATCTGCGGGGGGTCCCTCATCCCGTATGAAGACAGGCTGAGGAAGTTGGGGCTTTTCAGCCTGGAGAAGAGAAGGCTGCGTGGAGACCTAAGAGCAGCCTTCCAGTACCTGAAGGGGGCCTATAGGGATGCTGGGGAGGGACTCTTTGTCAGGGCCTGTAGTGACAGGACAAGGGGTAATGGGTTAAAACTTAAACAGGGCAAGTTTAAATTGGATATAAGGAGGAAATTCTTTCCTGTTAGGGTGGTGAGACACTGGAATCGCTTGCCCAGAGAGGTTGTGAGTGCTCCATCCCTGGCGGTGTTCAAGGCCAGGTTGGATGAAGCCTTGTGTGGGATGGTTCAGTGAGAGGTGTCCCTGTCCATGGCAGGGGGGTTGGAACTAGATGATCTTGAGGTCCTTTCCAACCCTAACTATTCTATGATTCTATGATTCTATGATTCTATGATTCTATGATCACCCCTCAATGGGTCCTCACAGCCGCTCACTGCTTCGTCGGGCAAAAGTAAGGGGGAGAAGGGATTCCAGCCATAGGGAATAGGCAAGGAGCAGCTCCCATCCCGTCCCCTTCCCCATCCTGGATGCACTGGGAAGAGCGCTCAGGAGAAGGCTGCTTCCAGCTTGACAGCCCTTGAGCCTAAGGCACGCTGCTTTCCTTTGCGAAGCAGCCGCAATGTGGCTCCTTCCCATCCCTCTTCTCCATAGAATGGATTAGAATAGATTAAAATGGAATGGTATGGAATGGAATGCAATGCTTATGGGTCATGGAGTGGGGTGGCTTGGAAAGGAGCTTGAGATCATCCACTTCCAACCCCTTGCCATGGGCAGGGATGCCTTCCATAGAGCAGCTTGCTCCAAGCTGGCCTGCAGCACTGCAGCCAGGGATGGAGCAGCCAAACCTTCTCCATCCATGCCATCCCAGTGCCCCAGCACCCTCTTAGGGAATCCCTTCCTTATCTCCAGCCTGCAATTCCCTCTCAGAACCCATCAGCCCTTGTCCTATGGCTCCAATCCCTGCTCTTCCACTCCCTCCCAGCTTCACCACGGATTGGTTCATGAGGCTCAGAATCATGGACGTGGCTTGGGCCAATGCCGAGACCCAGAAGTGCTGGATACGGCAGGTTGTGGTCCATGAATATTATACGGCTTAGGATCACGGGTAGGGTTAGGTTCCCAATTAGGGTTAGGTTTAGGGTTAGAGTCAGGGTAATTGTTAGGTACAGGGTTAGGTGTTAGGGTTAGGTGTTAGGGTTAGGGATAGGGTTAGGGTTAGCGTTAACCGTAACCGGAGTCAACCCTAGGGGTGGAGTTAACACCAGGTTGAGCCTTAGGGTTAGGGTTAGGGTTCCAATTAGGATTAGGTTTAGGTTTAGGGTTAGGGTAAGGTTTAGGGTTAACCTTCACCAGAGTTAACCCTAGGGGCGGAGTTAACCCTAGGATTAGGGTTAGGATTAGGGTTACGGTCAGGATTAAGTTAGGGTTATGGTTAGGCTGGGTTAGGATTAGGGTTAGTGTTAGGTCTTAGGGTTAAGGTCCGGGTTACGGTTAGGGGTTAGGGTTGGGATTAGGGTTACGGTTCGGGTTAGGGTTAAGGTTAGGGTTACCTCTAACCGGAGTTAACCCTAGGGGTGGAGTTAACCCCAGGGTTAGGGTTAGGTTTAGGCTTAGGGTTAGCATTAACCCTAATCGGAATTAACCCTAGGGGCGGGTTTAATCCCAGGCTTAGGGTTAGGGTTAGGCTTAGGCTTAGGCTTAGGGTTAGACTTCAGTTTAGGGTTAGGTTAACCCTAACCGGAGTTAACTAGGGTTGGGGTTAGGGTTAGGGTTACCTCTAACCGGAGTTAACCCTAGGGGTTAACTGCCCAAGGTTCCCCCAAGTGCTGGAGCTCACCCACCTCTGCCCCAGGAGCAGGGTCAGGCCCCACAGCTCTGCTCCTGCCAGCGCTGCCGAGCCCTGCACTCCCTTGATGGTGCCATCAGAGCGCCCCACACACCGCAGCACGGGCTGGGCCGTTGCTCTGGCTCCGGCAGAGGCACAAGTGCCTTTGGAAGCTGCCAGCGAACAACAAGAGCTGAGAAGCGGCTGCAGAAGGGCTCTGCTGTGGGGCTGAAAGCCAAGGGTGGTGCCGGGGAAAGGAGAGACTGCAGAGCCTCAGCCCTTGGGCTTCCTTCAGAGGAGGTGGCGCTGCTGCCCTTGATCCTGGCTGTTCTCCAGCCCTGACCTGCCCTCAGCGGTCTCCAGTGGCCTCTGGCCAGGCCAGCAGCAGAGGCAGGATGTTCTGCACAAATGTCTGCACCTGTTCCTGGGCCTGACTCAGTGCCGAGAGCTCTTCTGCAGCCAAATGCAGATGGTACTTTACAGTCAGCCAGCGTGGTGTGGGGTGGAAGGGACCTTAAATGCCCATAGGGATTCAGAGCATCCCACAGGCAGAGCATCCCATAGGTGTTGAGAGCATCCCCCAAGCAGGGCATCCCACAGGGATTCACAGCAGCCCACAAGCAGAGCATCCCAGAGGGATTCACAGCATCCCACAGTCAGAGCATCCCCTAAGGAATCAGAGCATCCCACAAGGATTCAGAGCATCCCACAAGCAGAGCTTGCCAGAGGGATTCAGAGCATCCCACAGGGCTCTAGAGCATCCCACAAAGCAGAGCACCCCACAGAGTTTCACAGTATCCCACAACCACAGCACCATACAGAGCTCCAGAGCATCCCATAGGGATTCAGAGCACCCCAAGCGCATCAGAACCCCCCCATCTCCCCATGGAAGCCCCCATTGACACCCCTGACCCAACCCCTCCCCATGGAGCTCCCCCCATGGAACCTGCCTCTCTATGACATCAGCCCCAGCTCCAAGGGACCTGCATCCAGCACCCGTATCCCCGGGGCAGTTGCGCTTTGGGTGCAGTGGTGCTTGCAGCTCCTTGCTTGCAGCTCCTTGGTGTCACTCTTAGCGGTGGTGGCAGCGATGGCTTTGCTCCGTGTCATCATCCTGCTGGCCTCGGCCTGGCTGGTGCAAGGCTCCTGGGACAGCTGTGGGTGAGTGGCTCCAGGCTCCAGGGTTCCTGGTATTCCATAGGGAGATGCTGCTGCTCCCAGCCACGGTCACACCAATGGGGAGTGGGATTTGAGGAGCCCCACTTGCTTGCCATCAGCCCATGCGGTGGCACAGCACAGCTATGGGGCACCCCATAGGGTCCTTTGTCCTGCAGCACCCTAGGAGGCAGGATGATGCTCATCTCTGGGGCACTGCGTAGGGTCCCTTTTCCCTGCAGCACCCAATGGGGCGGGACAATGCTCGCCCTTCAGCCCTAACCATCAAGTGTTGAGCTTCTGCTTCAAGAGGGACCTGCGGTACCCGTCCCATGGCTGATTCTTACGGGATGTCGCGCATCGTCGGAGGCACGGATGCGCAGCGGGGCGCCTGGCCACGGATGCTCAGCATCCAGTTCCCCACAGCCACCGCATTCCCGCACATCTGCGGGGGGTCCCTCATCCCGTATGAAGACAGGCTGAGGAAGTTGGGGCTTTTCAGCCTGGAGAAGAGAAGGCTGCGTGGAGACCTAAGAGCAGCCTTCCAGTACCTGAAGGGGGCCTATAGGGATGCTGGGGAGGGACTCTTTGTCAGGGCCTGTAGTGACAGGACAAGGGGTAATGGGTTAAAACTTAAACAGGGCAAGTTTCAATTGGATATAAGGAGGAAATTCTTTCCTGTTAGGGTGGTGAGACACTGGAATCGCTTGCCCAGGGAGGTTGTGAGTGCTCCATCCCTGGCGGTGTTCAAGGCCAGGTTGGATGAAGCCTTGTGTGGGATGGTTCAGTGAGAGGTGTCCCTGTCCATGGCAGGGGGGTTGGAACTAGATGATCTTGAGGTCCTTTCCAACCCTAACTATTCTATGATTCTATGATTCTATGATCACCCCTCAATGGGTCCTCACAGCCGCTCACTGCTTCGTCGGGCAAAAGTAAGGGGGAGAAGGGATTCCAGCCATAGGGAATAGGCAAGGAGCAGCTCCCATCCCGTCCCCTTCCCCATCCTGGATGCACTGGGAAGAGCGCTCAGGAGAAGGCTGCTTCCAGCTTGACAGCCCTTGAGCCTAAGGCACGCTGCTTTCCTTTGCGAAGCAGCCGCAATGTGGCTCCTTCCCATCCCTCTTCTCCATAGAATGGATTAGAATAGATTAAAATGGAATGGTATGGAATGGAATGCAATGCTTATGGATCATGGAGTGGGGTGGCTTGGAAAGGAGCTTGAGATCATCCACTTCCAACCCCTTGCCATGGGCAGGGATGCCTTCCATAGAGCAGCTTGCTCCAAGCTGGCCTGCAGCACTGCAGCCAGGGATGGAGCAGCCAAACCTTCTCCATCCATGCCATCCCAGTGCCCCAGCACCCTCTTAGGGAATCCCTTCCTTATCTCCAGCCTGCAATTCCCTCTCGGAACCCATCAGCCCTTGTCCTATGGCTCCAATCCCTGCTCTTCCACTCCCTCCCAGCTTCACCACGGATTGGTTCATGAGGCTCAGAATCATGGACGTGGCTTGGGCCAATGCCGAGACCCAGAAGTGCTGGATACGGCAGGTTGTGGTCCATGAATATTATACGGCTTAGGATCACGGGTAGGGTTAGGTTCCCAATTAGGGTTAGGTTTAGGGTTAGAGTCAGGGTAATTGTTAGGTACAGGGTTAGGTGTTAGGGTTAGGTGTTAGGGTTAGGGATAGGGTTAGGGTTAGTGTTAACCGTAACCGGAGTCAACCCTAGGGGTGGAGTTAACACCAGGTTGAGCCTTAGGGTTAGGGTTAGGGTTCCAATTAGGATTAGGTTTAGGTTTAGGGTTAGGGTAAGGTTTAGGGTTAACCTTCACCAGAGTTAACCCTAGGGGCGGAGTTAACCCTAGGATTAGGGTTAGGATTAGGGTTACGGTCAGGATTAAGTTAGGGTTATGGTTAGGCTGGGTTAGGATTAGGGTTAGTGTTAGGTCTTAGGGTTAAGGTCCGGGTTACGGTTAGGGGTTAGGGTTGGGATTAGGGTTACGGTTCGGGTTAGGGTTAAGGTTAGGGTTACCTCTAACCGGAGTTAACCCTAGGGGTGGAGTTAACCCCAGGGTTAGGGTTAGGTTTAGGCTTAGGGTTAGCATTAACCCTAATCGGAATTAACCCTAGGGGCGGGTTTAATCCCAGGCTTAGGGTTAGGGTTAGGGTTAGGCTTAGGTTTAGGGTTAGACTTCAGTTTAGGGTTAGGTTAACCCTAACCGGAGTTAACTAGGGTTGGGGTTAGGGTTAGGGTTACCTCTAACTGGAGTTAACCCTAGGGGTTAACTGCCCAAGGTTCCCCCAAGTGCTGGAGCTCACCCACCTCTGCCCCAGGAGCAGGGTCAGGCCCCACAGCTCTGCTCCTGCCAGCGCTGCCGAGTCCTGCACTCCCTTGATGGTGCCATCAGAGCGCCCCACACACCGCAGCACGGGCTGGGCCGTTGCTCTGGCTCCGGCAGAGGCACAAGTGCCTTTGGAAGCTGCCAGCGAACAACAAGAGCTGAGAAGCGGCTGCAGAAGGGCTCTGCTGTGGGGCTGAAAGCCAAGGGTGGTGCAGGGGAAAGGAGAGACTGCAGAGCCTCAGCCCTTGGGCTTCCTTCAGAGGAGGTGGCGCTGCTGCCCTTGATCCTGGCTGTTCTTCAGCCTGACCTGCCCTCAGCGGTCTCCAGTGGCCTCTGGCCAGGCCAGCAGCAGAGACAGGATGTTCTGCACAAATGTCTGCACCTGTTCCTGGGCCTGACTCAGTGCTGAGAGCTCTTCTGCAGCCAAATGCAGATGGTACTTTACAGTCAGACAGCGTGGTGTGGGGTGGAAGGGACCTTAAATGCCCATAGGGATTCAGAGCATCCCACAGGCAGAGCATCCCATAGGTGTTGAGAGCATCCCCCAAGCAGGGCATCCCACAGGGATTCACAGCAGCCCACAAGCAGAGCATCCCAGAGGGATTCACAGCATCCCACAGTCAGAGCATCCCCTAAGGAATCAGAGCATCCCACAAGGATTCAGAGCATCCCACAAGCAGAGCATGCCAGAGGGATTCAGAGCATCCCACAGGGCTCCAGAGCATCCCACAAAGCAGAGCACCCCACAGAGTTTCACATCATCCCACAACCACAGCACCATACAGAGCTCCAGAGCATCCCATAGGGATTCAGAGCACCCCAAGCGCATCAGAACCCCCCCATCTCCCCATGGAAGCCCCCATTGACACCCCTGACCCAACCCCTCCCCATGGAGCTCCCCCCATGGAACCTGCCTCTCTATGACATCAGCCCCAGCTCCAAGGGACCTGCATCCAGCACCCGTATCCCCGGGGCAGTTGCGCTTTGGGTGCAGTGGTGCTTGCAGCTCCTTGCTTGCAGCTCCTTGGTGTCACTCTTAGCGGTGGTGGCAGCGATGGCTTTGCTCCGTGTCATCATCCTGCTGGCCTCGGCCTGGCTGGTGCAAGGCTCCTGGGACAGCTGTGGGTGAGTGGCTCCAGGCTCCAGGGTTCCTGGTATTCCATAGGGAGATGCTGCTGCTCCCAGCCACGGTCACACCAATGGGGAGTGGGATTTGAGGAGCCCCACTTGCTTGCCATCAGCCCATGCGGTGGCACAGCACAGCTATGGGGCACCCCATAGGGTCCTTTGTCCTGCAGCACCCTAGGAGGCAGGATGATGCTCATCTCTGGGGCACTGCGTAGGGTCCCTTTTCCCTGCAGCACCCAATGGGGCGGGACAATGCTCGCCCTTCAGCCCTAACCATCAAGTGTTGAGCTTCTGCTTCAAGAGGGACCTGCGGTACCCGTCCCATGGCTGATTCTTACGGGATGTCGCGCATCGTCGGAGGCACGGATGCGCAGCGGGGCGCCTGGCCACGGATGCTCAGCATCCAGTTCCCCACAGCCACCGCATTCCCGCACATCTGCGGGGGGTCCCTCATCCCGTATGAAGACAGGCTGAGGAAGTTGGGGCTTTTCAGCCTGGAGAAGAGAAGGCTGCGTGGAGACCTAAGAGCAGCCTTCCAGTACCTGAAGGGGGCCTATAGGGATGCTGGGGAGGGACTCTTTGTCAGGGCCTGTAGTGACAGGACAAGGGGTAATGGGTTAAAACTTAAACAGGGCAAGTTTAAATTGGATATAAGGAGGAAATTCTTTCCTGTTAGGGTGGTGAGACACTGGAATCGCTTGCCCAGAGAGGTTGTGAGTGCTCCATCCCTGGCGGTGTTCAAGGCCAGGTTGGATGAAGCCTTGTGTGGGATGGTTCAGTGAGAGGTGTCCCTGTCCATGGCAGGGGGGTTGGAACTAGATGATCTTGAGGTCCTTTCCAACCCTAACTATTCTATGATTCTATGATTCTATGATTCTATGATTCTATGATTCTATGATTCTATGATTCTATGATTCTATGATCACCCCTCAATGGGTCCTCACAGCCGCTCACTGCTTCGTCGGGCAAAAGTAAGGGGGAGAAGGGATTCCAGCCATAGGGAATAGGCAAGGAGCAGCTCCCATCCCGTCCCCTTCCCCATCCTGGATGCACTGGGAAGAGCGCTCAGGAGAAGGCTGCTTCCAGCTTGACAGCCCTTGAGCCTAAGGCACGCTGCTTTCCTTTGCGAAGCAGCCGCAATGTGGCTCCTTCCCATCCCTCTTCTCCATAGAATGGATTAGAATAGATTAAAATGGAATGGTATGGAATGGAATGCAATGCTTATGGATCATGGAGTGGGGTGGCTTGGAAAGGAGCTTGAGATCATCCACTTCCAACCCCTTGCCATGGGCAGGGATGCCTTCCATAGAGCAGCTTGCTCCAAGCTGGCCTGCAGCACTGCAGCCAGGGATGGAGCAGCCAAACCTTCTCCATCCATGCCATCCCAGTGCCCCAGCACCCTCTTAGGGAATCCCTTCCTTATCTCCAGCCTGCAATTCCCTCTCAGAACCCATCAGCCCTTGTCCTATGGCTCCAATCCCTGCTCTTCCACTCCCTCCCAGCTTCACCACGGATTGGTTCATGAGGCTCAGAATCATGGACGTGGCTTGGGCCAATGCCGAGACCCAGAAGTGCTGGATACGGCAGGTTGTGGTCCATGAATATTATACGGCTTAGGATCACGGGTAGGGTTAGGTTCCGAATTAGGGTTAGGTTTAGGGTTAGAGTCAGGGTAATTGTTAGGTACAGGGTTAGGTGTTAGGGTTAGGTGTTAGGGTTAGGGATAGGGTTAGGGTTAGCGTTAACCGTAACCGGAGTCAACCCTAGGGGTGGAGTTAACACCAGGTTGAGCCTTAGGGTTAGGGTTAGGGTTCCAATTAGGATTAGGTTTAGGTTTAGGGTTAGGGTAAGGTTTAGGGTTAACCTTCACCAGAGTTAACCCTAGGGGCGGAGTTAACCCTAGGATTAGGGTTAGGATTAGGGTTACGGTCAGGATTAAGTTAGGGTTATGGTTAGGCTGGGTTAGGATTAGGGTTAGTGTTAGGTCTTAGGGTTAAGGTCCGGGTTACGGTTAGGGGTTAGGGTTGGGATTAGGGTTACGGTTCGGGTTAGGGTTAAGGTTAGGGTTACCTCTAACCGGAGTTAACCCTAGGGGTGGAGTTAACCCCAGGGTTAGGGTTAGGTTTAGGGTTAGGCTTAGGCTTAGGGTTAGACTTCACTTTAGGGTTAGGTTAACCCTAACCGGAGTTAACTAGGGTTGGGGTTAGGGTTAGGGTTACCTCTAACCGGAGTTAACCCTAGGGGTTAACTGCCCAAGGTTCCCCCAAGTGCTGGAGCTCACCCACCTCTGCCCCAGGAGCAGGGTCAGGCCCCACAGCTCTGCTCCTGCCAGCGCTGCCGAGCCCTGCACTCCCTTGATGGTGCCATCAGAGCGCCCCACACACCGCAGCACGGGCTGGGCCGTTGCTCTGGCTCCGGCAGAGGCACAAGTGCCTTTGGAATCTGCCAGCGAACAACAAGAGCTGAGAAGCGGCTGCAGAAGGGCTCTGCTGTGGGGCTGAAAGCCAAGGGTGGTGCCGGGGAAAGGAGAGACTGCAGAGCCTCAGCCCTTGGGCTTCCTTCAGAGGAGGTGGCGCTGCTGCCCTTGATCCTGGCTGTTCTCCAGCCCTGACCTGCCCTCAGCGGTCTCCAGTGGCCTCTGGCCAGGCCAGCAGCAGAGGCAGGATGTTCTGCACAAATGTCTGCACCTGTTCCTGGGCCTGACTCAGTGCCGAGAGCTCTTCTGCAGCCAAATGCAGATGGTACTTTACAGTCAGACAGCGTGGTGTGGGGTGGAAGGGACCTTAAATGCCCATAGGGATTCAGAGCATCCCACAGGCAGAGCATCCCATAGGTGTTCAGAGCATCCCCCAAGCAGGGCATCCCACAGGGATTCACAGCAGCCCACAAGCAGAGCATCCCAGAGGGATTCACAGCATCCCACAGTCAGAGCATCCCCTAAGGAATCAGAGCATCCCACAAGGATTCAGAGCATCCCACAAGCAGAGCTTGCCAGAGGGATTCAGAGCATCCCACAGGGCTCTAGAGCATCCCACAAAGCAGAGCACCCCACAGAGTTTCACAGTATCCCACAACCACAGCACCATACAGAGCTCCAGAGCATCCCATAGGGATTCAGAGCACCCCAAGCGCATCAGAACCCCCCCATCTCCCCATGGAAGCCCCCATTGACACCCCTGACCCAACCCCTCCCCATGGAGCTCCCCCCATGGAACCTGCCTCTCTATGACATCAGCCCCAGCTCCAAGGGACCTGCATCCAGCACCCGTATCCCCGGGGCAGTTGCGCTTTGGGTGCAGTGGTGCTTGCAGCTCCTTGCTTGCAGCTCCTTGGTGTCACTCTTAGCGGTGGTGGCAGCGATGGCTTTGCTCCGTGTCATCATCCTGCTGGCCTCGGCCTGGCTGGTGCAAGGCTCCTGGGACAGCTGTGGGTGAGTGGCTCCAGGGTTCCTGGTATTCCATAGGGAGATGCTGCTGCTCCCAGCCACGGTCACACCAATGGGGAGGTGGGATTTGAGGAGCCCCACTTGCTTGCCATCAGCCCATGCGGTGGCACAGCACAGCTATGGGGCACCCCATAGGGTCCTTTGTCCTGCAGCACCCTAGGAGGCAGGATGATGCTCATCTCTGGGGCACTGCGTAGGGTCCCTTTTCCCTGCAGCACCCAATGGGGCGGGACAATGCTCGCCCTTCAGCCCTAACCATCAAGTGTTGAGCTTCTGCTTCAAGAGGGACCTGCGGTACCCGTCCCATGGCTGATTCTTACGGGATGTCGCGCATCGTCGGAGGCACGGATGCGCAGCGGGGCGCCTGGCCACGGATGCTCAGCATCCAGTTCCCCACAGCCACCGCATTCCCGCACATCTGCGGGGGGTCCCTCATCCCGTATGAAGACAGGCTGAGGAAGTTGGGGCTTTTCAGCCTGGAGAAGAGAAGGCTACGTGGAGACCTAAGAGCAGCCTTCCAGTACCTGAAGGGGGCCTATAGGGATGCTGGGGAGGGACTCTTTGTCAGGGACTCTAGTGACAGGACAAGGGGTAATGGGTTAAAACTTAAACAGGGCAAGTTTCAATTGGATATAAGGAGGAAATTCTTTCCTGTTAGGGTGGTGAGACACTGGAATCGCTTGCCCAGGGAGGTTGTGAGTGCTCCATCCCTGGCGGTGTTCAAGGCCAGGTTGGATGAAGCCTTGTGTGGGATGGTTCAGTGAGAGGTGTCCCTGTCCATGGCAGGGGGGTTGGAACTAGATGATCTTGAGGTCCTTTCCAACCCTAACTATTCTATGATTCTATGATTCTATGATCACCCCTCAATGGGTCCTCACAGCCGCTCACTGCTTCGTCGGGCAAAAGTAAGGGGGAGAAGGGATTCCAGCCATAGGGAATAGGCAAGGAGCAGCTCCCATCCCGTCCCCTTCCCCATCCTGGATGCACTGGGAAGAGCGCTCAGGAGAAGGCTGCTTCCAGCTTGACAGCCCTTGAGCCTAAGGCACGCTGCTTTCCTTTGCGAAGCAGCCGCAATGTGGCTCCTTCCCATCCCTCTTCTCCATAGAATGGATTAGAATAGATTAAAATGGAATGGTATGGAATGGAATGCAATGCTTATGGATCATGGAGTGGGGTGGCTTGGAAAGGAGCTTGAGATCATCCACTTCCAACCCCTTGCCATGGGCAGGGATGCCTTCCATAGAGCAGCTTGCTCCAAGCTGGCCTGCAGCACTGCAGCCAGGGATGGAGCAGCCAAACCTTCTCCATCCATGCCATCCCAGTGCCCCAGCAACCTCTTAGGGAATCCCTTCCTTATCTCCAGCCTGCAATTCCCTCTCAGAACCCATCAGCCCTTGTCCTATGGCTCCAATCCCTGCTCTTCCACTCCCTCCCAGCTTCACCACGGATTGGTTCATGAGGCTCAGAATCATGGACGTGGCTTGGGCCAATGCCGAGACCCAGAAGTGCTGGATACGGCAGGTTGTGGTCCATGAATATTATACGGCTTAGGATCACGGGTAGGGTTAGGTTCCCAATTAGGGTTAGGTTTAGGGTTAGAGTCAGGGTAATTGTTAGGTACAGGGTTAGGTGTTAGGGTTAGGTGTTAGGGTTAGGGATAGGGTTAGGGTTAGCGTTAACCGTAACCGGAGTCAACCCTAGGGGTGGAGTTAACACCAGGTTGAGCCTTAGGGTTAGGGTTAGGGTTCCAATTAGGATTAGGTTTAGGTTTAGGGTTAGGGTAAGGTTTAGGGTTAACCTTCACCAGAGTTAACCCTAGGGGCGGAGTTAACCCTAGGATTAGGGTTAGGATTAGGGTTACGGTCAGGATTAAGTTAGGGTTATGGTTAGGCTGGGTTAGGATTAGGGTTAGTGTTAGGTCTTAGGGTTAAGGTCCGGGTTACGGTTAGGGGTTAGGGTTGGGATTAGGGTTACGGTTCGGGTTAGGGTTACCTCTAACCGGAGTTAACCCTAGGGGTGGAGTTAACCCCAGGGTTAGGGTTAGGTTTAGGCTTAGGGTTAGCATTAACCCTAATCGGAATTAACCCTAGGGGCGGGTTTAATCCCAGGCTTAGGGTTAGGGTTAGGGTTAGGCTTAGGCTTAGGGTTAGACTTCAGTTTAGGGTTAGGTTAACCCTAACCGGAGTTAACTAGGGTTGGGGTTAGGGTTAGGGTTACCTCTAACCGGAGTTAACCCTAGGGGTTAACTGCCCAAGGTTCCCCCAAGTGCTGGAGCTCACCCACCTCTGCCCCAGGAGCAGGGTCAGGCCCCACAGCTCTGCTCCTGCCAGCGCTGCCGAGCCCTGCACTCCCTTGATGGTGCCATCAGAGCGCCCCACACACCGCAGCACGGGCTGGGCCGTTGCTCTGGCTCCGGCAGAGGCACAAGTGCCTTTGGAAGCTGCCAGCGAACAACAAGAGCTGAGAAGCGGCTGCAGAAGGGCTCTGCTGTGGGGCTGAAAGCCAAGGGTGGTGCCGGGGAAAGGAGAGACTGCAGAGCCTCAGCCCTTGGGCTTCCTTCAGAGGAGGTGGCGCTGCTGCCCTTGATCCTGGCTGTTCTCCAGCCCTGACCTGCCCTCAGCGGTCTCCAGTGGCCTCTGGCCAGGCCAGCAGCAGAGGCAGGATGTTCTACACAAATGTCTGCACCTGTTCCTGGGCCTGACTCAGTGCCGAGAGCTCTTCTGCAGCCAAATGCAGATCGTACTTTACAGTCAGACAGCGTGGTGTGGGGTGGAAGGGACCTTAAATGCCCATAGGGATTCAGAGCATCCCACAGGCAGAGCATCCCATAGGTGTTCAGAGCATCCCCCAAGCAGGGCATCCCACAGGGATTCACAGCAGCCCACAAGCAGAGCATCCCAGAGGGATTCACAGCATCCCACAGTCAGAGCATCCCCTAAGGAATCAGAGCATCCCACAAGGATTCAGAGCATCCCACAAGCAGAGCATGCCAGAGGGATTCAGAGCATCCCACAGGGCTCCAGAGCATCCCACAAAGCAGAGCACCCCACAGAGTTTCACAGCATCCCACAACCACAGCACCATACAGAGCTCCAGAGCATCCCATAGGGATTCAGAGCACCCCAAGCGCATCAGAACCCCCCCATCTCCCCATGGAAGCCCCCATTGACACCCCTGACCCAACCCCTCCCCATGGAGCTCCCCCCATGGAACCTGCCTCTCTATGACATCAGCCCCAGCTCCAAGGGACCTGCATCCAGCACCCGTATCCCTGGGGCAGTTGCGCTTTGGGTGCAGTGGTGCTTGCAGCTCCTTGCTTGCAGCTCCTTGGTGTCACTCTTAGCGCTGGTGGCAGCGATGGCTTTGCTCCGTGTCATCATCCTGCTGGCCTCGGCCTGGCTGGTGCAAGGCTCCTGGGACAGCTGTGGGTGAGTGGCTCCAGGGTTCCTGGTATTCCATAGGGAGATGCTGCTGCTCCCAGCCACGGTCACACCAATGGGGAGGTGGGATTTGAGGAGCCCCACTTGCTTGCCATCAGCCCATGCGGTGGCACAGCACAGCTATGGGGCACCCCATAGGGTCCTTTGTCCTGCAGCACCCTAGGAGGCAGGATGATGCTCATCTCTGGGACACTGCGTAGGGTCCCTTTTCCCTGCAGCACCCAATGGGGCGGGACAATGCTCGCCCTTCAGCCCTAACCATCAAGTGTTGAGCTTCTGCTTCAAGAGGGACCTGCGGTACCCGTCCCATGGCTGATTCTTACGGGATGTCGCGCATCGTCGGAGGCACGGATGCGCAGCGGGGCGCCTGGCCACGGATGCTCAGCATCCAGTTCCCCACAGCCACCGCATTCCCGCACATCTGCGGGGGGTCCCTCATCCCGTATGAAGACAGGCTGAGGAAGTTGGGGCTTTTCAGCCTGGAGAAGAGAAGGCTGCGTGGAGACCTAAGAGCAGCCTTCCAGTACCTGAAGGGGGCCTATAGGGATGCTGGGGAGGGACTCTTTGTCAGGGACTCTAGTGACAGGACAAGGGGTAATGGGTTAAAACTTAAACAGGGCAAGTTTCAATTGGATATAAGGAGGAAATTCTTTCCTGTTAGGGTGGTGAGACACTGGAATCGCTTGCCCAGAGAGGTTGTGAGTGCTCCATCCCTGGCGGTGTTCAAGGCCAGGTTGGATGAAGCCTTGTGTGGGATGGTTCAGTGAGAGGTGTCCCTGTCCATGGCAGGGGGGTTGGAACTAGATGATCTTGAGGTCCTTTCCAACCCTAACTATTCTATGATTCTATGATTCTATGATCACCCCTCAATGGGTCCTCACAGCCGCTCACTGCTTCGTCGGGCAAAAGTAAGGGGGAGAAGGGATTCCAGCCATAGGGAATAGGCAAGGAGCAGCTCCCATCCCGTCCCCTTCCCCATCCTGGATGCACTGGGAAGAGCGCTCAGGAGAAGGCTGCTTCCAGCTTGACAGCCCTTGAGCCTAAGGCACGCTGCTTTCCTTTGCGAAGCAGCCGCAATGTGGCTCCTTCCCATCCCTCTTCTCCATAGAATGGATTAGAAGAGATTAAAATGGAATGGTATGGAATGGAATGCAATGCTTATGGATCATGGAGTGGGGTGGCTTGGAAAGGAGCTTGAGATCATCCACTTCCAACCCCTTGCCATGGGCAGGGATGCCTTCCATAGAGCAGCTTGCTCCAAGCTGGCCTGCAGCACTGCAGCCAGGGATGGAGCAGCCAAACCTTCTCCATCCATGCCATCCCAGTGCCCCAGCAACCTCTTAGGGAATCCCTTCCTTATCTCCAGCCTGCAATTCCCTCTCAGAACCCATCAGCCCTTGTCCTATGGCTCCAATCCCTGCTCTTCCACTCCCTCCCAGCTTCACCACGGATTGGTTCATGAGGCTCAGAATCATGGAGGTGGCTTGGGCCAATGCCGAGACCCAGAAGTGCTGGATACGGCAGGTTGTGGTCCATGAATATTATACGGCTTAGGATCACGGGTAGGGTTAGGTTCCCAATTAGGGTTAGGTTTAGGGTTAGAGTCAGGGTAATTGTTAGGTACAGGGTTAGGTGTTAGGGTTAGGTGTTAGGGTTAGGGATAGGGTTAGGGTTAGCGTTAACCGTAACCGGAGTCAACCCTAGGGGTGGAGTTAACACCAGGTTGAGCCTTAGGGTTAGGGTTAGGGTTCCAATTAGGATTAGGTTTAGGTTTAGGGTTAGGGTAAGGTTTAGGGTTAACCTTCACCAGAGTTAACCCTAGGGGCGGAGTTAACCCTAGGATTAGGGTTAGGATTAGGGTTACGGTCAGGATTAAGTTAGGGTTATGGTTAGGCTGGGTTAGGATTAGGGTTAGTGTTAGGTCTTAGGGTTAAGGTCCGGGTTACGGTTAGGGGTTAGGGTTGGGATTAGGGTTACGGTTCGGGTTAGGGTTACCTCTAACCGGAGTTAACCCTAGGGGTGGAGTTAACCCCAGGGTTAGGGTTAGGTTTAGGCTTAGGGTTAGCATTAACCCTAATCGGAATTAACCCTAGGGGCGGGTTTAATCCCAGGCTTAGGGTTAGGGTTAGGGTTAGGCTTAGGCTTAGGGTTAGACTTCAGTTTAGGGTTAGGTTAACCCTAACCGGAGTTAACTAGGGTTGGGGTTAGGGTTAGGGTTACCTCTAACCGGAGTTAACCCTAGGGGTTAACTGCCCAAGGTTCCCCCAAGTGCTGGAGCTCACCCACCTCTGCCCCAGGAGCAGGGTCAGGCCCCACAGCTCTGCTCCTGCCAGCGCTGCCGAGCCCTGCACTCCCTTGATGGTGCCATCAGAGCGCCCCACACACCGCAGCACGGGCTGGGCCGTTGCTCTGGCTCCGGCAGAGGCACAAGTGCCTTTGGAAGCTGCCAGCGAACAACAAGAGCTGAGAAGCGGCTGCAGAAGGGCTCTGCTGTGGGGCTGAAAGCCAAGGGTGGTGCCGGGGAAAGGAGAGACTGCAGAGCCTCAGCCCTTGGGCTTCCTTCAGAGGAGGTGGCGCTGCTGCCCTTGATCCTGGCTGTTCTCCAGCCCTGACCTGCCCTCAGCGGTCTCCAGTGGCCTCTGGCCAGGCCAGCAGCAGAGGCAGGATGTTCTGCACAAATGTCTGCACCTGTTCCTGGGCCTGACTCAGTGCCGAGAGCTCTTCTGCAGCCAAATGCAGATCGTACTTTACAGTCAGCCAGCGTGGTGTGGGGTGGAAGGGACCTTAAATGCCCATAGGGATTCAGAGCATCCCACAGGCAGAGCATCCCATAGGTGTTCAGAGCATCCCCCAAGCAGGGCATCCCACAGGGATTCACAGCAGCCCACAAGCAGAGCATCCCAGAGGGATTCACAGCATCCCACAGTCAGAGCATCCCCTAAGGAATCAGAGCATCCCACAAGGATTCAGAGCATCCCACAAGCAGAGCATGCCAGAGGGATTCAGAGCATCCCACAGGGCTCCAGAGCATCCCACAAAGCAGAGCACCCCACAGAGTTTCACAGCATCCCACAACCACAGCACCATACAGAGCTCCAGAGCATCCCATAGGGATTCAGAGCACCCCAAGCGCATCAGAACCCCCCCATCTCCCCATGGAAGCCCCCATTGACACCCCTGACCCAACCCCTCCCCATGGAGCTCCCCCCATGGAACCTGCCTCTCTATGACATCAGCCCCAGCTCCAAGGGACCTGCATCCAGCACCCGTATCCCTGGGGCAGTTGCGCTTTGGGTGCAGTGGTGCTTGCAGCTCCTTGCTTGCAGCTCCTTGGTGTCACTCTTAGCGCTGGTGGCAGCGATGGCTTTGCTCCGTGTCATCATCCTGCTGGCCTCGGCCTGGCTGGTGCAAGGCTCCTGGGACAGCTGTGGGTGAGTGGCTCCAGGGTTCCTGGTATTCCATAGGGAGATGCTGCTGCTCCCAGCCACGGTCACACCAATGGGGAGGTGGGATTTGAGGAGCCCCACTTGCTTGCCATCAGCCCATGCGGTGGCACAGCACAGCTATGGGGCACCCCATAGGGTCCTTTGTCCTGCAGCACCCTAGGAGGCAGGATGATGCTCATCTCTGGGACACTGCGTAGGGTCCCTTTTCCCTGCAGCACCCAATGGGGCGGGACAATGCTCGCCCTTCAGCCCTAACCATCAAGTGTTGAGCTTCTGCTTCAAGAGGGACCTGCGGTACCCGTCCCATGGCTGATTCTTACGGGATGTCGCGCATCGTCGGAGGCACGGATGCGCAGCGGGGCGCCTGGCCACGGATGCTCAGCATCCAGTTCCCCACAGCCACCGCATTCCCGCACATCTGCGGGGGGTCCCTCATCCCGTATGAAGACAGGCTGAGGAAGTTGGGGCTTTTCAGCCTGGAGAAGAGAAGGCTGCGTGGAGACCTAAGAGCAGCCTTCCAGTACCTGAAGGGGGCCTATAGGGATGCTGGGGAGGGACTCTTTGTCAGGGACTCTAGTGACAGGACAAGGGGTAATGGGTTAAAACTTAAACAGGGCAAGTTTAAATTGGATATAAGGAGGAAATTCTTTCCTGTTAGGGTGGTGAGACACTGGAATCGCTTGCCCAGGGAGGTTGTGAGTGCTCCATCCCTGGCGGTGTTCAAGGCCAGGTTGGATGAAGCCTTGTGTGGGATGGTTCAGTGAGAGGTGTCCCTGTCCATGGCAGGGGGGTTGGAACTAGATGATCTTGAGGTCCTTTCCAACCCTAACTATTCTATGATTCTATGATTCTATGATCACCCCTCAATGGGTCCTCACAGCCGCTCACTGCTTCGTCGGGCAAAAGTAAGGGGGAGAAGGGATTCCAGCCATAGGGAATAGGCAAGGAGCAGCTCCCATCCCGTCCCCTTCCCCATCCTGGATGCACTGGGAAGAGCGCTCAGGAGAAGGCTGCTTCCAGCTTGACAGCCCTTGAGCCTAAGGCACGCTGCTTTCCTTTGCGAAGCAGCCGCAATGTGGCTCCTTCCCATCCCTCTTCTCCATAGAATGGATTAGAAGAGATTAAAATGGAATGGTATGGAATGGAATGCAATGCTTATGGATCATGGAGTGGGGTGGCTTGGAAAGGAGCTTGAGATCATCCACTTCCAACCCCTTGCCATGGGCAGGGATGCCTTCCATAGAGCAGCTTGCTCCAAGCTGGCCTGCAGCACTGCAGCCAGGGATGGAGCAGCCAAACCTTCTCCATCCATGCCATCCCAGTGCCCCAGCACCCTCTTAGGGAATCCCTTCCTTATCTCCAGCCTGCAATTCCCTCTCAGAACCCATCAGCCCTTGTCCTATGGCTCCAATCCCTGCTCTTCCACTCCCTCCCAGCTTCACCACGGATTGGTTCATGAGGCTCAGAATCATGGACGTGGCTTGGGCCAATGCCGAGAGCCAGAAGTGCTGGATACGGCAGGTTGTGGTCCATGAATATTATACGGCTTAGGATCACGGGTAGGGTTAGGTTCCCAATTAGGGTTAGGTTTAGGGTTAGAGTCAGGGTAATTGTTAGGTACAGGGTTAGGTGTTAGGGTTAGGTGTTAGGGTTAGGGATAGGGTTAGGGTTAGCGTTAACCGTAACCGGAGTCAACCCTAGGGGTGGAGTTAACACCAGGTTGAGCCTTAGGGTTAGGGTTAGGGTTCCAATTAGGATTAGGTTTAGGTTTAGGGTTAGGGTAATGTTTAGGGTTAACCTTCACCAGAGTTAACCCTAGGGGCGGAGTTAACCCTAGGATTAGGGTTAGGATTAGGGTTACGGTCAGGATTAAGTTAGGGTTTTGGTTAGGCTGGGTTAGGATTAGGGTTAGTGTTAGGTCTTAGGGTTATGGTCCGGGTTACGGTTAGGGGTTAGGGTTGGGATTAGGGTTACGGTTCGGGTTAGGGTTAAGGTTAGGGTTACCTCTAACCGGAGTTAACCCTAGGGGTGGAGTTAACCCCAGGGTTAGGGTTAGGTTTAGGCTTAGGGTTAGCATTAACCCTAATCGGAATTAACCCTAGGGGCGGGTTTAATCCCAGGCTTAGGGTTAGGGTTAGGCTTAGGCTTAGGCTTAGGGTTAGACTTCAGTTTAGGGTTAGGTTAACCCTAACCGGAGTTAACTAGGGTTGGGGTTAGGGTTAGGGTTACCTCTAACCGGAGTTAACCCTAGGGGTTAACTGCCCAAGGTTCCCCCAAGTGCTGGAGCTCACGCACCTCTGCCCCAGGAGCAGGGTCAGGCCCCACAGCTCTGCTCCTGCCAGCGCTGCCGAGCCCTGCACTCCCTTGATGGTGCCATCAGAGGACCCCACACACCGCAGCACGGGCTGGGCCATTGCTCTGGCTCCGGCAGAGGCACAAGTGCCTTTGGAAGCTGCCAGCGAACAACAAGAGCTGAGAAGCGGCTGCAGAAGGGCTCTGCTGTGGGGCTGAAAGCCAAGGGTGGTGCAGGGCAAAGGAGAGACTGCAGAGCCTCAGCCCTTGGGCTTCCTTCAGAGGAGGTGGCGCTGCTGCCCTTGATCCTGGCTGTTCTCCAGCCCTGACCTGCCCTCAGCGGTCTCCAGTGGCCTCTGGCCAGGCCAGCAGCAGAGACAGGATGTTCTGCACAAATGTCTGCACCTGCTCCTGGGCCTGACTCAGTGCCGAGAGCTCTTCTGCAGCCAAATGCAGATCGTACTTTACAGTCAGCCAGCGTGGTGTGGGGTGGAAGGGACCTTAAATGCCCATAGGGATTCAGAGCATCCCACAGGCAGAGCATCCCATAGGTGTTCAGAGCATCCCCCAAGCAGGGCATCCCACAGGGATTCACAGCATCCCACAAGCAGAGCATCCCATAGGGATTCAGAGCATCCCATAAGCAGAGCATCCCGTAGGGGTTCAGAGCATCCCGTAGACCTCCAGAGCAACCCAGAGGGATTCACAGCAGCCCACAAGCAGAGCATCCCAGAGGGATTCACAGCATCCCACAGTCAGAGCATCCCATAAGGCATCAGAGCATCCCACAGGGATTCAGAGCATCCCACAAGGAAGCAGAGCATTCCAGAGGGATTCAGAGCATCCCACAAGGAGAGCATCCCACAAGGATTCAGAGCATCCCACAAGCAGAGCATGCCAGAGGAATTCAGAGCATCCCACAGGGCTCCAGAGCATCCCACAAAGCAGAGCACCCCACAGAGATTCACAGCATCCCAAAACCACAGCATCATACAGAGCTCCAGAGCATCCCATAGGGATTCAGAGCACTTCAAGCGCATCAGAACCCCCCCATCTCCCCATGGAAGCCCCCATCGACACCCCTGACCCACCCCCCTCTCCATGGAGCTCCCCCCATGGAACCTGCCTCTCTATGACATCAGCCCCAGCTTCAAGGGACCTGCATCCAGCACCCGTATCCCCGGGGCAGTTGTGCTTTGGGTGCAGTGGTGCTTGCAGCTCCTTGCTTGCAGCTCCTTGGTGTCACTCTTAGCGGTGGTGGCAGCGATGGCTTTGCTCCGTGTCATCATCCTGCTGGCCTCGGCCTGGCTGGTGCAAGGCTCCTGGGACAGCTGTGGGTGAGTGGCTCCAGGCTCCAGGGTTCCTGGTATTCCATAGGGAGATGCTGCTGCTCCCAGCCACGGTCACACCAATGGGGAGTGGGATTTGGGGAGCCCAGTTGCCATCACCCTATGTCGTGGCACAGCACTTTCAAGCCTATGTCTTCTTGCCATGGAAGCGCAGCCTGCTTGGGGAAAGCCAGTGGCTGCTTTTCTGTTCCAGAATGGTTGTTTCCACGTGAAGTACAAATACAGTCCATTTTTGACCCAAAGTATTCGATAAATTTTTCTATTAGAGGCTCTAGTCCTTTTCTTGCTTCCAGTTTTACAGGATGCTGTTTCTGTCTTAGTGGTGTGATGTTTGGTTTCAGAGGAATAGTTACTGCTTCTGCATCTCCTGATCGTCCCAGTGCTCCGGCAGCCCATACTTGCGGCTATACCCACTTCCTCTGGGTGATCCGGCTCAGTGCCTGGTTTCTGTATCATAAAAACTCGGGCCTTCACAGCCTTTTCATCAGGAACATGTACCTGAATTTTCTTTCTTTAACCCTAATTGATGCATGTCATTTACTCAGTACATCTCTCTCCAATAACAGCATGGGGCACTCGAGCATGCAGAGAAATTGATTGGTCAGCATCTGTTTGCCAATTTCTCAAATGTAAAGGAAGGCCGGGTTCCTGTCCACTCTGTGGCACCAAGGCCCGAAGCTGTTTGTTTGCTTAATTGCCCTTTACAAGTATTTATAACAGAATAAGTAGCTTCTGTTTCTACAAGAAATTTTACCTTCTCATTCCCCAACCTAGCTGTAGCCGGGGGCTCTGCTGGGGAGGGATTCAAATCTTCCCCCGCGCCTCCTCAGTCTTCATCTGAAGTAAGAATTCTCTCTGCCTGTCCCGACGGTCCACTAAACCCCCTGTGTTTATTTTGAGTCTGAGGGCATTTTCCGTTGGGGTGCAACCTGTGGAGTCTGTTCACAACCCTTTCCATGTAATCCTTGTTTCCTCTCCTCCTGGGCCACACCCCCCTCTCCTGGTTTCTTGTGGGAAAGCTACAGGCAGCAATTATTTTTGGTGTATTTTTTTTTCCCCCTCAAGAGTCCAGTTTTACTCTGGAGCTTATCTTATGCCCCCACGTATACATGAACAAATTCCTAGTTGAAACCTGACACACTATAACCCACAAAACACAATATTGTATTATATTAATAATTATATTCTATTAATAATATATATATTAATAATCAGGGACTCAAAACACTTCCCAGTATCATTGAACTATTTGAACCATTTCCGAGAACTTGCCGCAGAGCAATATTGGTCCGATGGTGGTAGGTCTCCAAGGCCACATCCATTATTTTTACCAAATCACATTGGTCCTCCCCCTTAAGTTTTTGTCCATTTTTTCTTATGTCTTCCATGGATTGAATTCTTGTTAACTGGCCTAACTCTTCTCTTCCTTCCTCTTATTCAGGATCAATATGAGTATATTTATGCATCACCTCTTTTAATCTTCCCATGAATCCAGAAGGTGATCCATTTACATCTGGCTTTATTTCATATATAGCTTAGACCAGTTCACTGTCTTGGGGACCGCATTCCTAATACCGAATAAAATCCACCTCCGATATTGTTTCAAAGCTTGCCTGTCCCAATTAGGGCCCCAGTTAGGATTGGGGATAGGTACGTGAAGATTCCCTGTACCTGCTGCTGTGCCTGCTGTTATTTGTCGCTTTAATGCGGTCCCAGCCATATGAATAATTATATTTCTGTGAACACTCTCGAAAGCATGGTGCGTAATCACCAGCCACATGTTTCCAACTATTCAGATCTATAACAGTAAAGGGGATCTCCATCATGAGCAGACCATCATTACACACAGCTTGACTTAAAGTTGCAATCACAGTTTCCCCTCGTTTTCCCCTCATTTTCCCCTAGTTTGCCCTGCTGTAGGGCTAAATCCTTCAGCATGCCCCCCCAGTATCTCTGGGGCCTGTGCTGGTGCTTGTGCTTGATTCTCATTTTCAGCACCTTCAACCCCATTATTCACAATACCTCTTCTCCAGGGGGCTGCCATTAAATCCATATCCTTCTCCACATTCCTTAGATGTTTAGTGCCCTATGGTGCACAAAGAGCAACAGCGTTTAAGCAAATTTTACTGTCTTTCTCCAAGGACAATGCTAACAGGTCCTGGAGTGCAAAATTAAATCCACAATCCTTTTGCCATACCAGGTGATATCTCAAAGTGAAAAACATTTCTGCATAAGCTACTTCATCCCAATTTCCTTTTCGTCTCAAGAATAACATCCAGCTTTGATGACAGTATTTTAGCAGAGTCTCCTGAGTAACCAAACCCCTCAGGGGTCCACCACTTTGTTCCAAAGTCTCCTGAGTGACCGAACCACCTGGGGGTTCAGCGATTTGTTTCCAGTGTTGTGAAATGCAACCCAATGGGGATTTCTTCAAGCCCCCCTGTGGAGGCAGTGGTCCTGACCTCCACCCGACGGTTGAAAAATGCAACCCAATGGGGCCCTTTTCAGGATCCCCTCTTTGGAGGATCCTGACCTTCACCGCATACCAAAGTCCAGACAACCAAAACCAAACTACCATCGCGTGTTGGGAGAGGCTGGGGGAGCTGGGCTTGTCCAGCCCGGAGAAGGGAAGGCTGATGTGCACCTGAGATCTTGGGAAGGGAAGGCTGTGGGGGACTGGCTGCCTGTACAGGCAAGGAGGATGTGGAGAACACAGTGCCTGGCTCCTCACCATGGTGCCTGGTGGGAGGACAGAAGGCAATGGGGATAGTGACAGAGGGGAGGTTCAGCCAGGACAGAAGGAAACCTTGTTCCCACGGGCTCAGGCAAGCGCTGCATCAGGTCACCCAGAGAGGCTGTGCAGTCTCTGGCCTTGGGGATTTCCAACTCAGACTGAATCAAGCCTTGAACCACTTGCTCTGGCCCTGTTCCTGACGGGTTGGACATGAGACTTCCCTTCCAACCTCTCTTCTCTTAAGATCCTGTGATGATGTTGGGCCCTATTGCTAACTGGAGCAGAGCAGATGTTGATGGGACATGAATCCTCTAGTAGGTGACCATCTCAACTGACATCCTCACCAGCAAAGAGACTCTGACACTTCAGCAACCCGCTCTCTGCAAAGGGAGGAGTCCTGGGCAAGGTTTTCAGGGCACACAGCTTTCTCTGTGCAGGACACAAATGATCTTGTTTTAATGCCTGGAGGCCTGTCAGTCATCAGTTGATGTCTGTGTAAATGAAATATGCACACAAATATACAAGCACATTTCCATCAGCTCAATCACTTGTGTACATTCAAGACCTGGCAATATTTTCCCACCATAACAGAATGAGAAATTCCAGGCAGTGTATTAATGGCAAGAGTAGAAATCTTGATCTCCCTGCTGTACTTGTATTACACGTACTCTGTCTATAATTTCATCACCCTCATCATTAAGGTTTTTCCTCCACTCCTGATCAAATGGCCATGTCTAAGGACATCTTCCCAGCAGACTATCCGGACATGTGGCCTTCCCATTGCTCTCAGGTTTCCTCCTCCACTTGCTCTTTGGTCATTCAGATCCTCTCAGCTCTGGTTCCTGCTTTGAGCTGCAGGGAGTTGGGAACTGGTCCCTTTTCTCAGAAGTCTCATTAACCCTTTGGTCAACACCTTCATCGTGTTTATATCTCTCGTTTCATAACTCTCATTTTGAAACTGTTCTGTGCAAAACTCTTATGGAAGGGTGATCACGTTAGACGCTGCTTGGACTTGTCATAAAGCGGAGGAGTTATTACATAGTGTGTAACTTGTGTTTGTAGGCACTGAAGAGAGAGCTTCTCTGTGCCTGGTGCAGCCCAGTTCCCCAAGGAAAGCAGGAGGGAGCTGGTGCAAAGGAGCTGCCCCATCCAGCTGCAGAGCTCAGTGGAGGAGTCGCATGTGAGGTAAAGCGCAGCAAGTGCCAGGGCCACTGAAGGCACAGTCTCTGCACACCCCAGAACACGGCTGCCCAGTGGTGGGGACACATACAATTGGGTAAGTTATAGAACTGTAGTCCTCTTGTCCTACTGCTACTAGCCCCTAACTTGGGTTAGGGCTACAGTGACAGTCTGTTGGTTACCTTTGAGCTTTCAACTGCTAATACCTGTGAGCTACTTGCTTAGTTCTTTGTTGAGATTGTTATCATGCCTTACCATTAGGAATGTCCCTGCTTAGAAGCAATTTCTGGAAGCAGATGCAAGGTGCCCACAGGCCAGAATTCTAATGCATTGTTTATCATGCCCCACCAGAAGGGCAGGTTCCCACCCTCAGAGGGGCCCCCTGTTGAGCGAGCATTCATGTTTTGGTGCTAAGTCACACTCCTGCTAAAAAGTCAAGTTATTTCAGCTAAGGCCTAATGGCTTGCTCTCAGTTTCCCCCCTTTTCTTTCAAACAGTGCAAATTCTTTTGCACAGTCCATAGTATGCACACTTGTTGAGCTACCGTACGAACTTTCCACCACCTCCACAAATTAACAACTGTTAATAAAGCCGTAGTCAGTAGTAGCACAAGCACAGGGTGGACCAGTATCTTCAAAAGTTGAGTTGCTGTAGGAGATTGCCATTTTGTCCCTACCAAGAAAATTTCCTACTAGTGGTGCTCTCCGGTTTTCTTGGTGTCGGTGATGATTTCTTTAATTTCTTCTACATTATGCGTAACAGTCCATACTGCTTGGTGAGAAGTTTCATTGGCCTTCCGTATCATCTTCTCGAGGTCTGGGTGATAGAACACTTTCTTTAGCATTTCTATTTTCATCCCAATCTGTAGGGCAGATATATCATGGTGTAACACATAGGTATCGTGTAGTAGTTGATTAGTAGTTACAGGGATGGTATAGTTAAAATCGCATCCAATGATTTTGGTAAGATTACACACACAAAAGTTAGTAGCATTTGTTTCTTCAATACAGCTATCAATTGTTACATTCTCACACACGGTTCTTACACAAGCACATCCTTGTCCAATATAATACACTTGGGATCTTGCATGAGTGAAGGGTGATTTAGAAAATGCAAGTACTATCCTCAGTATCGAGACAAAGATCTTTGTTTTCAGTTCTAGGATTTTCACAGGTAAACCCTAAGTGTTCTCTTGAGGTACATGGTTCTGTACTTCCCGTTTGTCAATTTTGGGTCCTAGTGTTAAATCTTGCCCATACATTGTGGCCCATCATCCCGGTGTATCTTCCCTAGAGACAATACAGGAAATATGTCTAATATTTTGGCATGCTCAATTGTCAATACAAAAGCAGTGATTTGTCTTTGAAATGGGTTATACATGAAATTTACTAGTTTCCAGCATGCTTGAAATGTTTTCTTGAACTTTGTGGTAGCATGATTTCTGGCAATAATTGTTTGTACCTGTTGTGCAGAAGTCCTGTTTCTCCTTCCCTAATAATAGCCACTGCAACAGACTGTAACCAAAGTTGTGACTGAATACAGCTTAAGGCTAGGGGCACTTTTCCTTGCAAATTCCCTAGGAAGGTAGTAACACGATATAGGTCCTGGGAAGGTCCTGGGAGGTGTGTTCTGCTAACCCTGTTGTAAGATCACTTACCAGCCGCTGTGTTTCAGCAATGGTAAGGAGAGACGATCTGAGTGGAATTTCTAGATTTCCCAGCTCTGAGGTGACTGTACTTAATTTATTTCCTAAGACTTCTTGGTCAGTGGAGTTCAAGACCACGTCTAATCCCTTCTAGGTGTGGTACGGGGTGTTCTAGACTGAATCCAGGTTCGCCATCCTATAAGGCTTTGATTACTAAAGGATTTACATTCTGATTTTATGGTTGAGATATAAGCTTGTAGCTTTACCACCACTTTCTTTAAAGAGTATTTGGGGTCTAGCATGAATTTTTGTTCATTTGATTGTCCTTACCACATAAGGTCCTGCAAATGAGAGGTTGTGATATTTGACTGAGCATTCTAAAGGGGAGAAGTGTGTAGGGGAGAAGGGAGTAGGTGTAGCATGTGTGGAGACTTCCACTCTCAGCCTGATTGTTATTCTGTCAAGTCCTTGTTTCCAGTTAAATGCTAGAGTACTTGGTTCGGCAACTGCAAGACCAAGTCGGCAAGTTTCCTTCTGAGAACAGTTAATTAAAATTTGATTTTGATCTGGTCTTATTTGGGATATTGTTATCTCCGGGGTATAGTTTTTAGGCCCCTTAAAGAAAAGTTTAGGATAGAATATGCTTCCATATCTTTGGGCACAGATCAGAATCTGGGTGTTATTTTTACCAGATATTGTTGTGAGGTATTTCCCCCAGCGAGGTCTTACATGTATCTTACAGGTTTTATCTTGAGTACCGGCTCCAACCGTGCGTTGTCAATAAATTCCCCCTTCCCTCTTTCCCCTGAAGGAAAGGTTCAAATTACATTTTTTAGAGGATTGATCTTCTGGTATTTTAATGTTAATTTGCCTACAGGCTCATCTCCATCTGTGGTTCTCTACTACATATCGTACACAAGATAAAGCACTGTCTTCCTGGATATGAAAAGAGTAGGAACACTGCACTCATGCAAGACATAGATAGGGTACAGTCTGGATTTAGGCTAGGTATCTGGTAAAGATTTGCCATAATGACTGGCCATGCAGTCGATTTTATTTCGAATTGGCATGCCAGAGTGACAGGTTGGGAACACTTCTTGATAAATATTGGCACGAGCTGTCATTTTTCCCGTTCTTTAGAAGTGGTTGTGTGGCTGTTTACGATCAGGAGAATATTGGCTGTTTTCGTGACCTCACTCTTGTCATCTATGTAATCAGTCCAATGTTTCCGTTGTACGCAGTGGTCCAACCTAGGGAGTCGTCGTATTCTATATCAAAGCGCTTTTTACATACCCTGGAAGTCTCAGCAGTTCTCCCGGTTCCAAAGGTGAATACGGTCACCTTTATGTAAGATCTGATTGTTCCCCAGCCCTGCCACTGCTGCTGGCTCTGTGTGGCAACCGCCCTCCACTGAGCTCTCGAACACGTCAGGGAGAGCACTGAGTGAGTCAGTCAAATCACAGACGTTCGGGACGGTGTCCTCACTGCTGTCCAGCCCTGCCACTGCTGCTGGCTCCTTGGGGAGCTGCTGGACCTGGGCAGGCTCAGTGGAGACCGGCAGCCGCAGGACAGAGGGCAGCGCACAGGCACGCACAGGAGGCGGCATGGCCGGAGCAGTGAAGCTCACTCCGGGCACCTCCGATGCCATGGGCAGCTGGAGAGGGAGCCTCTCTGTTGGGAGAAGCAGAGAGGTGCTGGGGTGAGAGCTTGGCAGGCAGAGGCGGCTGGGGGTTACCTGGAGGGCAGGAGGAGCAGGAGCTGCTGCTGTACCTGCCATGGCAGTTGGTCAGTGTTGCTTGGGCGGGGGCCAACTGCCCCCTCCCTCGGGTTCCGCCCCAGTTCCACCAGTCCTGGCTGCTTCAGCAGCCCCTCAGGCCTTTGGTTTGTCAGACACAGCAGCTGCCCCTCGCAATGCTTTCCTGCCCTGCTGGTGATCTCCTGTCTTAAACGATGGTTTCCCATCCCAGCTGTGGTTTTTGGGAAGGTGAATTTCATGTCCAAGAGGAAGGGATGGGGCCGGCACCTCTGGCTCTGCAATGCTGACGTGCATGCTTCCCAATCTTCCCCAGTGGTGGAAGTGGGAAGGGGGCTTGTGGCACTTTTGGGTTGATTTTTCCTCCCCCCTCTCAGGAGACTGATCCCCCTGGGATGGCATCTTTGCTGCCTCTCATCACCTTGTCACTGGCGTTTGGGACCCTGGTTGGTGGGACCCACAAGGCATGTTACGAAGACTCTCTTCCCCCTAACTACTAGATCAGCCAGTCTTTAAAGTATTAATAGGTCTTTTAAGTATGTATGTATATATATTTGTATGTACACTGTCATCTGATGCGATAGTAGACTTTTACTGGAAACTTCAGCCCAGCCCTGGAACTAGGACTTTTCCTGAGGGTATCTTAGAGCTGTCTGTGAAGGAGAAGGCGTATTGCAGCACAGCAGAAGTAGTGGCAGAATCCCACCCCCTCCAGCATGTCTTTGAAACCCTCGCAATATCCCGCACACCATTACTCGGTATCTCTTGCAGGACTGGCTCCAGGGACATCTGCATCAGTAGGCAAGAGCAGGACTGCAGCAGAAGTAGCATGAGCGCCTGGCAGAGTTTGACTGGGACTAGTAATTGGTAGTGAGGGTGCTAGTGCTTGGTCCAATTGTGTGGTACGTGACTGTTTGAAGGGTGTGAGACCCCTGTGTAAAACCACATTTGGGGTTCACCAGTGTGTCTGGGTGTCGTGGTTTAAACCCAACCACAAACCTCGTTCACTCACTCCCCCCCTTCTTGCCCTCCCCCTGCTCCTGGAGGGACAGAGAGGAGAATCGAAAAGAATGCAACTCCCACGGGTTGAGATAAGAACAGTGCAGTAACTAAGGTATAACACAAATCACTACTGCTACCACCAATAATAATAATGATAAAGGAAATAACAAGAGGAAAGAATACACACCTCAGTACCAGCTGACTGATAACTCACCCCACTCCCCCCAGCCGAGCACCGACCGATACCTCCTCCAACCCTGCTGTCCCAACCCTTCCGGGTAACTCCCGGTTACCTCCTGGGCATGACGTGCTGTGGTATGGAATACCTCTTTGGTCAGTTTGGGTCAGGTGTCCTGTCTCTGCTTCCTCCCAGCTTCCCCTCCTTCCTAGCAGAGCATGAGGCTCACAAAGTCTTTGGCCAGACCAAACATTCGAGCAGCAACTGAAAACATGGGCGTTATCAGCACTGTTCCCAGGCCAAAAGATCAAAACACAGCACTGTACTAGCTCCTAAGAAGGAGAAAAATGACTGCTGCTGCTCAACCCAGGACACTGGGATACTCCACTGTCAGGGCAGTAGGATCTCCGTGAAGGTTTCGTACAACCCTAAGATAATACTGCACAAGAATTGGGAAAAAACAAATCAAAAAAGAAAAAACAAAAAACCCAAGCACCAAAATGTAAGACAATGAAGAATCAAAGCTTTTGTGCATCCTTTATAAAAATTCTGAACTCATTTTAAGTTGGTGGCTAAGAAGGAGAAAAAGAACTGTTAGAGCTGAACCCAGAACAACTGGGCAGCAATAATTGGCAAGCTTTCCAGGGATTTATTCCACCACGCTAAGATCCAGGTTCTTCTCTGAAACACATCCAGAAATACATTTATTAGAAAAAAAACCAACAAAGCCCAACCCCCCCCACTTCAGGCCGGATTTAAGCTGGCTTTAAGAATCTCACTAAGTGTGGCCCTGACACCAGAAGCACCTGAAGCTGCGGTGCTTTTACAGCAAGAGAGACAACACTTGTAAAGAGAGATGCAAGGCTTCCACCTATGGGTACCCACAGCCCAAACCAGGTACCGTCGGAGCAGACAAGAAGGGGATTCTTTTGCTCTGCCTTTAATTTGCTTTATCCAGCTCTAACTGTGTCTTCCCTCTGACTCAAGAGTTTTTCCTTTTTTTCAGGTTGGGTTTTTTTTTGGAGATATCTATGTCACCTTATGGCAAGATGCGACTTAGAAAAGTAATGCAGGCATGCCAGGGAATCCACAAGGCTAAATGAATGCTTACTTTGTTTATGAACACTGGTTTGAGTTTATACACGTGCTGGTAAACAAAGAGAAGCAGAACTGTTGTCAGGATCTAAAACCCCAGGGAGGTGCTGATCTCTTCTCCCTGGGATCTAGGGACAGGACAGCTGGGAGTCAGGGGAGGCTCACAATTCATAGAAGGAAGCATTTCTTCACAGGGAGGGTGTTCAGGGGCTGGCACAGGCTTCCTGGAGAGGTGGTTGGTGCCCCAAGGCTGTCAGTGTTGAAGAGGCGTTTATTTGGACAATGCTTTGACTTTTGGTCAGCCCTGAATTAGTCAGGCAGTTGGACTAGTTGGTGGTTGTAGGTCCCTTCCCAATGAGCTGTTCTGTGCTGTGCTACGCTCTGCTGTGCTGTGCTATGTGGTGCTATACCATGCTATGCCATCCCATGCGATGCTATGCTGTGCTATTCCATGCCATGCCATCTGATGCTGTGGTATGCTGTGCTATTATGTGCTGTATTGTGCTGTGCTACAGCACATGTTGGTGTCCTCAACATGAAAAGTACATGAAGCTGTTGGAGCAAGTCCAGAGGAGGGCCACGAGGATGATCAGGGGCTGGAGCACCTCCTGTATGAAGGCAGGCTGAGAAAGGTGGGGCTGTTGAGCCTGGAGAAGAGAAACTGCATAGTTGTAAGCCCTGTACTTGAGTTCCTCCTTAGGGATGGCAACTTCAGTCATGGCAAGAAGTGCAGAACAAGGTTCTTGTTCTGGAGGTGCAGTAAAGTCAGTGAGGGCCCCAGCTGAGGAGTGTGCCTGGTGATGTCTCCCCATCTTTCTCAGCATGGAGTTATCCATGGAATTTGCCAGGAAAGTTCTGAGTAATTTTTCTTCAGTCTAAAATGATTTGATGTGAAAATTCTCAAAATGCATCTTAACTCTGTATCCTGACTGTGCTGCTGTGCTCTGTTCCCATTGCTTCAGGTACAGAAAGGCAACTGCCTTTGCTTCAGAATTGCGACTGAAAGTGGAGAAAGCAGTTAACAAATGAGCACTGCATTTCAGTTTGGAGTTGAAATCTACTTATCTGAATCTGAAGTAGCTGTGGCTTGCTAGGTTTTCATTAGAGCTGCATCCCTGGTTTCTCTCCCAGTGGATTTTAGCTTTCTATTGCAACTGTAATCCAAAGAGCACTGGATCAGCTCCCACCTTACTTAGGGCTGCAGTGCCGACCTTATTTACGGCTTCAGTGATGGGTCTCCTTAGGGCTGCAGTGGCCAAATTACTTAGGGCTGCTTTGCTGGGCCTCCTTAGGGCTGCAGTGCCCACCTTACTTAGGGCTGCAGTGCCCACCTTACTTAGGGCTGCAGTGCCCACCTTACTTAGGGCTGCAGTACCCACCTTACTTAGGGCTGCAGTGCCCATCTTATTTAGGGCTGCATTGCCCAGCATACTTATGGCTGCAGTGCCCACGTTACTTAAGGATGCAGTGCCCAACTTACTTATGGCTGCAGTGCCCAGCTTACTTAGGACTGCAGTGCCCAGCTTATTTAGGGCTTCTTTGCTGGGCCTCTAAGGGCTGCCGTGCCCACTTTAGTTAGTGCTGCAGTGCCAACCTACGTTAGGGCTGCAGTGCCCAACATACTTAGGGCTGCAGTGCCCACCTTACTTAGGCCTGCAGTGCCGACCTCACCTAGGGCTGCAGTGCCCACCTCACCTAGGGCTGCAGTGACCACCTCACTTAGGGCTGCAGTGCCCATCTTACTTAGGGCTGCAGTGCCCACCTTAGTCAGGGCTGCTGTGACCACCTTACTTAGGAATGCAGTGCCCACCTTATTTAGGGCTTCTTTGCTGGACCTCCTTAGGTCTGCAGTGCCCACCTTTCTTATGGCTGCAGTGCCCACCTTACTTAAGGCTGCAGTGCCCACCTTAAATAGGGCTTCAGTACTTGGCCTCCTCAGGGCTCCAGTGACCGGCCTCTTCAGTGCTCCAGTACTGGGCCTCCTTAGGGCTGCAGTGCCCACCTTACTTAGGGCTGCAGTGCCCAACTTACTTAGGGCTGCAGTGCCTACCTTATTTACGGCTTCAGTGATGGGTCTCCTTAGGGCTGCCGTGGCCACCTTACTTAGGGCTGCATTGCTGGGCCTCCTTATGGCTGCAGTGCCCACCTTACTTAGGCCTGCAGTGCCCACCTTACTTAGGGCTGCAGTGCCCAGCATAATTAGGACTGCAGTGCCCAGCTTACTTAGGGCTGCAGTGCCCACATTACTTAGGTCTGCAGTGCGCACCCTACATAGGGCTGCAGTACTTGGCCTCCTTAGGGCTGCAATGAGAGGCCTCCTCAGGGCTCCATTACTGGGCCACCTTTGGGCTGCAGTGCCCACCTTAGTTAGGGCTGCAGTGCCCAGCATAGTTAGGGTTGTAGTACCCGGCTTACATAGGGCTGCAGTGCCCACCTTACTTAAGGCAGCAGTGCTGTGCCTCCTTAGGGTTGCAGTGCCCACCTAACTTCGGCCTGCAGTGGCCACCTTACTTAGGGCTGCAGTGCCCAACATTCTAAGAGCTGCAGTTTACACCTTAGTAAGGGCTGCACTGCCCTCCTTATATAGGGCTGCATTACTTGGCCTACTTAGGGCTGCAATGGGTGGGCTCCAGTAGTTCGCCTCCTTAGGGCTGCAGTGCTCTCCTTACATAGGTCTCCATTGCCCACCTTACTTAAGGCTGCAGTGCTGGGCCTCCTAAGGGTTGCAGTGCCCACCTTACTAAGGGCTGCAGTGCCGACCTTATTTACGGCTTCAGTGATGTGACTCCTTAGGGCTCCAGTGGCCAACTTACTTAGGGATGCATTGCTGGGCCTCTTTAGGGCTGCAGTGCCCACCTTACTTAGGGCTGCAGTGCCCACCTTACTTAGGGCTGCAGTGCCCACCTTAGTTAGGGCTGCAGTGCCCAACTTCCTCAGGTCTGCAGTTTACACTTTACTAAGGGCTGCACTGCCCTCCTTACATAGGCTGCAGTACTTGGCCTCCTTAGGGCTGCAATGGGAGGACACCTCAGGGCTCCAGTACTGGGCTCCACAGGGCTGCAGTGCCCACCATACCTTAGGGCTGCAGTGACTACTTTACTTAGGGCTGCAGTGCCCATCTTACTTAGGGCTGCAGTGCCCTCCTTACTTAGGGCTGATGTGCCGACCTTATTTACAGCTTTAGCGATGGGTCTGCTTAGGTCTGCAGTGGCCAACTTACTTAAAGCTGCATTGCTGGGTCTCCTTAGGGCTGCAGTACCCACCTTAGTTAGGGCTGCACTGCCCACCTTACATAGGGCTGCAGTACTTGGCCTCCTTAAGGCAGCAATGGGAGGCCTCCTTAGGGCTCCAGTACTGGGCTCCTTAGGGTTGCAGTGCACACCTTAGTTAGGGCTGCTGTACCCACCTTATTAGGGCTGAAGTGCCGACCTTATTTACGGCTTCAGTGATGGGTCTCCTTATGGCTGCAGTGGCCAAATTACTTAGGGCTGCATTGCTGGGCCTCCTTAGGGCTGCAGTGCCCACCTTATTTAGGGCTGCAGTGCCCAGCATACTTAGGGCTGCAGTGCCCACGTTACTTAAGGATGCAGTGCCCAACTTGCTTATGGCTGCAGTGACCACCTTACTTAGGAATGTAGTGCCCACCTTATTTAGGGCTTCTTTGCTGGACCTTCTTAGGTCTGCAGTGCCCGCCTTACTTAGGGCTGCAGTGCCCACCTTACTTAAGGCTGCAGTGCCCACCTTAAATAGGGCTTCAGTACTTGGCCTCCTCAGGGCTCCAGTGACCGGCCTCTTCAGTGCTCCAGTACTGGGCCTCCTTAGGGCTGCAGTGCCCACCTTACTTAGGGCTGCAGTGCCCACCTTACTTAGGGTTGCAGTGCACATCCTACTTAGGGCTGCAGTGCCCACGTTACTTATGGCTGCAGTGCCTACCTTATTTACGGCTTCAGTGATGGGTCTCCTTAGGGCTGCCGTGGCCACCTTACTTAGGGCTGCATTGCTGGGCCTCCTTATGGCTGCAGTGCCCACCTTACTTAGGCCTGCAGTGCCCACCTTACTTAGGGCTGCAGTGCCCAGCATAATTAGGGCTGCAGTGCCCTGCTTACTTAGGGCTGCAGAGCCCAACTTACTTGGGCTGCATTGCCCACCTTAGTTAGGGCTGCAGTGCCCATCATACTTTAGGGCTGCAGTGCCCAGCTTACTTAGGTCTGCAGTGCCCAACTTCCTAAGGGCTGCAGTTTACACTTTACTAAAGGCTGCAGTGCCCTCCTTACATAGGGCTGCAGTACTTGGCCTCCCTTAGGGCTGCAATGGGAGGTCTCCTCAGGGCCCCAGTGCCGGGCCTCCTTAGGGCTCCAGTACTGGGCTCCTTAGGGCTGCAGTGCCCACCTCATTTAGGGCTGCAGTGTCCACCTCATTTAGGGCTGCAGTGTCCACTTCATTTAGGGCTGCAGTGCCCACCTTACTTACGTCTGCAGTGCCCAACATACTTAGGGCTGCAGTGCCGACCATATTTACGGCTTCAGTGATGGGTCTCCTTAGGGCTGCAGTGGCCAACTTACTTAGGGCTGCATTGCTGGGCCTCCTTAGGGCTGCAGTGCCCACCTTACTTAGGGCTGCAGTGCCCTACTTACTTAGGGCTGCACTGCACACATTAGTTAGGGCTGCATTGCCCACCTTACTTAGGGCTGTATTGCCCACCTTAGTTAGTGCTGCAGTGCCCATCATACTTTAAGGCTGCAGTGCCCACCTTACTTAGGGCTGCAGTGCCCACCTTCTTTAGGTCTGCAGTGCCCAACATACTCAGGGCTGCAGTTTATACCTTACTAACGGCTGCAGTGCCCACCTTACATAGGGCTGCAGTACTTGGCATCCTTAGGGCTGCAATGGGAGGCCTCCTCAGGGCTACAGTGCCGGGCCTCCTTAGGGCTCCAGTACTGGTCTCCTTAGGGCTGCAGTGCGCACCTTAGTTAGGGCTGCAGTGCCCACCTTACTTAGGGCTGCAGTGCCAACCTTATTTACGGCTTCAGTGATGGGTCTCCTTAGGTCTGCAGTGGCCAACTTACTTAGGGCTGCATAGCTGGGCCTCCTTAGGGCTGCAGTACCCACCTTAGTTAGGGCTGCAGTGCCCACCTTACATAGGTCTGCAGTACTTGGCCTCCTTACGGCTGCAATAGGAGGCCTCCTCAGGGCTCCAGTGCCGGGCCTCCTCAGGGGTCCAGTGCTGCGCCTCCTTAGGGCTGCAGTGCCCACCATATTTAGGGCTACAGTGCCCACCTTAGTTAGGGCTGCAGTGCCTACCTTACTTAGGGTTGCAGTGCACATCCTACTTAGGGCTGCAGTGCCCAACTTCCTTAGGGCTGCAGTGCCCAACTTCCTTAGGGCTGCAGTGCCCAACTTACCTAGGTCTGCATTGCACGCCTTACTTAAGGCTGCAGTGCTGGGCCTCCTTAGGGTTGCAGTGCCAACTTTACTTAGGCCTGCAGTGCCCTCCTTACGGAAGGCTGCAGTGCCCAAATTTCTTAGGGCCGCAGTGTCCACCATACTTATGGCTTCAGTGACTACCTTACTTAGGGCTGCAGTGTCCACCGTACTAAGGGCTTCAGTGACTACCTTACTTAGGGCTGTAGTGTCCACCGTACTTAGGGCTGCAGTGCCCACCTTATTTAGGGCTTCTTTGCTGGGCCTCCTTAGGTCTGCAGTGCCCACCTTTCTTATGGCTGCAGTGCCCACCTTACTTAAGTCTGCAGTGCCCACCTTAAATAGGGCTTCAGTACTTGGCCTCCTCAGGGCTCCAGTGACCGGCCTCTTCAGTGCTCCAGTACTGGGCCTCCTTAGGGCTGCAGTGCCCACCTTACTTAGGGCTGCAGTGCCCACCTTACTTAGGGCTGCCGTGGCCACCTTACTTAGGGCTGCATTGCTGGGCCTCCTTATGGCTGCAGTGCCCACCTTACTTAGGCCTGCAGTGCCCACCTTACTTAGGGCTGCAGTGCCCAGCATAATTAGGGCTGCAGTGCCCTGCTTACTTAGGGCTGCAGTGCCCAACTTACTTGGGCTGTATTGCCCACCTTACTTAGGGCTGCAGTGCCCATCATACTTTAGGGCTGCAGTGCCCAGCTTACTTAGGTCTGCAGTGCCCTACTTACTTAGGTCTGCAGTGCCCACCTTAGTTATGTCTGCTGTGCCCAACTTCCTAAGGGCTGCAGTTTACACTTTACTAACGGCTGCAGGGCCCTCCTTACATAGGGCTGCAGTACTTGGCCTCCCTTAGGGCTGCAATGGGAGGTCTCCTCAGAGCTCCAGTGCCGGGCCTCCTTAGGGCTCCAGTACTGGGCTCCTTAGGGCTGCAGTGCCCACCTCATTTAGGACTGCAGTGTCCACTTCATTTAGGGCTGCAGTGCCCACCTTACTTACGTCTGCAGTGCCCAACATACTTAGGGCTGCAGTGCCGACCATATTTACGGCTTCAGTGATGGGTCTCCTTAGGGCTGCAGTGGCCAACTTACTTAGGGCTGCATTGCTGGGCCTCCTTAGGGCTGCAGTGCCCACCTTACTTAGGGCTGCAGTGCCCTACTTACTTAGGGCTGCACTGCACACATTAGTTAGGGCTGCATTGCCCACCTTACTTAGGGCTGTATTGCCCACCTTAGTTAGGGCTTCAGTGCCCATCATACTTTAAGGCTGCAGTACCCAGCTTACTTAGGGCTGCAGTGCCCACCTTCTTTAGGTCTGCAGTGCCCAACATACTCAGGGCTGCAGTTTACACCTTACTAACGGCTGCAGTGCCCACCTTACATAGGGCTGCAGTACTTGGCTTCCTTAGGGCTGCAATGGGAAGCCTCCTCAGGGCTCCAGTGCCGGGCCTCCTTAGGGCTCCAGTACTGGTCTCCTTAGGGGTGCAGTGCGCACCTTAGTTAGGGCTGCAGTGCCCACCTTACTTAGGGCTGCAGTGCCAACCTTATTTACGGCTTCAGTGATGGGTCTCCTTAGGTCTGCAGTGGCCAACTTACTTAGGGCTGCATAGCTGGGCCTCCTTAGGGCTGCAGTACCCACCTTAGTTAGGGCTGCAGTGCCCACCTTACATAGGTCTGCAGTACTTGGCCTCCTTACGGCTGCAATAGGAGGCCTCCTCAGGGCTCCAGTGCCGGGCCTCCTCAGGGCTCCAGTGCTGCGCCTCCTTAGGGCTGCAGTGCCCACCATATTTAGGGCTACAGTGCCCACCTTAGTTAGGGCTGCAGTGCCTACCTTACTTAGGGTTGCAGTGCACATCCTACTTAGGGCTGCAGTGCCCAACTTCCTTAGGGCTGCAGTGCCCAACTTCCTTAGGGCTGCAGTGCCCAACTTACCTAGGTCTGCATTGCACGCCTTACTTAAGGCTGCAGTGCTGGGCCTCCTTAGGGTTGCAGTGCCAACTTTACTTAGGCCTGCAGTGCCCTCCTTACGGAAGGCTGCAGTGCCCAAATTTCTTAGGGCTGCAGTGTCCACCATACTTATGGCTTCAGTGACTACCTTACTTAGGGCTGCAGTGTCCACCGTACTAAGGGCTTCAGTGACTACCTTACTTAGGGCTGTAGTGTCCACCGTACTTAGGGCTGCAGTGCCTACCTTACTTAGGGCTGCAGTGCCCACCGTACTTACGACTGCAGTGCCCACCTTATTTAGGGCTTCTTTGCTGGGCCTCCTTAGGTCTGCAGTGCCCACCTTACTTAAGTCTGCAGTGCCCACCTTAAATAGGGCTTCAGTACTTGGCCTCCTCAGGGCTCCAGTGACCGGCCTCTTCAGTGCTCCAGTACTGGGCCTCCTTAGGGCTGCAGTGCCCACCTTACTTAGGGCTGCAGTGCCAACCTTATTTACGGCTTCAGTGATGGGTCTCCTTAGGTCTGCAGTGCCCAACATACTCAGGGCTGCAGTTTACACCTTACTAACGGCTGCAGTGCCCACCTTACATAGGGCTGCAGTACTTGGCCTCCTTAGGGCTGCAACGGGAGGCCTCCTCAGGGCTACAGTGCCGGACCTCCTTGGGGCTCCAGTACTGGTCTCCTTAGGGGTGCAGTGCCCACCATACCCTAGGGCTGCAGTGCCTACTTAACTCAGGGCTGCAGTGCCCTCCTTACTTAGGGCTGCAGTGCCAACCTTATTTACGGCTTCAGTGATGGGTCTCCTTAGGTCTGCAGTGGCCAACTTACTTAGGGCTTCTTTGCTGGGCCTCCATAGGGCTGCAGTGTCCCCCAAAGTTAGGGCTGAAGTGCCCAACATACTTAGGGCTGCAGTGCTCGCCTTACTTAGGTCTGCATTGCCCACCTTACTTAGGTCTGCATTGCCCACCTTACTTAAGGCTGCAGTGGTGGGCCTCCTTAGGGTTGCAGTGCCCACCATTCTTAGGCCTGCAGTGCCCGCCTTTGTTAGGGATGCAGTGCCCACCTTATTTAGGGCTGCCGTGCCCACCTTACTTAGGGCTGCAGTGCCCATCTTACTTAGGTCTGCAGTGTCCACCATACTTAGGCCTTCAGTGCCCGCCTTTGTTAGGGATGCAGTGCCCACCTTATTTGGGGCTTCTTTGCTGGGCCTCCTTAGGGCTGCAGTGCCCACCTTAGTTAGGGCTGCATTGCCCACCTTACTTAAGGCTGCAGTGCTGGGCCTCCAGGGAAGTTTAAATTGGATATAAGGAGGAAATTCTTTTTTGTTAGGGTGGTGAGACACTGCAATCGCTTGCCCAGGGAGGTTGTGAGTGCTCCATCGCTGGCGGTGTTCAAGGCCAGGTTGGATGAAGCCTTGTGTGGGATGGTTTAGTGAGAGGTGTCCCTGTCCATGGCAGGGGGGTTGGAACTAGATGATCTTAAGGTCCTTTCCAACCCTCACTATTCTATGATTCTATGATCACCCCTCAATGGGTGCTCACAGCCGCTCACTGCTTCGTCGGGCAAAAGTAAGGGGGAGAAGGGATTCCAGCCATAGGGAATAGGCAAGGAGCAGCTCCCATCCCGTCCCCTTCCCCATCCTGGATGCACTGGGAAGAGCGCTCAGGAGCAGGCTGCTTCCAGCTTGACAGCCCTTGAGCCTAAGGCACGCTGCTTTCCTTTGGGAAGCAGCCGCAATGTGGCTCCTTCCCATCCCTTTTCTCCATAGAACGGATTAGAACCCCCCCATCTCCCCATGGAAGCTCCCATCGACACCCCTGACCCAACCCCTCCCCATGGAGCTCCCCCCATGGAACCTGCCTCTCTATGACATCAGCCCCAGCTCCAAGGGACCTGCATCCAGCACCCGTATCCCCGGGGCAGTTGCGCTTTGGGTGCAGTGGTGCTTGCAGCTCCTTGCTTGCTGCTCCTTGCTTGCAGCTCCTTGGTGTCACTCTTAGCGGTGGTGGCAGCGATGGCTTTGCTCCGTGTCATCATCCTGCTGGCCTCGGCCAGGCTGGTGCAAGGCTCCTGGGACAGCTGTGGGTAAGTGGCTCCAGGGTTCCTGGTATTCCATAGGGAGATGCTGCTGCTCCCAGCCACGGTCACACCAATGGGGAGGTGGGATTTGAGGAGTCCCACTTGCTTGCCATCAGCCCATGCGCTGGCGCAGCACAGCTATGGGGCACCCCATAGGGTCCTTTGTCCTGCAGCACCCTAGGAGGCAGGATGATGCTCATCTCTGGGGCACTGCGTAGGGTCCCTTTTCCCTGCAGCACCCAATGGGGCGGGACAATGCTCGCCCTTCATCCCTAACCATCAAGTGTTGGGCTTCTGCTTCAAGAGGGACCTGCGGTACCCGTCCCATGGCTGATTCTTACGGGATGTCGCGCATCGTCGGAGGCACGGATGCGCACCGGGGCTCCTGGCCATGGATGCTCAGCATCCAGTTCCCCACAGCCACCGCATTCCTGCACATCTGCGGGGGTTCCTCATCCCGTATGAAGACAGGCTGAGGAAGTTGGGGCTTTTCAGCTTGGAGAAGAGAAGGCTGCGTGGAGACCTAAGAGCAGCCTTCCAGTACCTGAAGGGGGCCTATAGGGATGCTGGGGAGGGACTCTTTGTCAGGGCCTGTAGTGACAGGACAAGGGGTAATAGGTTAAAACCTAAACAGGGGAAGTTTAAATTGGATATAAGGAAGAAATTCTTTTCTGTTAGGGTGGTGAGGCACTGGAATCGCTTGCCCAGGGAGGTTGTGAGTGCTCCATCCCTGGCGGTGTTCAAGGCCAGGCTGGATGAAGGCTTGTGTGGGATGGTTCAGTGAGAGGTGTCCCTGTCCATGGCAGGGGGGTTGGAACTAGATGATCTTAAGGTCTTTTCCAACCCTAACTATTCTATGATTCTATGATCACCCCTCAATGGGTGCTCACAGCCGCTCACTGCTTCGTCGGGCAAAAGTAAGGGGGAGAAGGGATTCCAGCTATTGGGAATAGGCAAGGAGCAGCTCCCATCCCGTCCCCTTCCCCATCCTGGATGCACTGGGAAGAGCGCTCAGGAGAAGGCTGCTTCCAGCTTGACAGCCCTTGAGCCTAAGGCACACTGCTTTCCTTTGGGAAGCAGCCGCAATGTGGCTCCTTCCCATCCCTCTTCTCCATAGAATGGATTAGAAGAGATTAAAATGGAATGGTATGGAATGCAATGCAATGCTTATGGATCATGGAGTGGGGTGGCTTGGAAAGGAGCTTGAGATCATTCACTTCCAACCCCTTGCCATGGGCAGGGATGCCTTCCATAGAGCAGCTTGCTCCAAGGTGGCCTGCAGCACTGCTGCGAGGGATGGAGCATCCAAACCTTCTCCATCCATGCCATCCCAGTGCCCCAGCACCCTCTTAGGGAATCCCTTCCTTATCTCCAGCCTGCAATTCCCTGTCGGAACCCATCAGCCCTTGTCCTATGGCTCCAATCCCTGCTCTTCCACTCCCTCCCAGCTTCACCACGGATTGGTTCATGAGGCTCAGAATCATGGACGTGGCTTGGGCCAATGCCGAGACCCAGAAGTGCTGGATACGGCAGGTTGTGGTCCATGAATATTATACGGCTTAGGATCACGGGTAGGGTTAGGTTCCGAATTAGGGTTAGGTTTAGGGTTAGAGTCAGGGTAATTGTTAGGTACAGGGTTAGGTGTTAGGGTTAGGTGTTAGGTTTAGGGATAGGGTTAGGTTTAGGGTTACGTGTTAGGGTTAGGGATAGGGTTAGGGTTAACCGTAACTGGTGTTAACCCTAGGGGTGGAGTTAACACCAGGCTGAGCCTTAGGGTTAGGGTTAGGGTTACAGTTAGGGTTAAGGTTAGGTTTAGGGTTAGGTTTAGGGTTAACCTTAACCAGATTTAACCCTAGGGGCGGAGTTAACCCCAGGGTTAGGGTTAGGATTAGGATTACGGTCAGGATTAAGTTAGGGTTATGGTTAGGCTGGGTTAGGATTAGGGTTAGTGTTAGGTCTTAGGGTTAAGGTGAGTGTTACGGTTAGGGGTTAGGGTTGGGGTTAGGGTTACTGTTAGGGTTAAGGTTAGGGTTACCTCTAACCGGAGTTAACCCTAGGGGGGGAGTTAACCCTAGGGTTAGGTTTAGGCTTAGGGTTATCATTAACCCTAATCGGAATTAATCGTAGGGGCGGGTTTAATCCCAGGTTTAGGGTTAGGGTTATGGTTAGGTTTAGTCTTAGCGTTAGACTTAAGTTTAGGGTTAGGTTAACCCTAACCAGAGTTAACTAGGGGCGGAGTTAACCCTTGGGTTAGGGTTATGGTTAGTGTTAGGGTTACGGTTACGGTTAGGCTGGGTTAGGGTTACCTTTAGGGTTAGGGGCTAGCATTAGGTTTAGGTTTAGGCTCAGGGTTAGGGTAAGTGTTAATGTTAGGGATAGGTTTAGTGTTAAGGTTAGGGTTAGGGTTAGTCTTAGTGTTAGGGTTATGCTTAGGGTTAGGCTTAGGTTTAGGGTTAACCCTAATGGGAGTTTACCCTTCGGGCCTAGTTAACCTCAGGGTTATGGTTAGGGTTTGGGTTATGTTTAGGATTAGGCTAAGGGTTAACTCTCACCCATGGCAATCCTAGTTGCGGAGTTAACCCCAGTGATAGGGTATGGTTTAGGGTTGGAATTATAGTTAACCCGAATAGGAGTTAACGCTAGGGGAGGAGCTAACCATTGGTTCAGGGTTACGGTTAGGTTTAGGGCTAGGGTAGGGTTAGGGTAAGGGAATAGGGTTAAGGTTAGGGTTAGACTGGTTTAGGATTAGGGTTAGGGTTAGGGATAGGTTTAGTGTTAGGGTTAGGGTTTGGGTTAGTGTTGACCCTAACAGGAATTAACCCTAGGGGTGGAGTTAACCCCAGGGTTATGATTAGGGTTAGGTTTATGTTTAGGGTTAAACCTAACCCGAGTTAACCCTGGGGGCAGAGTTAATCACAGGGTTAGGATTAGGTTTAGGGTTAGTGTTAAACCTAATCGGAATTAACCCTATGGGCAGAGTTAAACCTAGGGTTAGCGTCAGGGTTATGGTTAAACCTAAGCGGAGTTAACCCTAGGGGCGTAGTTAACCCAAGGGTTAGGGTTAGTGTTAAACCTAATCGGAATTAAGCCTAGGGACAGAGTTAAACATAGGGCTAGTGTTAGGGTTAACGTTGCGGTTAACCCTAACTGGAGTTAACCATAGGGGTGGAGTTCACCCTAGGATTAGGGTTAGTGTTAGGTTTAGTGTTACCCCTAATCTGAGTTATCCCTATGGGCGGAGTTGACCCTAGGGTTAAGGATAGGGTTAGGGTTAACACTAACCGGAGTTAACCGTAAGGGCGGAGTTAACTCCATGGTTAGGGTTAGGTTTATGTTTAGGGTTAAACCTAACTGGAGTTAACCCTAGGGGCAGACTTAACCCCAGGGTTAACGTTACGTTTAGGGTTAACACTAACTGGAGTTAACACTAGGGGCGGAGTTAAGTCCAGGGTTAAGGTTAGGGTTAGGGCTAGGTTTCGGGTCAGGTTTAGTGTAAGCTTTACGGTTAGGGTAGCTGGTTATGGTTATGTTTATTATTAGGGTTAGGGTTAAGGTTAGGGCTATAGGTTAACCCTAACTGGAGTTAACCCTTCGGGGGGAGTTAACCGCAGGGTTAGGGTTAGTGTTAGGTTTACAGTTAGAATTAGGGTTAGGGTTAGAGATAGCTCTAAACAGAGTTAACCCTAGGGGCAGAGTTAACCGCAGGGTTAGTGTTAGGGTTAGGGTTTGGGTTGCCCCTATTTGGAATTAACCCTAGGGACAGAGTTAACCCTAGGGTTACAGTTAGGGTTGGGGTTAACCCTAATCTGGGTTAACCCAATGGGCGGAGCTAACACTAGGGTTATGGTTACGGTTAGGAATAGGGATAGGATTATGGTTAGTCTGGGTTAGGGTTCGGGTATGGTTACGGTGAGCATTAGGGGTAGGATTATGATTAGGCTGGTCAGGGTTAGGGTTAGGGTTAGGTTTAAGTTTAGGTTTAGGTGTTCGGGTTAGCATTAGCAGTAAGGGATAGGGTTAGGTTTAGGGTTAATGGTTAGGCTTAGTGTTAGCGGTTAGGATTAAGGTTAGGGTTAGGGTTAATCCTAACCTAGAGTTAGGGTTATGGTTATTTTTAGTGTTAGGGTTAGGATTAGGGTTAGGGTTACTTTTAGAGTTAGGGTTAGGTGTTATGTTTAGGGATTGGGTTAGGTTTAGGGTTACGTGTTAGGGTTAGGCATAGGGTTAGGGTTAACCGTAACCGGAGTTAACCCTAGGGGTGGAGTTAACACCAGGTTGAGCCTTAGCGTTAGGGTTATGGTTAGGTTTTGGGTGTCGGGTTAGGGTTACTGTTAGGATTAGTTTTAGGGTTAGGATTAGGGTTACGTTTAGAGTTAGGGTTAGTGTTAAACCTAAGCAGAGTTAACCCTAGGGGCGAAGTGTTAGGTTTAGTCTTAGGGTTAAGATTATGCTTAGGTTTAGGCTTCGGTTTAACCATAGCCGGTGTTAACCCTTCTGGCCTAGTTAACCACAGGGTTAGGTTTAGGGTTAGGATTATAGTTAGGATCAAATTTAGGGTTAACCTTAACCCATGGCAATCCTAGTTGCAGAGTTAACTCCCGTGATTGGGTTAGGTTTAGGGTTTGGATTAGTGTTAACCCGAATAGGAGTTAACCCTAGGCGTGGAGTTAACCGTAAATTCAGGGTTAGGGTTAGGGTTAGAGTAGGGCTAGGGTTAGGGTTATGGTTGGGGTAGGGTTCGGGTTAGGGGATAGGGTTAAGGTTAGGTTTAGGCTGGGTTAGGCATAGGGTTAGGGTTAGGTTTAGGTTCAGGAATAGTGTTTGGGTTAGTATTAACCCTAACCGGAGTTAACCCTACAGCAGAGTTAATCCCAGGGTAAGGGTTAGGGTTAGGGTTATAGTTAACCCTTACCGGAATTTACACTAGGGTCGGAGTTAACACTGGGGTTAAGTTTAGGGTTAGACTTAACCCTAACCGGAGTTGACCCTAGGTTCAGAGTTAACCCCAGGGTTAGGAATAGGGTTAGGTTTATGTTTAGGGTTAAACCGAACCCGAGTTAACCCTGGGGGTGGAGTTAATCACACGGTTAGGGTTAGGGATATGGTTAAACCTAAGCGGAGTTAACCCAAGGGTCGTAGTTAACCGAAGGGTTAGGGTTAGTGTTAGTGTTAAACCTAATCGGAATTAACCGTAAGGACGGAGTTAAACGTAGGGTCAGGGTTATGGTTAGGGTTACAGTTAACCCTAATCGGAGTTAACCATAGGGGCAGAGTTCAACCCAGGATTAGGGTTAGTGTTAGGTTTAGGGTTAACCCTAATCGGAGTTATCCCTATGGGCGGAGTTAACTCTCGGGTTAAGGATAGGGTTAGGGTTAATACTAACCGGAGTTAACCATAAGGTCAGAGTTAACTGCATGGTTAGGGTTAGGTTTATGGTTAGGGTTAAACCTAACTGGAGTTAACCCTAGGGGTGGAGTTAACCCCAGGGTTAAGATTAGGGTTAGGTTTATGTTAAGGGTTAAACCTAACCGGAGTTAACCCTAGGGGCAGACTTAACCCCATGGTTAAGGTTAATTTTAGGGTTAACACTAACTGGAGTTAACACTAGGAATGGAGTTAACCCCTGTGTTAAAGTTAGGTTTAGGGTTAGAGTTAACCCTAACTGAAGTTAACAATAGGGTCGGAGTTAAGTCCAGGGTTAAAGTTAGGTTTAGGGTCTGGTTTAGGGTAAGGGTTACGGTTAGGGTGGGGCTTATTTTTAAGATTATTGTTAGGGTTAGGGTTAGTGCATGGCGGGCACTGCAGCCCTAAGTAAAGTTGGGCACTACAGCCCTAAGTAAGTTGGGCACTGTAAAACCAAGCAGGGTGAGCACTGCAGCCCTAAGTAAGGTGGGCACTGCAGCCCTAAGTAATTTGGGCACTGTACAACTAAGTAAGGTGGGCACGGCAGCCCTAACTAAGTTGGGCACTGTAAAACCAAGCAAGGTGGGCACTGCAGCCCTAAGTAATTTGTGCACTGTACAAATAAGTAAGGTGGGCACTGCAGCCCTAAGTAAGTTGGGCACTGTAAAACTAAATAAGGTGGGCACTGCAGCCCTAAGGAAGGTGGGCACTGCATCCCTAAGTATGGTGGGAACTGCAGCCCTTAGATAATTTGGGCACTGCAGCCCTAAGTAAGTTGGGCACTGTAAAACCAAGTAAGGTGGGCACTGCAGCCCTAAGTAAAGTTGGGCACTGCAGCCCTAAGTAAGTTGAGCACTGTAAAACCGAGTAAGGTGGGCACTGCAGTCCTAGGTATGGTGGGCACTGCAGCCCTAAGAAAGGTGAGCACTGCAGCCCTAAGTATGGTGGGCACTGCAACCTAATTAAGTTGGGCAAAGTAAAACCAAGTAATTTGGGCTCTACAGCCCTAAGGATGGTGGCCACTTCAGCCCGAAGTAAGGTGGGCACTGCAGCCCTAAGTAAGTTGAGCACTGTAAAACCAAGGAAGTTGGGCACTACAGCCCTAAGGGAGGTGGCCAGTGCAGCCCGAAGTAAGGCGGCATTGCAGCCCTAAGTAAGTTGGGCACTGTAAGACCAAGCAAGGAGGGCACTGCAGCCCTATGTATGGTGGGCACTGCAGCCCTAAGTATGGTGGGCACTGCAGCCCTAAGTAAAGTTGGGCACTGTAAAACCAAGTAAGGTGGGCACTGCAGCCCTAAGTAAGGTAGGCACTGCAGCCCTACTTAAAGTTGGGCACTGCAGCCCTAAGTAAGTTGGGCACTGTACGACTAAGTAAGGTGGGCACTGCAGCCCTAAGTAAAGTTGGACACTGCAGCCCTAAGTAATTTGGGCACTGTAAAACCAAGTAAGGTGGGCACTGCATCCCTAAGGAAGGTGGCCACTGCAGCCCTAAGTATGGTGGGCTCTGCAGCCCTAAGTAAAGTTGGGCACTGCAGCCCTAAGGGAGGTGGCCAGTGCAGCCCGAAGTAAGGTGGGCACTGCAGCCCTAAGTAAGTTGAGCACTGTAAAACCGAGTAAGGTGGGCACTGCAGTCCTAGGTATGGTGGGCACTGCAGCCCTAAGAAAGGTGAGCACTGCAGCCCTAAGTATGGTGGGCACTGCAGCCTAATTAAGTTGGGCAAAGTAAAACCAAGTAATTTGGACTCTACAGCCCTAAGGATGGTGGCCACTTCAGCCCGATGTAAGCTGGGCACTGCAGCCCTAAGTAAGTTGAGCACTGTAAAACCAAGGAAGTTGGGCACTACAGCCCTAAGGGAGGTGGCCAGTGCAGCCCGAAGTAAGGTGGGCACTGCAGCCCTAAGTATGGTGGGCACTGCAGCCCTAAGTAAGTTGGGCACTGTAAAACCAAGCAAGGTGGGCACTGCAGCCCTAAGTAAGGTAGGCACTGCAGCCCTAAGTAAAGTTGGGCACTGCAGCCCTAAGTAAGTTGGGCACTGTACAACTAAGTAAGGTGGGCACTGCAGCCCTAAGTAAAGTTGGACACTGCAGCACTAAGTAATTTGGGCACTGTAAAACCAAGTAAGGTGGGCACTGCAGCCCTAAGGACGGTGGCCACTGCAGCCCTAAGTATGGTGGGCACTGCAGCCCTAAGTAAAGTTGGGCACTGCAGCCCTAAGTAAGTTGAGCACTGTAAAACCGAGTAAGGTGGGCGCTGCATCCCTAAGTATGGTGGGCAGTGCAGCCCTAAGTGTAGTTGGGCACTGCAGCCCTAGGTAAGGTGGGCACTGTAAAACCAAGTAAGGTGGGCACTGCAGGCCTAAGTAAAGTGGGCACTGCAGCCTTAAGTAAAGTTGGGCACAGCAGCGCTAAGTATGTTGGGCACTGTAAAACTAAATACGGTGGGCACTCTAGCCCTAAGGAAGGTGGGCACTGCAGCCCTATCTATGGTGGGCACTGCACCCCTAAGTAAAGTTGGGCACTGCAGCCCTAAGTAAATTGGGCACTGTAAAACCAAACATGGCCGGCACTGCAGCCCTAAGTAAGTTGGGCACTGTAAAACCAAGTAAGGTAGTCAGTACAGCCCTAAGTAATGTGGGCACTGAAGCCCTAAGTAAGTTGGGCACTGAAGCCCTAATTAAAGTTGGGCACTGCAGCCCTAAGTAAGTTGGGCATTGTAATACCAAGTAAGGTGGGCACTGAAGCCATAAGTAAGTTGGGCACTTCAGCCGTAATGTGGCTCGGCACTGCAGTCCTAAGTATGTTGGGCACTGCAGACCTAAGGTGAGCACTGCACCCTAAGTAAGTTGGGCACTGCAGCCCAAAGTAAAGTTGGGCACTGCAGCCCTAAGTAAGTTGGGCACTGTAAGACCAAGCAAGGTGGGCTGTGCAGCCCTAAGTAAGTTGGGCAATGCAGCTCTAAGTAAAGTTGGGCACTGCAGCCCTAAGTAAGTTGGCACTGTAAAACCAAGCAAGGTGGGCAAAGCAGCCCAAAGGAAGGTTGCCACTGCAGACCTAAGCATGGTGGGCACTGCAGCCCTAAGTAAAGTTGGACACTGCAGCCCTAAGTAATTTGGGCACTGTAAAACCAAGTAAGGTGGGAACTGCAGCCCTAAGTATGGTGGGAATTGCAGCCCGTAGAAAATTTGGGCACTGCAGCCCTAAGTAAGTTGGGCACTGTAAAACCAAGTAAGGTGGGCACTGCAGCCCTAAGTAAGGTGGGCACTGCAGACCTAAGTAAGTTGGGCACTGTAAAACCGAGTAAGGTGGGCACTGCAGTCCTAGGTATGGTGGGCACTGCAGCTTTAAGGGAGGTGGCCAGTGCAGCCCTAAGTATGGTGGGCACTGCAGCCTAATTAAGTTGGGCAAAGTAAAACCAAGTAATTTGGGCTCTACAGCCCTAAGGATGGTGGCCACTTCAGCCCGATGTAAGGTGGGCACTGCAGCCCTAAGTAATTTGGGTACTGTACAACTAAGTAAGGTGGGCACTGCAGCCCTAAGTAAAGTTGGACACTGCAGCCCTAAGTAATTTGGGCACTGTAAAACCAAGTAAGGTGGGCACTGCAGCCCTAAGGAAGGTGGCCACTGCAGCCCAAAGTATGGTGGGCACTGCAGCCTTAAGTAAATTTGGGCACTGCAGCCATAAGTTTGGTGGGCACTGCAGCCCAAGGTAAGTTGGGCACTGTAAAACCAAGCAAGGTGGGCACTGCAGCCCTAAGTAAGGTAGGCACTGCAGCCCTAAGTATGGTGGCCACTGCAGCCCTAAGTAAAGTTGGGCACTGCAGCCCTAAGTAAGTTGAGCACTGTAAAACAGAGTAAGGCGGGCACTGCATCCCTAAGTATGGTGGGCACTGCAGCCCTAAGTATAGTTGGGCACTGCAGCCCTAGGTAAGGTGGGCACTGTAAAACCAAGTAAGGTGGGCACTGCAGCCCTAAGGAAGGTGGCCACTGCAGCCCTAAGTATGGTGGCCACTGCAGCCCTAAGTAAAGTTGGGCACTGCAGCCCTAAGTAAGTTGAGCACTGTCAAACAGAGTAAGGCGGGCACTGCATCCCTAAGTATGGTGGGCACTGCAGCCCTAAGTATAGTTGGGCACTGCAGCCCTAGGTAAGGTGGGCAGTGTAAAACCAAGTAAGGTGGGCACTGCAGGCCTAAGTAAAGTGGGCACTGCAGCCGTAAGTAATTTGGGCACTGTAAAACAAAATAAGGTGGGCACTGCAGCCCTGTGGAAGGTGGGCACTGCAGCCCTATCTATGGTGGGCACTGCACCCCTAAGTAAAGTTGGGCACTGCAGCCCTAATTAAATTGGGCACTGTAAAACCAACTAAGGCGGGCACTGCAGCCCTAACTAAGTTGGGCACTGTAAAACCAAGTAAGGTAGGCAGTACAGCCCTAAGTAAGGTGGGCACTGAAGCCCTAAGTAAGTTGGGCACTGCAGCCGTTAATTGGCTAGGCACTGTATTGCTAAGAAATTTGGGCACTGCAGACCTAAGTAAGGTGGGCACTTCAGCCCTAAGTAAGTTGGATGCTGCAGCCTTAAGTAAAGTTGGGCCCTGCATCCCGAAGTAAGTTGGGCACTGTAAAACCAAGTAAGATGGGCACTTCAGCCCTAAGTAAGTTGAGCACTGTAAAACTAAATAAGGTGGGCAATGCAGCCCTAAGTAATTTGGGCACTGTACAACTAAGTAAGGTGGGCACTGCAGCCCTAAGTAAAGTTGGGCACTGCAGCCCTAAGTAAGTTGAGCACTGTAAAACCGAGTAAGGTGGGCACTGCATCCCTAAGTATGGTGGGAGTGCAGCCCTAAGTGTAGTTGGGCACTGCAGCCCTAGGTAAGGTGGGCACTGAAACACCAAGTATGGTGGGCACTGCAGCCCTAAGTAAAGTGGGCACTGCAGCCTTAAGTAAAGTTGGGCACTGCAGCGCTAAGTATGTTGGGCACTGTAAAACTAAATAAGGTGGGAACTCTAGCCCGAAGGAAGGTGGGCACTGCAGCCCTATCTATGGTGGGCACTGCACCCCTAAGTAAAGTTGGGCACTGCAGTCCTAAGTAAAGTTGGGCACTGTAAAACCAAGTATGGTAGGCACTCTAGCCCTAAGTAATGTGGGCACTGAAGCCCTAAGTAAGTTGGGCACTGCAGCCCTAAGTAAAGTTGGGCACTGCAGCCCTAAGTAAGTTGGGCATTGTAATACCAAGTAAGGTGGGCACTGAAGCCATAAGTAAGTTGGGCACTTCAGCCATAATGTGGCTCGGCACTGCAGTCCTAAGTATGTTGGGCACTGCAGACCTAAGGTGAGCACTGCACCCTAAGTAAGTTGGGCACTGCAGCCCAAAGTAAAGTTGGGCACTGCAGCCCTAAGTAAGTTGGGCACTGTAAAACCAAGCAAGGTGGGCACTGCAGCCCTAAGTAAGGTGGGCACTGTAAAACCAAGCAAGGTGGGCACTGCAGCCCTAAGTATGGTGGGCATAGCAGCATAAAGTAAGGTGGTCACTGCTGCACTAAGTAAAGTTGGGCACTGCAGCCCGAAGTAATTTGGGCACTGTACGAATAAGTAAGGTGAGCACTGCAGCCCTAAGTAAGTTGGGCACTGTAAAACCAAGCAAGGTGGGCACTGCAGCCCTAAGTAAGGTGGGCACTGTAAAACCAAGTAAGGTGGGCACTGCAGCCCTAAGGAAGGTGGGCACTGCAGCCCTAAGTATGGTGGGCACTGCAGCCCTAAGTAAAGTTGGGCACTGCAGCCCTAAGTAAGTTGGGCACTGTAAAACCAAGTAAGGTGGGCTCTGCAGCCTTAAGGAAGTTGGCCACTGCAGCCCGAAGTAAGGAGGGCAATGCAGCCCTAAGTAAGTTGGGCACTGTAAAACCAAGTAAGGTGATCACTGCAGCCCTAAGTAAGGTGGGCACTGCAGCCGTAAGTATGGGGGGCACTGCAGCCCTAAGTGAAGTTGAGCATTGCAGCCCTAAGTAAGTTGGGCACTGTGAAACCAAGCAAGGTGGGCACTGCAGCCCTAAGTAAGGTGGGCACTGTGAAACCAAGCAAGGTGGGCACTGCAGCCCTAAGTAAGGTGGGCACTGTAAAACCAAGCAAGGTGGGCACTGCAGCCCTAAGTAAGGGGGGCACTGCATCCCTAAGTAAAGTTGGGCACTGCAGCCCTAAGTAAGTTGGGCACTGTAAAACTAAGTAAGGTGTGCACTGCACACCGGAGAAAGGTGGGCACTGCATCCCTAAGTAAAGTTGGGCACTGCAGCCCTAAGTATGTTGGACACTGTAAAACCAAGTAAGGTGGCCACTGCAGCCCTAAGGAAGGTGGGCACTGCTGCCCTAACTAAGTTGGGCACTGTAAAACCAAGTAAGGTAGGCAGTACAGCCCTAAGTAAGGTGGGCACTGAAGCCCTAAGTAAGTTGGGCACTGCAGCCGTTAATTGGCTAGGCACTGTAGTGCTAAGAAATTTGGGCACTGCAGACCTAAGTAAGGTGGGCACTTCAGCCCTAAGTAAGTTGGATGCTGCAGCCTTAAGTAAAGTTGGGCTCTGCATCCCGAAGTAAGTTGGGCACTGTAAAACCAAGTAAGATGGGCACTTCAGCCCTAAGTAAGTTGAGCACTGTAAAACTAAATAAGGTGGGCAATGCAGCCCTAAGTAATTTGGGCACTGTACAACTAAGTAAGGTGGGCACTGCAGCCCTAAGTAAAGTTGGGCACTGCAGCCCTAAGTAATTTGGGCACTGTAAAACCAAGTAAGGTGGGCACTGCAGCCCTAAGGACGGTGGCCACTGCAGCCCTAAGTGTGGTGGGCACTGCAGCCCTAAGTAAAGTTGGGCACTGCAGCCCTAAGTAAGTTGAGCACTGTAAAACCGAGTAAGGTGGGCACTGCATCCCTAAGTATGGTGGGCAGTGCAGCCCTAAGTGTAGTTGGGCACTGCAGCCCTAGGTAAGGTGGGCACTGTAAAACCAAGTAAGGTGGGCACTGCAGGCCTAAGTAAAGTGGGCACTGCAGCCTTAAGTAAAGTTGGGCACTGCAGCGCTAAGTATGTTGGGCACTGTAAAACTAAATACGGTGGGCACTCTAGCCCTAAGGAAGGTGGGCACTGCAGCCCTATCTATGGTGGGCACTGCACCCCTAAGTAAAGTTGGGCACTGCAGTCCTAAGTAAAGTTGGGCACTGTAAAACCAAGTATGGTAGGCACTCTAGCCCTAAGTAATGTGGGCACTGAAGCCCTAAGTAAGATGGGCACTTCAGCCCTAAGTAAGTTGAGCACTGTAAAACTAAATAAGGTGGGCAATGCAGCCCTAAGTAATTTGGGCACTGTACAACTAAGTAAGGTGGGCACTGCAGCCCTAAGTAAAGTTGGGCACTGCAGCCCTAAGTAATTTGGGCACTGTAAAACCAAGTAAGGTGGGCACTGCAGCCCTAAGGACGGTGGCCACTGCAGCCCTAAGTGTGGTGGGCACTGCAGCCCTAAGTAAAGTTGGGCACTGCAGCCCTAAGTAAGTTGAGCACTGTAAAACCGAGTAAGGTGGGCACTGCATCCCTAAGTATGGTGGGCAGTGCAGCCCTAAGTGTAGTTGGGCACTGCAGCCCTAGGTAAGGTGGGCACTGTAAAACCAAGTAAGGTGGGCACTGCAGGCCTAAGTAAGGTGGGCACTGCAGCCTTAAGTAAAGTTGGGCACTGCAGCGCTAAGTATGTTGGGCACTGTAAAACTAAATACGGTGGGCACTCTAGCCCTAAGGAAGGTGGGCACTGCAGCCCTATCTATGGTGGGCACTGCACCCCTAAGTAAAGTTGGGCACTGCAGTCCTAAGTAAAGTTGGGCACTGTAAAACCAAGTATGGTAGGCACTCTAGCCCTAAGTAATGTGGGCACTGAAGCCCTAAGTAAGTTGGGCACTGCAGCCCTAAGTAAAGTTGGGCCCTGCAGCCCTAAGTAAGATGGGCATTGTAAAACCAAGTAAGGTGGGCACTGAAGCCCTAAGTAAGTTGGGCACTTCAGCCGTAATGTGGCTCGGCACTGCAGTCCTAAGTATGTTGGGCACTGCAGACCTAAGGTGAGCACTGCACCCTAAGTAAGTTGGGCACTGCAGCGCAAAGTAAAGTTGGGCACTGCAGCCCTAAGTAAGTTGGGCACTGTAAAACTAAGCAAGGTGGGCTGTGCAGCCCTAAGTAAGGTGGGCACTGCTGCCCTAAGTAAAGTTGGGCACTGCAGCCCTAAGTAAGTTGGACACTGTAAAACCAAGCAAGGTGGGCACTGCAGCCCTAAGTATGGTGGGCATAGCAGCATAAAGTAAGGTGGTCACTGCTGCACTAAGTAAAGTTGGGCACTGCAGCCCGAAGTAATTTGGGCACTGTACGAATAAGTAAGGTGAGCACTGCAGCCCTAAGTAAGTTGGGCACTGTAAAACCAAGCAAGGTGGGCACTGCAGCCCTAAGTAAGGTGGGCACTGTAAAACCAAGTAAGATGGGCACTTCAGCCCTAAGTAAGTTGAGCACTGTAAAACTAAATAAGGTGGGCAATGCAGCCCTAAGTAATTTGGGCACTGTACAACTAAGTAAGGTGGGCACTGCAGCCCTAAGTAAAGTTGGGCACTGCAGCCCTAAGTAAGTTGAGCACTGTAAAACCGAGTAAGGTGGGCACTGCATCCCTAAGTATGGTGGGAGTGCAGCCCTAAGTGTAGTTGGGCACTGCAGCCCTAGGTAAGGTGGGCACTGAAACACCAAGTATGGTGGGCACTGCAGCCCTAAGTAAAGTGGGCACTGCAGCCTTAAGTAAAGTTGGGCACTGCAGCGCTAAGTATGTTGGGCACTGTAAAACTAAATAAGGTGGGAACTCTAGCCCGAAGGAAGGTGGGCACTGCAGCCCTATCTATGGTGGGCACTGCACCCCTAAGTAAAGTTGGGCACTGCAGTCCTAAGTAAAGTTGGGCACTGTAAAACCAAGTATGGTAGGCACTCTAGCCCTAAGTAATGTGGGCACTGCAGCCCTAAGTAAGTTGGGCATTGTAATACCAAGTAAGGTGGGCACTGAAGCCATAAGTAAGTTGGGCACTTCAGCCATAATGTGGCTCGGCACTGCAGTCCTAAGTATGTTGGGCACTGCAGACCTAAGGTGAGCACTGCACCCTAAGTAAGTTGGGCACTGCAGCCCAAAGTAAAGTTGGGCACTGCAGCCCTAATTAAATTGGGCACTGTAAAACCAACTAAGGCGGGCACTGCAGCCCTAACTAAGTTGGGCACTGTAAAACCAAGTAAGGTAGGCAGTACAGCCCTAAGTAAGGTGGGCACTGAAGCCCTAAGTAAGTTGGGCACTGCAGCCGTTAATTGGCTAGGCACTGTATTGCTAAGAAATTTGGGCACTGCAGACCTAAGTAAGGTGGGCACTTCAGCCCTAAGTAAGTTGGATGCTGCAGCCTTAAGTAAAGTTGGGCCCTGCATCCCGAAGTAAGTTGGGCACTGTAAAACCAAGTAAGATGGGCACTTCAGCCCTAAGTAAGTTGAGCACTGTAAAACTAAATAAGGTGGGCAATGCAGCCCTAAGTAATTTGGGCACTGTACAACTAAGTAAGGTGGGCACTGCAGCCCTAAGTAAAGTTGGGCACTGCAGCCCTAAGTAAGTTGAGCACTGTAAAACCGAGTAAGGTGGGCACTGCATCCCTAAGTATGGTGGGAGTGCAGCCCTAAGTGTAGTTGGGCACTGCAGCCCTAGGTAAGGTGGGCACTGAAACACCAAGTATGGTGGGCACTGCAGCCCTAAGTAAAGTGGGCACTGCAGCCTTAAGTAAAGTTGGGCACTGCAGCGCTAAGTATGTTGGGCACTGTAAAACTAAATAAGGTGGGAACTCTAGCCCGAAGGAAGGTGGGCACTGCAGCCCTATCTATGGTGGGCACTGCACCCCTAAGTAAAGTTGGGCACTGCAGTCCTAAGTAAAGTTGGGCACTGTAAAACCAAGTATGGTAGGCACTCTAGCCCTAAGTAATGTGGGCACTGAAGCCCTAAGTAAGTTGGGCACTGCAGCCCTAAGTAAAGTTGGGCACTGCAGCCCTAAGTAAGTTGGGCATTGTAATACCAAGTAAGGTGGGCACTGAAGCCATAAGTAAGTTGGGCACTTCAGCCATAATGTGGCTCGGCACTGCAGTCCTAAGTATGTTGGGCACTGCAGACCTAAGGTGAGCACTGCACCCTAAGTAAGTTGGGCACTGCAGCCCAAAGTAAAGTTGGGCACTGCAGCCCTAAGTAAGTTGGGCACTGTAAAACCAAGCAAGGTGGGCACTGCAGCCCTAAGTAAGGTGGGCACTGTAAAACCAAGCAAGGTGGGCACTGCAGCCCTAAGTATGGTGGGCATAGCAGCATAAAGTAAGGTGGTCACTGCTGCACTAAGTAAAGTTGGGCACTGCAGCCCGAAGTAATTTGGGCACTGTACGAATAAGTAAGGTGAGCACTGCAGCCCTAAGTAAGTTGGGCACTGTAAAACCAAGCAAGGTGGGCACTGCAGCCCTAAGTAAGGTGGGCACTGTAAAACCAAGTAAGGTGGGCACTGCAGCCCTAAGGAAGGTGGGCACTGCAGCCCTAAGTATGGTGGGCACTGCAGCCCTAAGTAAAGTTGGGCACTGCAGCCCTAAGTAAGTTGGGCACTGTAAAACCAAGTAAGGTGGGCTCTGCAGCCTTAAGGAAGTTGGCCACTGCAGCCCGAAGTAAGGAGGGCAATGCAGCCCTAAGTAAGTTGGGCACTGTAAAACCAAGTAAGGTGATCACTGCAGCCCTAAGTAAGGTGGGCACTGCAGCCGTAAGTATGGGGGGCACTGCAGCCCTAAGTGAAGTTGAGCATTGCAGCCCTAAGTAAGTTGGGCACTGTGAAACCAAGCAAGGTGGGCACTGCAGCCCTAAGTAAGGTGGGCACTGTGAAACCAAGCAAGGTGGGCACTGCAGCCCTAAGTAAGGTGGGCACTGTAAAACCAAGCAAGGTGGGCACTGCAGCCCTAAGTAAGGGGGGCACTGCATCCCTAAGTAAAGTTGGGCACTGCAGCCCTAAGTAAGTTGGGCACTGTAAAACTAAGTAAGGTGTGCACTGCACACCGGAGAAAGGTGGGCACTGCATCCCTAAGTAAAGTTGGGCACTGCAGCCCTAAGTATGTTGGACACTGTAAAACCAAGTAAGGTGGCCACTGCAGCCCTAAGGAAGGTGGGCACTGCTGCCCTAACTAAGTTGGGCACTGTAAAACCAAGTAAGGTAGGCAGTACAGCCCTAAGTAAGGTGGGCACTGAAGCCCTAAGTAAGTTGGGCACTGCAGCCGTTAATTGGCTAGGCACTGTAGTGCTAAGAAATTTGGGCACTGTAGACCTAAGTAAGGTGGGCACTTCAGCCCTAAGTAAGTTGGATGCTGCAGCCTTAAGTAAAGTTGGGCTCTGCATCCCGAAGTAAGTTGGGCACTGTAAAACCAAGTAAGATGGGCACTTCAGCCCTAAGTAAGTTGAGCACTGTAAAACTAAATAAGGTGGGCAATGCAGCCCTAAGTAATTTGGGCACTGTACAACTAAGTAAGGTGGGCACTGCAGCCCTAAGTAAAGTTGGGCACTGCAGCCCTAAGTAATTTGGGCACTGTAAAACCAAGTAAGGTGGGCACTGCAGCCCTAAGGACGGTGGCCACTGCAGCCCTAAGTGTGGTGGGCACTGCAGCCCTAAGTAAAGTTGGGCACTGCAGCCCTAAGTAAGTTGAGCACTGTAAAACCGAGTAAGGTGGGCACTGCATCCCTAAGTATGGTGGGCAGTGCAGCCCTAAGTGTAGTTGGGCACTGCAGCCCTAGGTAAGGTGGGCACTGTAAAACCAAGTAAGGTGGGCACTGCAGGCCTAAGTAAGGTGGGCACTGCAGCCTTAAGTAAAGTTGGGCACTGCAGCGCTAAGTATGTTGGGCACTGTAAAACTAAATACGGTGGGCACTCTAGCCCTAAGGAAGGTGGGCACTGCAGCCCTATCTATGGTGGGCACTGCACCCCTAAGTAAAGTTGGGCACTGCAGTCCTAAGTAAAGTTGGGCACTGTAAAACCAAGTATGGTAGGCACTCTAGCCCTAAGTAATGTGGGCACTGAAGCCCTAAGTAAGTTGGGCACTGCAGCCCTAAGTAAAGTTGGGCCCTGCAGCCCTAAGTAAGATGGGCATTGTAAAACCAAGTAAGGTGGGCACTGAAGCCCTAAGTAAGTTGGGCACTTCAGCCGTAATGTGGCTCGGCACTGCAGTCCTAAGTATGTTGGGCACTGCAGACCTAAGGTGAGCACTGCACCCTAAGTAAGTTGGGCACTGCAGCGCAAAGTAAAGTTGGGCACTGCAGCCCTAAGTAAGTTGGGCACTGTAAAACTAAGCAAGGTGGGCTGTGCAGCCCTAAGTAAGGTGGGCACTGCTGCCCTAAGTAAAGTTGGGCACTGCAGCCCTAAGTAAGTTGGACACTGTAAAACCAAGCAAGGTGGGCACTGCAGCCCTAAGTATGGTGGGCATAGCAGCATAAAGTAAGGTGGTCACTGCTGCACTAAGTAAAGTTGGGCACTGCAGCCCGAAGTAATTTGGGCACTGTACGAATAAGTAAGGTGAGCACTGCAGCCCTAAGTAAGTTGGGCACTGTAAAACCAAGCAAGGTGGGCACTGCAGCCCTAAGTAAGGTGGGCACTGTAAAACCAAGTAAGATGGGCACTTCAGCCCTAAGTAAGTTGAGCACTGTAAAACTAAATAAGGTGGGCAATGCAGCCCTAAGTAATTTGGGCACTGTACAACTAAGTAAGGTGGGCACTGCAGCCCTAAGGAAGGTGGGCACTGCTGCCCTAACTAAGTTGGGCACTGTAAAACCAAGTAAGGTAGGCAGTACAGCCCTAAGTAAGGTGGGCACTGAAGCCCTAAGTAAGTTGGGCACTGCAGCCGTTAATTGGCTAGGCACTGTAGTGCTAAGAAATTTGGGCACTGCAGCCCTAAGTAAGGGGGGCACTGCATCCCTAAGTAAAGTTGGGCACTGCAGCCCTAAGTAAGTTGGGCACTGTAAAACTAAGTAAGGTGTGCACTGCACACCGGAGAAAGGTGGGCACTGCATCCCTAAGTAAAGTTGGGCACTGCAGCCCTAAGTATGTTGGACACTGTAAAACCAAGTAAGGTGGCCACTGCAGCCCTAAGGAAGGTGGGCACTGCTGCCCTAACTAAGTTGGGCACTGTAAAACCAAGTAAGGTAGGCAGTACAGCCCTAAGTAAGGTGGGCACTGAAGCCCTAAGTAAGTTGGGCACTGCAGCCGTTAATTGGCTAGGCACTGTAGTGCTAAGAAATTTGGGCACTGTAGACCTAAGTAAGGTGGGCACTTCAGCCCTAAGTAAGTTGGATGCTGCAGCCTTAAGTAAAGTTGGGCTCTGCATCCCGAAGTAAGTTGGGCACTGTAAAACCAAGTAAGATGGGCACTTCAGCCCTAAGTAAGTTGAGCACTGTAAAACTAAATAAGGTGGGCAATGCAGCCCTAAGTAATTTGGGCACTGTACAACTAAGTAAGGTGGGCACTGCAGCCCTAAGTAAAGTTGGGCACTGCAGCCCTAAGTAATTTGGGCACTGTAAAACCAAGTAAGGTGGGCACTGCAGCCCTAAGGACGGTGGCCACTGCAGCCCTAAGTGTGGTGGGCACTGCAGCCCTAAGTAAAGTTGGGCACTGCAGCCCTAAGTAAGTTGAGCACTGTAAAACCGAGTAAGGTGGGCACTGCATCCCTAAGTATGGTGGGCAGTGCAGCCCTAAGTGTAGTTGGGCACTGCAGCCCTAGGTAAGGTGGGCACTGTAAAACCAAGTAAGGTGGGCACTGCAGGCCTAAGTAAGGTGGGCACTGCAGCCTTAAGTAAAGTTGGGCACTGCAGCGCTAAGTATGTTGGGCACTGTAAAACTAAATACGGTGGGCACTCTAGCCCTAAGGAAGGTGGGCACTGCAGCCCTATCTATGGTGGGCACTGCACCCCTAAGTAAAGTTGGGCACTGCAGTCCTAAGTAAAGTTGGGCACTGTAAAACCAAGTATGGTAGGCACTCTAGCCCTAAGTAATGTGGGCACTGAAGCCCTAAGTAAGTTGGGCACTGCAGCCCTAAGTAAAGTTGGGCCCTGCAGCCCTAAGTAAGATGGGCATTGTAAAACCAAGTAAGGTGGGCACTGAAGCCCTAAGTAAGTTGGGCACTTCAGCCGTAATGTGGCTCGGCACTGCAGTCCTAAGTATGTTGGGCACTGCAGACCTAAGGTGAGCACTGCACCCTAAGTAAGTTGGGCACTGCAGCGCAAAGTAAAGTTGGGCACTGCAGCCCTAAGTAAGTTGGGCACTGTAAAACTAAGCAAGGTGGGCTGTGCAGCCCTAAGTAAGGTGGGCACTGCTGCCCTAAGTAAAGTTGGGCACTGCAGCCCTAAGTAAGTTGGACACTGTAAAACCAAGCAAGGTGGGCACTGCAGCCCTAAGTATGGTGGGCATAGCAGCATAAAGTAAGGTGGTCACTGCTGCACTAAGTAAAGTTGGGCACTGCAGCCCGAAGTAATTTGGGCACTGTACGAATAAGTAAGGTGAGCACTGCAGCCCTAAGTAAGTTGGGCACTGTAAAACCAAGCAAGGTGGGCACTGCAGCCCTAAGTAAGGTGGGCACTGTAAAACCAAGTAAGATGGGCACTTCAGCCCTAAGTAAGTTGAGCACTGTAAAACTAAATAAGGTGGGCAATGCAGCCCTAAGTAATTTGGGCACTGTACAACTAAGTAAGGTGGGCACTGCAGCCCTAAGGAAGGTGGGCACTGCTGCCCTAACTAAGTTGGGCACTGTAAAACCAAGTAAGGTAGGCAGTACAGCCCTAAGTAAGGTGGGCACTGAAGCCCTAAGTAAGTTGGGCACTGCAGCCGTTAATTGGCTAGGCACTGTAGTGCTAAGAAATTTGGGCACTGTAGACCTAAGTAAGGTGGGCACTTCAGCCCTAAGTAAGTTGGATGCTGCAGCCTTAAGTAAAGTTGGGCTCTGCATCCCGAAGTAAGTTGGGCACTGTAAAACCAAGTAAGATGGGCACTTCAGCCCTAAGTAAGTTGAGCACTGTAAAACTAAATAAGGTGGGCAATGCAGCCCTAAGTAATTTGGGCACTGTACAACTAAGTAAGGTGGGCACTGCAGCCCTAAGTAAAGTTGGGCACTGCAGCCCTAAGTAATTTGGGCACTGTAAAACCAAGTAAGGTGGGCACTGCAGCCCTAAGGACGGTGGCCACTGCAGCCCTAAGTGTGGTGGGCACTGCAGCCCTAAGTAAAGTTGGGCACTGCAGCCCTAAGTAAGTTGAGCACTGTAAAACCGAGTAAGGTGGGCACTGCATCCCTAAGTATGGTGGGCAGTGCAGCCCTAAGTGTAGTTGGGCACTGCAGCCCTAGGTAAGGTGGGCACTGTAAAACCAAGTAAGGTGGGCACTGCAGGCCTAAGTAAGGTGGGCACTGCAGCCTTAAGTAAAGTTGGGCACTGCAGCGCTAAGTATGTTGGGCACTGTAAAACTAAATACGGTGGGCACTCTAGCCCTAAGGAAGGTGGGCACTGCAGCCCTATCTATGGTGGGCACTGCACCCCTAAGTAAAGTTGGGCACTGCAGTCCTAAGTAAAGTTGGGCACTGTAAAACCAAGTATGGTAGGCACTCTAGCCCTAAGTAATGTGGGCACTGAAGCCCTAAGTAAGTTGGGCACTGCAGCCCTAAGTAAAGTTGGGCCCTGCAGCCCTAAGTAAGATGGGCATTGTAAAACCAAGTAAGGTGGGCACTGAAGCCCTAAGTAAGTTGGGCACTTCAGCCGTAATGTGGCTCGGCACTGCAGTCCTAAGTATGTTGGGCACTGCAGACCTAAGGTGAGCACTGCACCCTAAGTAAGTTGGGCACTGCAGCGCAAAGTAAAGTTGGGCACTGCAGCCCTAAGTAAGTTGGGCACTGTAAAACTAAGCAAGGTGGGCTGTGCAGCCCTAAGTAAGGTGGGCACTGCTGCCCTAAGTAAAGTTGGGCACTGCAGCCCTAAGTAAGTTGGACACTGTAAAACCAAGCAAGGTGGGCACTGCAGCCCTAAGTATGGTGGGCATAGCAGCATAAAGTAAGGTGGTCACTGCTGCACTAAGTAAAGTTGGGCACTGCAGCCCGAAGTAATTTGGGCACTGTACGAATAAGTAAGGTGAGCACTGCAGCCCTAAGTAAGTTGGGCACTGTAAAACCAAGCAAGGTGGGCACTGCAGCCCTAAGTAAGGTGGGCACTGTAAAACCAAGTAAGATGGGCACTTCAGCCCTAAGTAAGTTGAGCACTGTAAAACTAAATAAGGTGGGCAATGCAGCCCTAAGTAATTTGGGCACTGTACAACTAAGTAAGGTGGGCACTGCAGCCCTAAGTAAAGTTGGGCACTGCAGCCCTAAGTAAGTTGAGCACTGTAAAACCGAGTAAGGTGGGCACTGCATCCCTAAGTATGGTGGGAGCGCAGCCCTAAGTGTAGTTGGGCACTGCAGCCCTAGGTAAGGTGGGCACTGAAACACCAAGTATGGTGGGCACTGCAGCCCTAAGTAAAGTGGGCACTGCAGCCTTAAGTAAAGTTGGGCACTGCAGCGCTAAGTATGTTGGGCACTGTAAAACTAAATAAGGTGGGAACTCTAGCCCGAAGGAAGGTGGGCACTGCAGCCCTATCTATGGTGGGCACTGCACCCCTAAGTAAAGTTGGGCACTGCAGTCCTAAGTAAAGTTGGGCACTGTAAAACCAAGTATGGTAGGCACTCTAGCCCTAAGTAATGTGGGCACTGAAGCCCTAAGTAAGTTGGGCACTGCAGCCCTAAGTAAAGTTGGGCACTGCAGCCCTAAGTAAGTTGGGCATTGTAATACCAAGTAAGGTGGGCACTGAAGCCATAAGTAAGTTGGGCACTTCAGCCATAATGTGGCTCGGCACTGCAGTCCTAAGTATGTTGGGCACTGCAGACCTAAGGTGAGCACTGCACCCTAAGTAAGTTGGGCACTGCAGCCCAAAGTAAAGTTGGGCACTGCAGCCCTAAGTAAGTTGGGCACTGTAAAACCAAGCAAGGTGGGCACTGCAGCCCTAAGTAAGGTGGGCACTGTAAAACCAAGTAAGGTGGGCACTGCAGCCCTAAGGAAGGTGGGCACTGCAGCCCTAAGTATGGTGGGCACTGCAGCCCTAAGTAAAGTTGGGCACTGCAGCCCTAAGTAAGTTGGGCACTGTAAAACCAAGTAAGGTGGGCTCTGCAGCCTTAAGGAAGTTGGCCACTGCAGCCCGAAGTAAGGAGGGCAATGCAGCCCTAAGTAAGTTGGGCACTGTAAAACCAAGTAAGGTGATCACTGCAGCCCTAAGTAAGGTGGGCACTGCAGCCGTAAGTATGGGGGGCACTGCAGCCCTAAGTGAAGTTGAGCATTGCAGCCCTAAGTAAGTTGGGCACTGTGAAACCAAGCAAGGTGGGCACTGCAGCCCTAAGTAAGGTGGGCACTGTGAAACCAAGCAAGGTGGGCACTGCAGCCCTAAGTAAGGTGGGCACTGTAAAACCAAGCAAGGTGGGCACTGCAGCCCTAAGTAAGGGGGGCACTGCATCCCTAAGTAAAGTTGGGCACTGCAGCCCTAAGTAAGTTGGGCACTGTAAAACTAAGTAAGGTGTGCACTGCACACCGGAGAAAGGTGGGCACTGCATCCCTAAGTAAAGTTGGGCACTGCAGCCCTAAGTATGTTGGACACTGTAAAACCAAGTAAGGTGGCCACTGCAGCCCTAAGGAAGGTGGGCACTGCTGCCCTAACTAAGTTGGGCACTGTAAAACCAAGTAAGGTAGGCAGTACAGCCCTAAGTAAGGTGGGCACTGAAGCCCTAAGTAAGTTGGGCACTGCAGCCGTTAATTGGCTAGGCACTGTAGTGCTAAGAAATTTGGGCACTGTAGACCTAAGTAAGGTGGGCACTTCAGCCCTAAGTAAGTTGGATGCTGCAGCCTTAAGTAAAGTTGGGCTCTGCATCCCGAAGTAAGTTGGGCACTGTAAAACCAAGTAAGATGGGCACTTCAGCCCTAAGTAAGTTGAGCACTGTAAAACTAAATAAGGTGGGCAATGCAGCCCTAAGTAATTTGGGCACTGTACAACTAAGTAAGGTGGGCACTGCAGCCCTAAGTAAAGTTGGGCACTGCAGCCCTAAGTAATTTGGGCACTGTAAAACCAAGTAAGGTGGGCACTGCAGCCCTAAGGACGGTGGCCACTGCAGCCCTAAGTGTGGTGGGCACTGCAGCCCTAAGTAAAGTTGGGCACTGCAGCCCTAAGTAAGTTGAGCACTGTAAAACCGAGTAAGGTGGGCACTGCATCCCTAAGTATGGTGGGCAGTGCAGCCCTAAGTGTAGTTGGGCACTGCAGCCCTAGGTAAGGTGGGCACTGTAAAACCAAGTAAGGTGGGCACTGCAGGCCTAAGTAAAGTGGGCACTGCAGCCTTAAGTAAAGTTGGGCACTGCAGCGCTAAGTATGTTGGGCACTGTAAAACTAAATACGGTGGGCACTCTAGCCCTAAGGAAGGTGGGCACTGCAGCCCTATCTATGGTGGGCACTGCACCCCTAAGTAAAGTTGGGCACTGCAGTCCTAAGTAAAGTTGGGCACTGTAAAACCAAGTATGGTAGGCACTCTAGCCCTAAGTAATGTGGGCACTGAAGCCCTAAGTAAGTTGGGCACTGCAGCCCTAAGTAAAGTTGGGCCCTGCAGCCCTAAGTAAGTTGGGCATTGTAAAACCAAGTAAGGTGGGCACTGAAGCCCTAAGTAAGTTGGGCACTTCAGCCGTAATGTGGCTCGGCACTGCAGTCCTAAGTATGTTGGGCACTGCAGACCTAAGGTGAGCACTGCACCCTAAGTAAGTTGGGCACTGCAGCCCAAAGTAAAGTTGGGCACTGCAGCCCTAAGTAAGTTGGGCACTGTAAAACCAAGCAAGGTGGGCACTGCAGCCCTAAGTAAGGTGGGCACTGTAAAACCAAGTAAGGTGGGCACTGCAGCCCTAAGGAAGGTGGGCACTGCAGCCCTAAGTATGGTGGGCACTGCAGCCCTAAGTAAAGTTGGGCACTGCAGCCCTAAGTAAGTTGGGCACTGTAAAACCAAGTAAGGTGGGCTCTGCAGCCTTAAGGAAGTTGGCCACTGCAGCCCGAAGTAAGGAGGGCAATGCAGCCCTAAGTAAGTTGGGCACTGTAAAACCAAGTAAGGTGATCACTGCAGCCCTAAGTAAGGTGGGCACTGCAGCCGTAAGTATGGGGGGCACTGCAGCCCTAAGTGAAGTTGAGCATTGCAGCCCTAAGTAAGTTGGGCACTGTGAAACCAAGCAAGGTGGGCACTGCAGCCCTAAGTAAGGTGGGCACTGTGAAACCAAGCAAGGTGGGCACTGCAGCCCTAAGTAAGGTGGGCACTGTAAAACCAAGCAAGGTGGGCACTGCAGCCCTAAGTAAGGGGGGCACTGCATCCCTAAGTAAAGTTGGGCACTGCAGCCCTAAGTAAGTTGGGCACTGTAAAACTAAGTAAGGTGTGCACTGCACACCGGAGAAAGGTGGGCACTGCATCCCTAAGTAAAGTTGGGCACTGCAGCCCTAAGTATGTTGGACACTGTAAAACCAAGTAAGGTGGCCACTGCAGCCCTAAGGAAGGTGGGCACTGCTGCCCTAACTAAGTTGGGCACTGTAAAACCAAGTAAGGTAGGCAGTACAGCCCTAAGTAAGGTGGGCACTGAAGCCCTAAGTAAGTTGGGCACTGCAGCCGTTAATTGGCTAGGCACTGTAGTGCTAAGAAATTTGGGCACTGTAGACCTAAGTAAGGTGGGCACTTCAGCCCTAAGTAAGTTGGATGCTGCAGCCTTAAGTAAAGTTGGGCTCTGCATCCCGAAGTAAGTTGGGCACTGTAAAACCAAGTAAGATGGGCACTTCAGCCCTAAGTAAGTTGAGCACTGTAAAACTAAATAAGGTGGGCAATGCAGCCCTAAGTAATTTGGGCACTGTACAACTAAGTAAGGTGGGCACTGCAGCCCTAAGTAAAGTTGGGCACTGCAGCCCTAAGTAATTTGGGCACTGTAAAACCAAGTAAGGTGGGCACTGCAGCCCTAAGGACGGTGGCCACTGCAGCCCTAAGTGTGGTGGGCACTGCAGCCCTAAGTAAAGTTGGGCACTGCAGCCCTAAGTAAGTTGAGCACTGTAAAACCGAGTAAGGTGGGCACTGCATCCCTAAGTATGGTGGGCAGTGCAGCCCTAAGTGTAGTTGGGCACTGCAGCCCTAGGTAAGGTGGGCACTGTAAAACCAAGTAAGGTGGGCACTGCAGGCCTAAGTAAGGTGGGCACTGCAGCCTTAAGTAAAGTTGGGCACTGCAGCGCTAAGTATGTTGGGCACTGTAAAACTAAATACGGTGGGCACTCTAGCCCTAAGGAAGGTGGGCACTGCAGCCCTATCTATGGTGGGCACTGCACCCCTAAGTAAAGTTGGGCACTGCAGTCCTAAGTAAAGTTGGGCACTGTAAAACCAAGTATGGTAGGCACTCTAGCCCTAAGTAATGTGGGCACTGAAGCCCTAAGTAAGTTGGGCACTGCAGCCCTAAGTAAAGTTGGGCCCTGCAGCCCTAAGTAAGATGGGCATTGTAAAACCAAGTAAGGTGGGCACTGAAGCCCTAAGTAAGTTGGGCACTTCAGCCGTAATGTGGCTCGGCACTGCAGTCCTAAGTATGTTGGGCACTGCAGACCTAAGGTGAGCACTGCACCCTAAGTAAGTTGGGCACTGCAGCGCAAAGTAAAGTTGGGCACTGCAGCCCTAAGTAAGTTGGGCACTGTAAAACTAAGCAAGGTGGGCTGTGCAGCCCTAAGTAAGGTGGGCACTGCTGCCCTAAGTAAAGTTGGGCACTGCAGCCCTAAGTAAGTTGGACACTGTAAAACCAAGCAAGGTGGGCACTGCAGCCCTAAGTATGGTGGGCATAGCAGCATAAAGTAAGGTGGTCACTGCTGCACTAAGTAAAGTTGGGCACTGCAGCCCGAAGTAATTTGGGCACTGTACGAATAAGTAAGGTGAGCACTGCAGCCCTAAGTAAGTTGGGCACTGTAAAACCAAGCAAGGTGGGCACTGCAGCCCTAAGTAAGGTGGGCACTGTAAAACCAAGTAAGATGGGCACTTCAGCCCTAAGTAAGTTGAGCACTGTAAAACTAAATAAGGTGGGCAATGCAGCCCTAAGTAATTTGGGCACTGTACAACTAAGTAAGGTGGGCACTGCAGCCCTAAGTAAAGTTGGGCACTGCAGCCCTAAGTAAGTTGAGCACTGTAAAACCGAGTAAGGTGGGCACTGCATCCCTAAGTATGGTGGGCAGTGCAGCCCTAAGTGTAGTTGGGCACTGCAGCCCTAGGTAAGGTGGGCACTGAAACACCAAGTATGGTGGGCACTGCAGCCCTAAGTAAAGTGGGCACTGCAGCCTTAAGTAAAGTTGGGCACTGCAGCGCTAAGTATGTTGGGCACTGTAAAACTAAATAAGGTGGGAACTCTAGCCCGAAGGAAGGTGGGCACTGCAGCCCTATCTATGGTGGGCACTGCACCCCTAAGTAAAGTTGGGCACTGCAGTCCTAAGTAAAGTTGGGCACTGTAAAACCAAGTATGGTAGGCACTCTAGCCCTAAGTAATGTGGGCACTGAAGCCCTAAGTAAGTTGGGCACTGCAGCCCTAAGTAAAGTTGGGCACTGCAGCCCTAAGTAAGTTGGGCATTGTAATACCAAGTAAGGTGGGCACTGAAGCCATAAGTAAGTTGGGCACTTCAGCCATAATGTGGCTCGGCACTGCAGTCCTAAGTATGTTGGGCACTGCAGACCTAAGGTGAGCACTGCACCCTAAGTAAGTTGGGCACTGCAGCCCAAAGTAAAGTTGGGCACTGCAGCCCTAAGTAAGTTGGGCACTGTAAAACCAAGCAAGGTGGGCACTGCAGCCCTAAGTAAGGTGGGCACTGTAAAACCAAGTAAGGTGGGCACTGCAGCCCTAAGGAAGGTGGGCACTGCAGCCCTTAGTATGGTGGGCACTGCAGCCCTAAGTAAAGTTGGGCACTGCAGCCCTAAGTAAGTTGGGCACTGTAAAACCAAGTAAGGTGGGCTCTGCAGCCTTAAGGAAGTTGGCCACTGCAGCCCGAAGTAAGGAGGGCAATGCAGCCCTAAGTAAGTTGGGCACTGTAAAACCAAGTAAGGTGATCACTGCAGCCCTAAGTAAGGTGGGCACTGCAGCCGTAAGTATGGGGGGCACTGCAGCCCTAAGTGAAGTTGAGCATTGCAGCCCTAAGTAAGTTGGGCACTGTGAAACCAAGCAAGGTGGGCACTGCAGCCCTAAGTAAGGTGGGCACTGTGAAACCAAGCAAGGTGGGCACTGCAGCCCTAAGTAAGGTGGGCACTGTAAAACCAAGCAAGGTGGGCACTGCAGCCCTAAGTAAGGGGGGCACTGCATCCCTAAGTAAAGTTGGGCACTGCAGCCCTAAGTAAGTTGGGCACTGTAAAACTAAGTAAGGTGTGCACTGCACACCGGAGAAAGGTGGGCACTGCATCCCTAAGTAAAGTTGGGCACTGCAGCCCTAAGTATGTTGGACACTGTAAAACCAAGTAAGGTGGCCACTGCAGCCCTAAGGAAGGTGGGCACTGCTGCCCTAACTAAGTTGGGCACTGTAAAACCAAGTAAGGTAGGCAGTACAGCCCTAAGTAAGGTGGGCACTGAAGCCCTAAGTAAGTTGGGCACTGCAGCCGTTAATTGGCTAGGCACTGTAGTGCTAAGAAATTTGGGCACTGTAGACCTAAGTAAGGTGGGCACTTCAGCCCTAAGTAAGTTGGATGCTGCAGCCTTAAGTAAAGTTGGGCTCTGCATCCCGAAGTAAGTTGGGCACTGTAAAACCAAGTAAGATGGGCACTTCAGCCCTAAGTAAGTTGAGCACTGTAAAACTAAATAAGGTGGGCAATGCAGCCCTAAGTAATTTGGGCACTGTACAACTAAGTAAGGTGGGCACTGCAGCCCTAAGTAAAGTTGGGCACTGCAGCCCTAAGTAATTTGGGCACTGTAAAACCAAGTAAGGTGGGCACTGCAGCCCTAAGGACGGTGGCCACTGCAGCCCTAAGTGTGGTGGGCACTGCAGCCCTAAGTAAAGTTGGGCACTGCAGCCCTAAGTAAGTTGAGCACTGTAAAACCGAGTAAGGTGGGCACTGCATCCCTAAGTATGGTGGGCAGTGCAGCCCTAAGTGTAGTTGGGCACTGCAGCCCTAGGTAAGGTGGGCACTGTAAAACCAAGTAAGGTGGGCACTGCAGGCCTAAGTAAAGTGGGCACTGCAGCCTTAAGTAAAGTTGGGCACTGCAGCGCTAAGTATGTTGGGCACTGTAAAACTAAATACGGTGGGCACTCTAGCCCTAAGGAAGGTGGGCACTGCAGCCCTATCTATGGTGGGCACTGCACCCCTAAGTAAAGTTGGGCACTGCAGTCCTAAGTAAAGTTGGGCACTGTAAAACCAAGTATGGTAGGCACTCTAGCCCTAAGTAATGTGGGCACTGAAGCCCTAAGTAAGTTGGGCACTGCAGCCCTAAGTAAAGTTGGGCCCTGCAGCCCTAAGTAAGATGGGCATTGTAAAACCAAGTAAGGTGGGCACTGAAGCCCTAAGTAAGTTGGGCACTTCAGCCGTAATGTGGCTCGGCACTGCAGTCCTAAGTATGTTGGGCACTGCAGACCTAAGGTGAGCACTGCACCCTAAGTAAGTTGGGCACTGCAGCGCAAAGTAAAGTTGGGCACTGCAGCCCTAAGTAAGTTGGGCACTGTAAAACTAAGCAAGGTGGGCTGTGCAGCCCTAAGTAAGGTGGGCACTGCTGCCCTAAGTAAAGTTGGGCACTGCAGCCCTAAGTAAGTTGGACACTGTAAAACCAAGCAAGGTGGGCACTGCAGCCCTAAGTATGGTGGGCATAGCAGCATAAAGTAAGGTGGTCACTGCTGCACTAAGTAAAGTTGGGCACTGCAGCCCGAAGTAATTTGGGCACTGTACGAATAAGTAAGGTGAGCACTGCAGCCCTAAGTAAGTTGGGCACTGTAAAACCAAGCAAGGTGGGCACTGCAGCCCTAAGTAAGGTGGGCACTGTAAAACCAAGTAAGATGGGCACTTCAGCCCTAAGTAAGTTGAGCACTGTAAAACTAAATAAGGTGGGCAATGCAGCCCTAAGTAATTTGGGCACTGTACAACTAAGTAAGGTGGGCACTGCAGCCCTAAGTAAAGTTGGGCACTGCAGCCCTAAGTAAGTTGAGCACTGTAAAACCGAGTAAGGTGGGCACTGCATCCCTAAGTATGGTGGGACTGCAGCCCTAAGTGTAGTTGGGCACTGCAGCCCTAGGTAAGGTGGGCACTGAAACACCAAGTATGGTGGGCACTGCAGCCCTAAGTAAAGTGGGCACTGCAGCCTTAAGTAAAGTTGGGCACTGCAGCGCTAAGTATGTTGGGCACTGTAAAACTAAATAAGGTGGGAACTCTAGCCCGAAGGAAGGTGGGCACTGCAGCCCTATCTATGGTGGGCACTGCACCCCTAAGTAAAGTTGGGCACTGCAGTCCTAAGTAAAGTTGGGCACTGTAAAACCAAGTATGGTAGGCACTCTAGCCCTAAGTAATGTGGGCACTGAAGCCCTAAGTAAGTTGGGCACTGCAGCCCTAAGTAAAGTTGGGCACTGCAGCCCTAAGTAAGTTGGGCATTGTAATACCAAGTAAGGTGGGCACTGAAGCCATAAGTAAGTTGGGCACTTCAGCCATAATGTGGCTCGGCACTGCAGTCCTAAGTATGTTGGGCACTGCAGACCTAAGGTGAGCACTGCACCCTAAGTAAGTTGGGCACTGCAGCCCAAAGTAAAGTTGGGCACTGCAGCCCTAAGTAAGTTGGGCACTGTAAAACCAAGCAAGGTGGGCACTGCAGCCCTAAGTAAGGTGGGCACTGTAAAACCAAGTAAGGTGGGCACTGCAGCCCTAAGGAAGGTGGGCACTGCAGCCCTAAGTATGGTGGGCACTGCAGCCCTAAGTAAAGTTGGGCACTGCAGCCCTAAGTAAGTTGGGCACTGTAAAACCAAGTAAGGTGGGCTCTGCAGCCTTAAGGAAGTTGGCCACTGCAGCCCGAAGTAAGGAGGGCAATGCAGCCCTAAGTAAGTTGGGCACTGTAAAACCAAGTAAGGTGATCACTGCAGCCCTAAGTAAGGTGGGCACTGCAGCCGTAAGTATGGGGGGCACTGCAGCCCTAAGTGAAGTTGAGCATTGCAGCCCTAAGTAAGTTGGGCACTGTGAAACCAAGCAAGGTGGGCACTGCAGCCCTAAGTAAGGTGGGCACTGTGAAACCAAGCAAGGTGGGCACTGCAGCCCTAAGTAAGGTGGGCACTGTAAAACCAAGCAAGGTGGGCACTGCAGCCCTAAGTAAGGGGGGCACTGCATCCCTAAGTAAAGTTGGGCACTGCAGCCCTAAGTAAGTTGGGCACTGTAAAACTAAGTAAGGTGTGCACTGCACACCGGAGAAAGGTGGGCACTGCATCCCTAAGTAAAGTTGGGCACTGCAGCCCTAAGTATGTTGGACACTGTAAAACCAAGTAAGGTGGCCACTGCAGCCCTAAGGAAGGTGGGCACTGCTGCCCTAACTAAGTTGGGCACTGTAAAACCAAGTAAGGTAGGCAGTACAGCCCTAAGTAAGGTGGGCACTGAAGCCCTAAGTAAGTTGGGCACTGCAGCCGTTAATTGGCTAGGCACTGTAGTGCTAAGAAATTTGGGCACTGTAGACCTAAGTAAGGTGGGCACTTCAGCCCTAAGTAAGTTGGATGCTGCAGCCTTAAGTAAAGTTGGGCTCTGCATCCCGAAGTAAGTTGGGCACTGTAAAACCAAGTAAGATGGGCACTTCAGCCCTAAGTAAGTTGAGCACTGTAAAACTAAATAAGGTGGGCAATGCAGCCCTAAGTAATTTGGGCACTGTACAACTAAGTAAGGTGGGCACTGCAGCCCTAAGTAAAGTTGGGCACTGCAGCCCTAAGTAATTTGGGCACTGTAAAACCAAGTAAGGTGGGCACTGCAGCCCTAAGGACGGTGGCCACTGCAGCCCTAAGTGTGGTGGGCACTGCAGCCCTAAGTAAAGTTGGGCACTGCAGCCCTAAGTAAGTTGAGCACTGTAAAACCGAGTAAGGTGGGCACTGCATCCCTAAGTATGGTGGGCAGTGCAGCCCTAAGTGTAGTTGGGCACTGCAGCCCTAGGTAAGGTGGGCACTGTAAAACCAAGTAAGGTGGGCACTGCAGGCCTAAGTAAAGTGGGCACTGCAGCCTTAAGTAAAGTTGGGCACTGCAGCGCTAAGTATGTTGGGCACTGTAAAACTAAATACGGTGGGCACTCTAGCCCTAAGGAAGGTGGGCACTGCAGCCCTATCTATGGTGGGCACTGCACCCCTAAGTAAAGTTGGGCACTGCAGTCCTAAGTAAAGTTGGGCACTGTAAAACCAAGTATGGTAGGCACTCTAGCCCTAAGTAATGTGGGCACTGAAGCCCTAAGTAAGTTGGGCACTGCAGCCCTAAGTAAAGTTGGGCCCTGCAGCCCTAAGTAAGATGGGCATTGTAAAACCAAGTAAGGTGGGCACTGAAGCCCTAAGTAAGTTGGGCACTTCAGCCGTAATGTGGCTCGGCACTGCAGTCCTAAGTATGTTGGGCACTGCAGACCTAAGGTGAGCACTGCACCCTAAGTAAGTTGGGCACTGCAGCGCAAAGTAAAGTTGGGCACTGCAGCCCTAAGTAAGTTGGGCACTGTAAAACTAAGCAAGGTGGGCTGTGCAGCCCTAAGTAAGGTGGGCACTGCTGCCCTAAGTAAAGTTGGGCACTGCAGCCCTAAGTAAGTTGGACACTGTAAAACCAAGCAAGGTGGGCACTGCAGCCCTAAGTATGGTGGGCATAGCAGCATAAAGTAAGGTGGTCACTGCTGCACTAAGTAAAGTTGGGCACTGCAGCCCGAAGTAATTTGGGCACTGTACGAATAAGTAAGGTGAGCACTGCAGCCCTAAGTAAGTTGGGCACTGTAAAACCAAGCAAGGTGGGCACTGCAGCCCTAAGTAAGGTGGGCACTGTAAAACCAAGTAAGATGGGCACTTCAGCCCTAAGTAAGTTGAGCACTGTAAAACTAAATAAGGTGGGCAATGCAGCCCTAAGTAATTTGGGCACTGTACAACTAAGTAAGGTGGGCACTGCAGCCCTAAGTAAAGTTGGGCACTGCAGCCCTAAGTAAGTTGAGCACTGTAAAACCGAGTAAGGTGGGCACTGCATCCCTAAGTATGGTGGGAGTGCAGCCCTAAGTGTAGTTGGGCACTGCAGCCCTAGGTAAGGTGGGCACTGAAACACCAAGTATGGTGGGCACTGCAGCCCTAAGTAAAGTGGGCACTGCAGCCTTAAGTAAAGTTGGGCACTGCAGCGCTAAGTATGTTGGGCACTGTAAAACTAAATAAGGTGGGAACTCTAGCCCGAAGGAAGGTGGGCACTGCAGCCCTATCTATGGTGGGCACTGCACCCCTAAGTAAAGTTGGGCACTGCAGTCCTAAGTAAAGTTGGGCACTGTAAAACCAAGTATGGTAGGCACTCTAGCCCTAAGTAATGTGGGCACTGAAGCCCTAAGTAAGTTGGGCACTGCAGCCCTAAGTAAAGTTGGGCACTGCAGCCCTAAGTAAGTTGGGCATTGTAATACCAAGTAAGGTGGGCACTGAAGCCATAAGTAAGTTGGGCACTTCAGCCATAATGTGGCTCGGCACTGCAGTCCTAAGTATGTTGGGCACTGCAGACCTAAGGTGAGCACTGCACCCTAAGTAAGTTGGGCACTGCAGCCCAAAGTAAAGTTGGGCACTGCAGCCCTAAGTAAGTTGGGCACTGTAAAACCAAGCAAGGTGGGCACTGCAGCCCTAAGTAAGGTGGGCACTGTAAAACCAAGTAAGGTGGGCACTGCAGCCCTAAGGAAGGTGGGCACTGCAGCCCTAAGTATGGTGGGCACTGCAGCCCTAAGTAAAGTTGGGCACTGCAGCCCTAAGTAAGTTGGGCACTGTAAAACCAAGTAAGGTGGGCTCTGCAGCCTTAAGGAAGTTGGCCACTGCAGCCCGAAGTAAGGAGGGCAATGCAGCCCTAAGTAAGTTGGGCACTGTAAAACCAAGTAAGGTGATCACTGCAGCCCTAAGTAAGGTGGGCACTGCAGCCGTAAGTATGGGGGGCACTGCAGCCCTAAGTGAAGTTGAGCATTGCAGCCCTAAGTAAGTTGGGCACTGTGAAACCAAGCAAGGTGGGCACTGCAGCCCTAAGTAAGGTGGGCACTGTGAAACCAAGCAAGGTGGGCACTGCAGCCCTAAGTAAGGTGGGCACTGTAAAACCAAGCAAGGTGGGCACTGCAGCCCTAAGTAAGGGGGGCACTGCATCCCTAAGTAAAGTTGGGCACTGCAGCCCTAAGTAAGTTGGGCACTGTAAAACTAAGTAAGGTGTGCACTGCACACCGGAGAAAGGTGGGCACTGCATCCCTAAGTAAAGTTGGGCACTGCAGCCCTAGGTATGTTGGACACTGTAAAACCAAGTAAGGTGGCCACTGCAGCCCTAAGGAAGGTGGGCACTGCTGCCCTAACTAAGTTGGGCACTGTAAAACCAAGTAAGGTAGGCAGTACAGCCCTAAGTAAGGTGGGCACTGAAGCCCTAAGTAAGTTGGGCACTGCAGCCGTTAATTGGCTAGGCACTGTAGTGCTAAGAAATTTGGGCACTGCAGACCTAAGTAAGGTGGGCACTTCAGCCCTAAGTAAGTTGGATGCTGCAGCCTTAAGTAAAGTTGGGCTCTGCATCCCGAAGTAAGTTGGGCACTGTAAAACCAAGTAAGATGGGCACTTCAGCCCTAAGTAAGTTGAGCACTGTAAAACTAAATAAGGTGGGCAATGCAGCCCTAAGTAATTTGGGCACTGTACAACTAAGTAAGGTGGGCACTGCAGCCCTAAGTAAAGTTGGGCACTGCAGCCCTAAGTAATTTGGGCACTGTAAAACCAAGTAAGGTGGGCACTGCAGCCCTAAGGACGGTGGCCACTGCAGCCCTAAGTATGGTGGGCACTGCAGCCCTAAGTAAAGTTGGGCACTGCAGCCCTAAGTAAGTTGAGCACTGTAAAACCGAGTAAGGTGGGCACTGCATCCCTAAGTATGGTGGGCAGTGCAGCCCTAAGTGTAGTTGGGCACTGCAGCCCTAGGTAAGGTGGGCACTGTAAAACCAAGTAAGGTGGGCACTGCAGGCCTAAGTAAAGTGGGCACTGCAGCCTTAAGTAAAGTTGGGCACTGCAGCGCTAAGTATGTTGGGCACTGTAAAACTAAATACGGTGGGCACTCTAGCCCTAAGGAAGGTGGGCACTGCAGCCCTATCTATGGTGGGCACTGCACCCCTAAGTAAAGTTGGGCACTGCAGTCCTAAGTAAAGTTGGGCACTGTAAAACCAAGTATGGTAGGCACTCTAGCCCTAAGTAATGTGGGCACTGAAGCCCTAAGTAAGTTGGGCACTGCATCCCTAAGTAAAGTTGTGCCCTGCAGCCCTAAGTAAGTTGGGCATTGTAAAACCAAGTAAGGTGGGCACTGAAGCCCTAAGTAAGTTGGGCACTTCAGCCGTAATGTGGCTCGGCACTGCAGTCCTAAGTATGTTGGGCACTGCAGACCTAAGGTGAGCACTGCACCCTAAGTAAGTTGGGCACTGCAGCGCAAAGTAAAGTTGGGCACTGCAGCCCTAAGTAAGTTGGGCACTGTAAAACTAAGCAAGGTGGGCTGTGCAGCCCTAAGTAAGGTGGGCACTGCTGCCCTAAGTAAAGTTGGGCACTGCAGCCCTAAGTAAGTTGGACACTGTAAAACCAAGCAAGGTGGGCACTGCAGCCCTAAGTATGGTGGGCATAGCAGCATAAAGTAAGGTGGTCACTGCTGCACTAAGTAAAGTTGGGCACTGCAGCCCGAAGTAATTTGGGCACTGTACGAATAAGTAAGGTGAGCACTGCAGCCCTAAGTAAGTTGGGCACTGTAAAACCAAGCAAGGTGGGCACTGCAGCCCTAAGTAAGGTGGGCACTGTAAAACCAAGTAAGATGGGCACTTCAGCCCTAAGTAAGTTGAGCACTGTAAAACTAAATAAGGTGGGCAATGCAGCCCTAAGTAATTTGGGCACTGTACAACTAAGTAAGGTGGGCACTGCAGCCCTAAGTAAAGTTGGGCACTGCAGCCCTAAGTAATTTGGGCACTGTAAAACCAAGTAAGGTGGGCACTGCAGCCCTAAGGACGGTGGCCACTGCAGCCCTAAGTATGGTGGGCACTGCAGCCCTAAGTAAAGTTGGGCACTGCAGCCCTAAGTAAGTTGAGCACTGTAAAACCGAGTAAGGTGGGCACTGCATCCCTAAGTATGGTGGGCAGTGCAGCCCTAAGTGTAGTTGGGCACTGCAGCCCTAGGTAAGGTGGGCACTGTAAAACCAAGTAAGGTGGGCACTGCAGGCCTAAGTAAAGTGGGCACTGCAGCCTTAAGTAAAGTTGGGCACTGCAGCGCTAAGTATGTTGGGCACTGTAAAACTAAATAAGGTGGGCACTCTAGCCCTAAGGAAGGTGGGCACTGCAGCCCTATCTATGGTGGGCACTGCACCCCTAAGTAAAGTTGGGCACTGCAGTCCTAAGTAAAGTTGGGCACTGTAAAACCAAGTATGGTAGGCACTCTAGCCCTAAGTAATGTGGGCACTGAAGCCCTAAGTAAGTTGGGCACTGCAGCCCTAAGTAAAGTTGGGCCCTGCAGCCCTAAGTAAGTTGGGCATTGTAAAACCAAGTAAGGTGGGCACTGAAGCCCTAAGTAAGTTGGGCACTTCAGCCGTAATGTGGCTCGGCACTGCAGTCCTAAGTATGTTGGGCACTGCAGACCTAAGGTGAGCACTGCACCCTAAGTAAGTTGGGCACTGCAGCGCAAAGTAAAGTTGGGCACTGCAGCCCTAAGTAAGTTGGGCACTGTAAAACTAAGCAAGGTGGGCTGTGCAGCCCTAAGTAAGGTGGGCACTGCTGCCCTAAGTAAAGTTGGGCACTGCAGCCCTAAGTAAGTTGGACACTGTAAAACCAAGCAAGGTGGGCACTGCAGCCCTAAGTATGGTGGGCATAGCAGCATAAAGTAAGGTGGTCACTGCTGCACTAAGTAAAGTTGGGCACTGCAGCCCGAAGTAATTTGGGCACTGTACGAATAAGTAAGGTGAGCACTGCAGCCCTAAGTAAGTTGGGCACTGTAAAACCAAGCAAGGTGGGCACTGCAGCCCTAAGTAAGGTGGGCACTGTAAAACCAAGTAAGATGGGCACTTCAGCCCTAAGTAAGTTGAGCACTGTAAAACTAAATAAGGTGGGCAATGCAGCCCTAAGTAATTTGGGCACTGTACAACTAAGTAAGGTGGGCACTGCAGCCCTAAGTAAAGTTGGGCACTGCAGCCCTAAGTAATTTGGGCACTGTAAAACCAAGTAAGGTGGGCACTGCAGCCCTAAGGACGGTGGCCACTGCAGCCCTAAGTATGGTGGGCACTGCAGCCCTAAGTAAAGTTGGGCACTGCAGCCCTAAGTAAGTTGAGCACTGTAAAACCGAGTAAGGTGGGCACTGCATCCCTAAGTATGGTGGGCAGTGCAGCCCTAAGTGTAGTTGGGCACTGCAGCCCTAGGTAAGGTGGGCACTGTAAAACCAAGTAAGGTGGGCACTGCAGGCCTAAGTAAAGTGGGCACTGCAGCCTTAAGTAAAGTTGGGCACTGCAGCGCTAAGTATGTTGGGCACTGTAAAACTAAATAAGGTGGGCACTCTAGCCCTAAGGAAGGTGGGCACTGCAGCCCTATCTATGGTGGGCACTGCACCCCTAAGTAAAGTTGGGCACTGCAGTCCTAAGTAAAGTTGGGCACTGTAAAACCAAGTATGGTAGGCACTCTAGCCCTAAGTAATGTGGGCACTGAAGCCCTAAGTAAGTTGGGCACTGCAGCCCTAAGTAAAGTTGGGCCCTGCAGCCCTAAGTAAGTTGGGCATTGTAAAACCAAGTAAGGTGGGCACTGAAGCCCTAAGTAAGTTGGGCACTTCAGCCGTAATGTGGCTCGGCACTGCAGTCCTAAGTATGTTGGGCACTGCAGACCTAAGGTGAGCACTGCACCCTAAGTAAGTTGGGCACTGCAGCGCAAAGTAAAGTTGGGCACTTCAGCCCTAAGTAAGTTGAGCACTGTAAAACTAAATAAGGTGGGCAATGCAGCCCTAAGTAATTTGGGCACTGTACAACTAAGTAAGGTGGGCACTGCAGCCCTAAGTAAAGTTGGGCACTGCAGCCCTAAGTAATTTGGGCACTGTAAAACCAAGTAAGGTGGGCACTGCAGCCCTAAGGACGGTGGCCACTGCAGCCCTAAGTATGGTGGGCACTGCAGCCCTAAGTAAAGTTGGGCACTGCAGCCCTAAGTAAGTTGAGCACTGTAAAACCGAGTAAGGTGGGCACTGCATCCCTAAGTATGGTGGGCAGTGCAGCCCTAAGTGTAGTTGGGCACTGCAGCCCTAGGTAAGGTGGGCACTGTAAAACCAAGTAAGGTGGGCACTGCAGGCCTAAGTAAAGTGGGCACTGCAGCCTTAAGTAAAGTTGGGCACTGCAGCGCTAAGTATGTTGGGCACTGTAAAACTAAATAAGGTGGGCACTCTAGCCCTAAGGAAGGTGGGCACTGCAGCCCTATCTATGGTGGGCACTGCACCCCTAAGTAAAGTTGGGCACTGCAGTCCTAAGTAAAGTTGGGCACTGTAAAACCAAGTATGGTAGGCACTCTAGCCCTAAGTAATGTGGGCACTGAAGCCCTAAGTAAGTTGGGCACTGCAGCCCTAAGTAAAGTTGTGCCCTGCAGCCCTAAGTAAGTTGGGCATTGTAAAACCAAGTAAGGTGGGCACTGAAGCCCTAAGTAAGTTGGGCACTTCAGCCGTAATGTGGCTCGGCACTGCAGTCCTAAGTATGTTGGGCACTGCAGACCTAAGGTGAGCACTGCACCCTAAGTAAGTTGGGCACTGCAGCGCAAAGTAAAGTTGGGCACTGCAGCCCTAAGTAAGTTGGGCACTGTAAAACTAAGCAAGGTGGGCTGTGCAGCCCTAAGTAAGGTGGGCACTGCTGCCCTAAGTAAAGTTGGGCACTGCAGCCCTAAGTAAGTTGGACACTGTAAAACCAAGCAAGGTGGGCACTGCAGCCCTAAGTATGGTGGGCATAGCAGCATAAAGTAAGGTGGTCACTGCTGCACTAAGTAAAGTTGGGCACTGCAGCCCGAAGTAATTTGGGCACTGTACGAATAAGTAAGGTGAGCACTGCAGCCCTAAGTAAGTTGGGCACTGTAAAACCAAGCAAGGTGGGCACTGCAGCCCTAAGTAAGGTGGGCACTGTAAAACCAAGTAAGATGGGCACTTCAGCCCTAAGTAAGTTGAGCACTGTAAAACTAAATAAGGTGGGCAATGCAGCCCTAAGTAATTTGGGCACTGTACAACTAAGTAAGGTGGGCACTGCAGCCCTAAGTAAAGTTGGGCACTGCAGCCCTAAGTAATTTGGGCACTGTAAAACCAAGTAAGGTGGGCACTGCAGCCCTAAGGACGGTGGCCACTGCAGCCCTAAGTATGGTGGGCACTGCAGCCCTAAGTAAAGTTGGGCACTGCAGCCCTAAGTAAGTTGAGCACTGTAAAACCGAGTAAGGTGGGCACTGCATCCCTAAGTATGGTGGGCAGTGCAGCCCTAAGTGTAGTTGGGCACTGCAGCCCTAGGTAAGGTGGGCACTGTAAAACCAAGTAAGGTGGGCACTGCAGGCCTAAGTAAAGTGGGCACTGCAGCCTTAAGTAAAGTTGGGCACTGCAGCGCTAAGTATGTTGGGCACTGTAAAACTAAATAAGGTGGGCACTCTAGCCCTAAGGAAGGTGGGCACTGCAGCCCTATCTATGGTGGGCACTGCACCCCTAAGTAAAGTTGGGCACTGCAGTCCTAAGTAAAGTTGGGCACTGTAAAACCAAGTATGGTAGGCACTCTAGCCCTAAGTAATGTGGGCACTGAAGCCCTAAGTAAGTTGGGCACTGCAGCCCTAAGTAAAGTTGGGCCCTGCAGCCCTAAGTAAGTTGGGCATTGTAAAACCAAGTAAGGTGGGCACTGAAGCCCTAAGTAAGTTGGGCACTTCAGCCGTAATGTGGCTCGGCACTGCAGTCCTAAGTATGTTGGGCACTGCAGACCTAAGGTGAGCCCTGCACCCTAAGTAAGTTGGGCACTGCAGCGCAAAGTAAAGTTGGGCACTGCAGCCCTAAGTAAGTTGGGCACTGTAAAACTAAGCAAGGTGGGCTGTGCAGCCCTAAGTAAGGTGGGCACTGCTGCCCTAAGTAAAGTTGGGCACTGCAGCCCTAAGTAAGTTGGACACTGTAAAACCAAGCAAGGTGGGCACTGCAGCCCTATGTATGGTGGGCATAGCAGCATAAAGTAAGGTGGTCACTGCTGCACTAAGTAAAGTTGGGCACTGCAGCCCGAAGTAATTTGGGCACTGTACGAATAAGTAAGGTGAGCACTGCAGCCCTAAGTAAGTTGGGCACTGTAAAACCAAGCAAGGTGGGCACTGCAGCCCTAAGTAAGGTGGGCACTGTAAAACCAAGTAAGGTGGGCACTGCAGCCCTAAGGAAGGTGGGCACTGCAGCCCTAAGTATGGTGGGCACTGCAGCCCTAAGTAAAGTTGGGCACTGCAGCCCTAAGTAAGTTGGGCGCTGTAAAACCAAGTAAGGTGGGCTCTGCAGCCCTAAGGAAGTTGGCCACTGCAGCCCGAAGTAAGGAGGGCACTGCAGCCCTAAGTAAGTTGGGCACTGTAAAACCGAGTAAGGTGGGCACTGCATCCCTAAGTATGGTGGGCAGTGCAGCCGTAAGTATGGGGGGCACTGCAGCCCTAAGTGAAGTTGAGCATTGCAGCCCTAAGTAAGTTGGGCACTGTGAAACCAAGCAGGGTGGGCACTGCAGCCCTAAGTAAGGTGGGCACTGTAAAACCAAGCAAGGTGGGCACTGCAGCCCTAAGTAAGGGGGGCACTGCATCCCTAAGTAAAGTTGGGCACTGCAGCCCTAAGTAAGTTGGGCACTGTAAAACTAAGTAAGGTGTGCACTGCACACCGGAGAAAGGTGGGCACTGCATCCCTAAGTAAAGTTGGGCACTGCAGCCCTAAGTATGTTGGACACTGTAAAACCAAGTAAGGTGGCCACTGCAGCCCTAAGGAAGGTGGGCACTGCAGCCCTAAGTTTGGTGGGCACTGCAGCCCTAAGTAAGGTGGGAAATGCAGTTCTAAGTAAGTTGGGCACTGTAAAACCAAGTAAGTTGGGCACTGCACCCCTAAGTAAGGTGGGCACTGCAGGCCGAAGTATGGTGGGCACTGTAAAACCAAGTAAGGTGAGCGCTGCAGCCCTAGGGAAGTTGGCCACTGCAGCCCGAAGTAAGTTAGGCACTGTAAAACCAAGTAAGGTGATCACTGCAGCCCTAAGTAAGGTGGGCACTGCAGCCGTAGGTATGGTGGGCACTGCAGCCCTAAGTGAAGTTGAGCATTGCAGCGCTAAGTAAGTTGGGCACTGTGAAACCAAGCAAGGTGGTCACTGCAGCCCTAAGTAAGTTGGGGACTGTAAAACCAAGAATGCTGGGCAATGGAGCGCTAATTTGCAGCTGTGCAGGTCTCTGGCTGCAGCGAATGCCTGAGCTTGGCACTTGTATTGGAGGGAGCCAGTGACACTGCTTGTGTTCGCTGTGAGCCTATAAATGACCTGCTCAGGCATGTGGCTGAACTGAGGGAGGATGTTGAAAGGTTGAGAGCCATTAGAGAGTGTGAAAGTGAAATAGATTGGTGGAACCACACCCTGAGGCAAGGGCAGAGGGAAGTGGTTCAACAAGCTATGGATCCCCTTCCCTCCTACCATCAGAGAGAAGGAGAGAGCTTAATGGACAAGGATGGATGGAGGGAGGTTCCTCCTCGGAGAGGTAAGCGAAAACCCTCACAATCCCTTCCTCCCTCCCAATTGCCCTTGAATAACAGGTACGAGGTCTTGGAAATTCAGGGCCAGGTGAATGGAGATGGTGAGGCAAATCTATCTAGTGAGTCACCCAGGGCTAGTCACTCACCCACATGCCTCAGAACTTCCCCAACCAAGAAGAAAAGAAGAGTAATTGTGGTGGGTGACTCCCTTCTGAGGGGAACAGAAGGGCCCATTTGTCGACCGGATCCACCCCACAGGGAGGTCTGCTGCCTGCCTGGGGCTCGGATTAGAGATGCTAAAAAGAAACTCTCTGAACTGGTGCAGCTGTCTGACTACTATCCGCTGCTGGTTTTTCAGGTTGGCAGTGACGAAATTATTACGAGGAACGTAAGGGCAATGAAGAGAGACTTCAGGGCCCTGGGACGGCTGGTTAAAGGGTCTGGAGCACAAGTGGTGTTTGCCTCCATACCTGTTGCAAGCGAGGGTGAAGGGATATATAAGAAGACTCTGCAGGTTAATGTATGGCTACGTGACTGGTGCCAAAGGCAGGGGTTTGGGTTTTTCAGTCACGGGCTGCTGTATGGGACACCTGGTTTGCTGGTGACAGGCGGGATACACCAGTCCCAGAGAAGAAAAAGGGTTTTGGGGCAGGAGTTAGCAGGGCTTATTGACAGGGCTTTAAACTAGTTATGAAGGGGGGAGGGGATTTAACTGGGCCTGTTGGGGACAAGCCCAAGAGGAACATGCTAGGGATTGAAGGATGGCAGGCTAAGGAGGACTATCAATCTCTTGTTTCACTTGTGGGAAAGGATAGCTTTTTAGACCCTGTCCCGCAGGGGAAAAAGGGTACTAGGACTGGCTCCCTGAAATGCCTGTACACCAATGCACGCAGCATGGGGAATAAACAGGAGGAGTTAGAAGTCTGTGTGCGGGCTAAAGGTTATGATCTAGTGGCAATTACAGAGACATGGTGGGACAGTTCACATGACTGGAATGTGGTCATGGATGGCTATGTCCTTTTTAGGAAAGATAGGTCAGCGAAGCGAGGTGGTGGAGTTGCTCTTTACGTGAGAGAGCAACTAGAATGTATTGAGTTCTGTCCGGGGTCGGATGAGGAGCAAGTGGAATGTCTGTGGGTACGAATCAAGGGGCAGACTGGCACGGGTGATACAGTTGTGGGGGTCTATTACTGACCTCCTGATCAGGACGAAGGAGTTGATGAGGCTTTCTACAGGCAACTGGAAGTAGCCTCGCGACTACATGCCCTAGTCGTCGTGGGGGACTTTAACTACCCCGATATTTGCTGGAAGACTCACACAGCCAGTCATTCACAGTTAAGGAGGTTCCTCGAGTGCATTGATGATAATTTCTTAATGCAAATGGTGGACGTACCAACTAGGAGAGCAGCGCTGCTAGATTTAGTACTCGCCAACAAGGAGGGTTTGGTCGAAGTGGTGACGGTCAATGGCAGCCTTGGCTGCAGTGACCATGAGATGGTGGAGTTTAGGATCCTGTGTGGGAGGAATAGAATACCTAGCAAAGCCACAGTTCTGGATTTCCGAAGGGCCAACTTTGGCCTCTTCAGTCAACTGCTAAGGGAAGTCTCATGGGAAAGTGTACTAGGCGGTAAAGGGGCTCAAGATAGTTGGTTAGCATTCAAGGACCGCTTCTTCCAAGCTCAGGATCGGAGCGTCCCAATGAGTAGGAAGTCAAGTAAGGGATCTAGGAGACCGGCGTGGTTAAACAAGGAGCTGCTGGGCAAACTCAAGTGGAAAAGGAGAATCTATGGATTATGGAAGGAGGGGCTGGGCGCTTGGGAGGAATATAGGACAGTTGTTAGAGGATGTAGGGAGGCAATTAGGACAGCTAAGGCCTCCTTGGAACTCAGTCTTGCTAGTCGGGTTAAAGACAATATAAAGGGCTTCTTCAAATACATAGCAAATAAAACTAACACAAGAGGCAATATAGGCCCACTGCTGAATGAAGTGGGTACCCTGGAGACAGAGGATATAAAGAAGGCAGAGGTGCTGAATGCCTTCTTTGCCTCTGTCTTTACTCCTGCAAACTCTCCCCGAGGGCCCCGGATTTCTATAGCCCCAGAAGGAGTCAGGACAAAGGAGGAGTTTGCTTTGGTAGATGAGGATTGGGTTAGGGATCAGCTATGCAATCTGGACATCTGTAAATCGATGGGTCCGGATGGAATGCACCCACGGGTGCTGAGGGAGCTGGCGGAGGTCATTGCTAGGCCACTTTCCATCATCTTTGGTAAGTCATGGGAAACGGGCAAGGTGCCTGAGGATTGGCGGATGGCAAAGGTCACACCAGTCTATAAGAAGGGCAAGAAGGAGGACCCGGGTAATTATAGACCGGTCAGCCTTACCTCCATCCCTGGAAAGGTGATGGAACAACTTATTCTTGACTCCATCATTAGGCATATCAAGGATGAGGGGGTCATTAAGAACAGCCAACATGGTTTTATGAGGGGGAAGTCATGTATGACCAACCTTATAGCCTTCTATGAGGAAGTGACTAGGTGGAGGGATGATGGTAGAGCGGTAGATGTAGTTGTTCTTGATTTCAGTAAGGCATTTGATACTGTCTCCCACAGCATCCTCATAGATAAGCTAAGGAAGTGTGGGCTTGACGATCAAGTAGTGAGGTGGATCGAGAACTGGTTGAAAGGAAGAAGGCAGAGAGTTGTGGTCAATGGCGCAGAATCTAGCTGGAGGTCTGTGACTAGTGGAGTTCCTCAGGGGTCGGTGCTGGGACCAGTGCTGTTTAATATTTTCATCAATGACCTGGATGAGGGAACTGAGTGCACCATCAGTTTGCTGATGACAAAAAACTGGGAGGAGTGGCTGACACACCAGAGGACTGTGCTGCCATTCAGCGAGACCTGGACAGGCTGGAGAGTTGGGCGGGGAGAAACTTGATGAAATTTAACAAGGGCAAGTGTAGAGTCTTGCATCTGGGGAAGAACAACCCCATGGACCAGTACAGGTTGGGGGTTGACCTGCTGGAAAGTAGCAAAGGGGAAAGGGACCTGGGGGTCCTGGTGGATAGGAGGATGACCATGAGCCAGCAATGTGCTCTTGCGGCCAAGAAGGCAAATGGCATCTTAGGGTGCATTAGAAAGGGAGTGGTTAGTAACTCAAGAGAGGTTCTCCTCCCCCTCTACTCAGCCTTGGTGAGGCCGCATCTGGAATATTGCGTTCAGTTCTGGGCCCCTCTGTTCAAGAAGGACAGGGAATTGCTTGAAGGAGTCCAGCGCAGAGCCACAAAGATGATTAAGGGAGTGGAACATCTCCCTTATGAGGAGAGGCTGAGGGAGCTGGGTCTCTTTAGCTTGGAGAAGAGGAGACTGAGGGGTGACCTCATCAATGTTTACAAATATGTAAAGGGTAGGTGTCAGGATGATGGAGCTAGGCTTTTTTCAGTGATATCCAGTGATAGGACAAGGGGCAATGGGTGTAAACTGGAGCATAGGAAGTTCCACGTTAACATCAGGAAGAACTTCTTTACTGTAAGAGTGACAGAGCACTGGAACAGGTTGCCCAGGGGGGTTGTGGAGTCTCCTACACTGGAGATATTCAAGGCCCGCCTGGACAAGTTCCTGTGTGATGTACTGTAGGTTACCCTGCTCTTGCAGGGGGGTTGGACTAGATGATCTTTTGAGGTCCCTTCCAACCCTTGGGATTCTGTGATTCTGTGATAATTATTAATATAATACAATATTGTGTTTTGTGGGTTATAGTGTGTCAGGTTTCAACTAGGAATTTGTTCATGTATACGTGGGGGCATAAGATAAGCTCCAGAGTAAAACTGGACTCTTGAGGGGGAAAAAAAAATACACCAAAAATAATTGCTGCCTGTAGCTTTCCCACAAGAAACCAGGAGAGGGGGGTGTGGCCCAGGAGGAGAGGAAACAAGGATTACATGGAAAGGGTTGTGAACAGACTCCACAGGTTGCACCCCAACGGAAAATGCCCTCAGAATCAAAATAAACACAGGAGGTTTAGTGGAACGTCAGGACAGGCAGAGAGAATTCTTACTTCAGATGAAGACTGAGGAGGCGCGGGGGAAGATTTGAATCCCTCCCCAGCAGAGCCCCTGGCTACAGCTAGGTTGGGGAATGAGAAGGTAAAATTTCTTGTAGAAACAGAAGCTACTTATTCTGTTATAAATACTTGTAAAGGGCAATTAAGCAAACAAACAGCTTCGGGCGTTGGTGCCACAGAGTGGAAAGAAGCCCGGCCTTCCTTTACATTTGAGAAATTGGCAAACAGATGCTGACCAATCATGTTCGAGTGCCCAATTCTGTTATTGGAGAGAGATGTACTGAGTAAATGACATGCATCAATTAGGGTTAAAGAAAGAAAATTCAGGTACATGTTCCTGATGAAAAGGCTGTGAAGGCCCGAGTTTTTATGGTACAGAAACCATCCACTGAGCCGGATCTCCCAGAGGAAGTGGGTATAGCCGCAAGTATGGGCTGCCAAAGCACTGGGACGATCAGGAGATGCAGAAGCAGTAACTATTCCTCTGAAACCAAACATCACACCACTAAGACAGAAACAGCATCCTGTAAAACTGGAAGCAAGAAAAGGACTAGAGCCTCTAATAGAAAAATTTATCGAATACTTTGGGCCAAAAATGGACTATATTTGTACTTAACGTGGAAACAACCATTCTGGAACAGAAAAGCAGCCACTGGCTTTCCCCAAGCAGGCTGCGCTTCCATGGCAAGAAGACATAGGCTTGAAAGTGCTGTGCCACGGCATGGGGTGATGGCAACTTGGCTCCCCAAATCCCACCTCCCCATTGGTGTGACCGTGCCTGGGAGCAGCAGCATCTCCCTATGGAATACCAGGAGCCCCGGAGCCTGGTGCCACTCACCAACAGCTGTCCCAGGAGCCTTGCACCAGCCAGGCCGAGGCCAGCAGGATGATGACACGGAGCAAAGCCATAGCTGCCACCACCGCTAAGAGTGACACCAAGGAGGTGACACCAAGGAGCTGCAAGCAAGGAGCTGCAAGCAAGGAGCTGCAAGCACCACTGCACCCAAAGCGCAACTGCCCCGGGGATACGGGTGCTGGATGCAGGTCCCTTGGAGCTGGGGCTGATGTCATAGAGAGGCAGGTTCCATGGGGGGAGCTCCATGGGGAGGGGGGTGGGTCAGGGGTGTCGATGGGGGCTTCCATGGGGAGATGGGGGGGTTCTGATGCGCTTGGGGTGCTCTGAATCCCTATGGGATGCTCTGGAGCTCTGTATGGTGCTGTGGTTTTGGGATGCTGTGAATCTCTGTGGGGTGCTCTGCTTTGTGGGATGCTCTGGAGCCCTGTGGGATGCTCTGAATCCCTCTGGCATGCTCTGCTTGTGGGATGCTCTGAATCTTTGTGGGATGCTCTGATTCCTTATGGGATGCACTGCTTGTGGGATGCTGTGAATCCCTCTGGGATGCTCTGGATGTCTATGGGATGCTCTGAAACCCTACGGGATGCTCTTCTTATGGGATGCTCTGAATCCCTATGGGATACTCTGCCTGTGGAATGCTCTGAATCCCTATGGGATGCTCTGCTTGTGGGCTGCTGTGAATCCCTGTGGGATGCCCTGCTTGGGGGATGCTCTGAACACCTATGGGATGCTCTGCCTGTGGGATGCTCTGAATCCCTATGGGGATTTAAGGTCCCTTCCACCCCACACCACGCTGTCTGACTGTAAAGTACGATCTGCATTTGGCTGCAGAAGAGCTCTCGGCACTGAGTCAGGCCCAGGAGCAGGTGCAGACATTTGTGGAGAACATCCTGTCTCTGCTGCTGGCCTGGCCAGAGGCCACTGGAGACCGCTGAGGGCAGGTCAGGGCTGGAGAACAGCCAGGATCAAGGGCAGCAGCGCCACCTCCTCTGAAGGAAGCCCAAGGGCTGAGGCTCTGCAGTCTCTCCTTTCCCCTGCACCACCCTTGGCTTTCAGCCCCACAGCAGAGCCCTTCTGCAGCCGCTTCTCAGCTCTTGTTGTTCGCTGGCAGCTTCCAAAGGCACTTGTGCCTCTGCCGGAGCCAGAGCAACGGCCCAGCCCGTGCTGCGGTGTGTGGGGCGCTCTGATGGCACCATCAAGGGAGTGCAGGGCTCGGCAGCGCTGGCAGGAGCAGAGCTGTGGGGCCTGACCCTGCTCCTGGGTCAGAGGTGGGTGAGCTCCAGCACTTGGGGTTTTGGGGCAGGAACCTTGGCCAGTTAACCCCTAGGGTTAACTCCGGTTAGAGGTAACCCTAACCCTAGTTAACTCCGGTTAGGGTTAACCTAACCCTAAACTTAAGTCTAACACTAAGCCTAAGCCTAACCCTAACCCTAACCCTAAGCCTGGGATTAAACCCGCCCCTAGGGTTAATTCCGATTAGGGTTAATGCTAACCCTAAGCCTAAACCTAACCCTAACCCTGGGGTTAACTCCACCCCTAGGGTTAACCCCGGTTAGAGGTAACCCTAACCTTAACCCTAACCCTAACCGTAACCCTAATCCCAACCCTAACCCCTTACCGTAACCCGGACCTTAACCCTAAAACCTAACACTAACCCTAATCCTAACCCAGCCTAACCATAACCCTAACTTAATCCTGAACGTAACTCTAATCCTAACCCTAACCCTGGGGTTAACTCCGCCCCTAGGGTTAACTCTGGTGAAGGTTAACCCTAAACCTTACCCTAACCCTAAACCTAAACCTAATCCTAACTGGAATCCTAACCCTAACCCTAAGGCTCAACCTAGTGTTAACTCCACCCCTAGGGTTAACTCCGGTTGCGGTTAACGCTAACCCTAACCCTATCCCTAACCCTAACACCTAACCCTAACACCTAACCCTGTACCTAACAATTACCCTGACTCTAACCCTAAACCTAACCCTAATTCGGAACCTAACCCGAACCGTGATCCTAAGCCGTATAATATTCATGGACCACGACCTGCCGCATCCAACACTTCTGGCTCTCGGCATTGGCCCAAGCCACGTCCATGATTCTGAGCATCATGAACCAATCCGTGGTGAAGCTGGGAGGGAGTGGAAGAGCAGGGATTGGAGCCATAGGACAAGGGCTGATGGGTTCCGAGAGGGAATTGCAGGCTGGAGATAAGGAAGGGATTCCCTAAGAGGGTGCTGGGGCACTGGGATGGCATGGATGGAGAAGGTTTGGCTGCTCCATCCCTGGCTGCAGTGCTGCAGGCCTGCTTGGAGCAAGCTGCTCTATGGAAGGCATCCCTGCCCATGGCAAGGGGTTGGAAGTGGATGATCTCAAGCTCCTTTCCAAGCCACCCCACTCCATGATCCATAAGCATTGCATTCCATTCCATACCATTCCATTTTAATCTCTTCTAATCCATTCTATGGAGAAGAGGGATGGGAAGGAGCCACATTGCGGCTGCTTCTCAAAGGAAAGCAGCGTGCCTTAGGCTCAAGGGCTGTCAAGCTGGAAGCAGCCTTCTCCTGAGCGCTCTTCCCAGTGCACCCAGGATGGGGAAGGGGACGGGATGGGAGCTGCTCCTTGCCTATTCCCTATGGCTGGAATCCCTTCTCCCCCTTACTTTTGCCCGACGAAGCAGTGAGCGGCTGTGAGGACCCATTGAGGGGTGATCATAGAATCATAGAATAGTTAGGGTTGGAAAGGACCTCAAGATCATCTAGTTCCAACCCCCCTGCCATGGACAGGGACACCTCTCACTGAACCATCCCACACAAGGCTTCATCTAACCTGGCCTTGAACACCGCCAGGGATGGAGCACTCACAACCTCCCTGGGCAAGCGATTCCAGTGTCTCACCACCCTAACAGGAAAGAATTTCCTCCTTATATCCAATTTAAACTTCCCCTGTTTAAGTTTTAACCCATTACCCCTTGTCCTGTCACTAGAGTCCCTGACAAAGAGTCCCTCCCCAGCATCCCTATAGGCCCCCTTCAGGTACTGGAAGGCTGCTCTTAGGTCTCCACGCAGCCTTCTCTTCTCCAGGCTGAAAAGCCCCAACTTCCTCAGCCTGTCTTCATACGAGATGAGGGACCCCCCGCAGATGTGCGGGAATGCGGTGGCTGAGGGGAACTGGATGCTGGGCATCCGTGGCCAGGCACCCCGGTGCGCATCCGTGCCTCCGACGATGTGCGACATCCCATAAGAATCAGCCATGGGACGGGTACCGCAGGTCCCTCTTGAAGCAGAAGCTCAACACTTGATGGTTAGGGCTGAAGGGCGAGCATTGTCCCGCCCCATTGGGTGCTGCAGGGAAAAGGGACCCTACGCAGTGTCCCAGAGATGAGCATCATCCTGCCTCCTAGGGTGCTGCAGGACAAAGGACCCTATGGGGTGCCCCATAGCTGTGCTGTGCCACCGCATGGGCTGATGGCAAGCAAGTGGGGCTCCTCAAATCCCACTCCCCATTGGTGTGACCGTGGCTGGGAGCAGCAGCATCTCCCTATGGAATACCAGGAACCCTGGAGCCTGGAGCCACTCACCCACAGCTGTCCCAGGAGCCTTGCACCAGCCAGGCCGAGGCCAGCAGGATGATGACACGGAGCAAAGCCATCGCTGCCACCACCGCTAAGAGTGACACCAAGGAGCTGCAAGCAAGGAGCTGCAAGCACCACTGCACCCAAAGCGCAACTGCCCCGGGGATACGGGTGCTGGATGCAGGTCCCTTGGAGCTGGGGCTGATGTCATAGAGAGGCAGGTTCCATGGGGGGAGCTCCATGGGGAGGGGTTGGGTCAGGGGTGTCAATGGGGGCTTCCATGGGGAGATGGGGGGGTTCTGATGCGCTTGGGGTGCTCTGAATCCCTATGGGATGCTCTGGAGCTCTGTATGGTGCTGTGGTTGTGGGATGCTGTGAAACTCTGTGGGGTGCTCTGCTTTGTGGGATGCTCTGGAGCCCTGTGGGATGCTCTGAATCCCTCTGGCATGCTCTGCTTGTGGGATGCTCTGAATCCTTGTGGGATGCTCTGATTCCTTAGGGGATGCTCTGACTGTGGGATGCTGTGAATCCCTCTGGGATGCTCTGCTTGTGGGCTGCTGTGAATCCCTGTGGGATGCCCTGCTTGGGGGATGCTCTGAACACCTATGGGATGCTCTGCCTGTGGGATGCTCTGAATCCCTATGGGCATTGAAGGTCCCTTCCACCCCACACCACGCTGGCTGACTGTAAAGTACGATCTGCATTTGGCTGCAGAAGAGCTCTCGGCACTGAGTCAGGCCCAGGAGCAGGTGCAGACATTTGTGCAGAACATCCTGCCTCTGCTGCTGGCCTGGCCAGAGGCCACTGGAGACCGCTGAGGGCAGGTCAGGGCTGGAGAACAGCCAGGATCAAGGGCAGCAGCGCCACCTCCTCTGAAGGAAGCCCAAGGGCTGAGGCTCTGCAGTCTCTCCTTTCCCCTGCACCACCCTTGGCTTTCAGCCCCACAGCAGAGCCCTTCTGCAGCCGCTTCTCAGCTCTTGTTGTTCGCTGGCAGCTTCCAAAGGCACTTGTGCCTCTGCCGGAGCCAGAGCAACGGCCCAGCCCGTGCTGCGGTGTGTGGGGCGCTCTGATGGCACCATCAAGGGAGTGCAGGGCTCGGCAGCGCTGGCAGGAGCAGAGCTGTGGGGCCTGACCCTGCTCCTGGGGCAGAGGTGGGTGAGCTCCAGCACTTGGGGTTTTGGGGCAGGAACCTTGGGCAGTTAACCCCTAGGGTTAACTCCGGTTAGAGGTAACCCTAACCCTAACCCCAACCCTAGTTAACTCCGGTTAGGGTTAACCTAACCCTAAACTTAAGTCTAACCCTAAGCCTAAGCCTAAGCCTAACCCTAACCCTAACCCTAAGCCTGGGATTAAACCCGCCCCTAGGGTTAATTCCGATTGGGGTTAATGCTAACCCTAAGCCTAAACCTAACCCTAACCCTGGGGTTAACTCCACCCCTAGGGTTAACTCCGGTTAGAGGTAACCCTAACCTTAACCCTAACCCGAACCGTAACCCTAATCCCAACCCTAACCCCTAACCGTAACCCTGACCCTAACCCTGAGACCTAACACTAGGCCTAATCCTAACCCAGCCTAACCATAACCCTAACTTAATCCTGAACGTAACCCTAATCCTAACCCTAATCCTAGGGTTAACTCCGCCCCTAGGGTTAACTCTGGTGAAGGTTAACCCTAAACCTTACCCTAACCCTAAACCTAAACCTAATCCTAACTGGAACCCTAACCCTAACCCTAAGGCTCAACCTGGTGTTAACTCCACCCCTAGGGTTAACTCCGGTTACGGTTAACGCTAACCCTAACCCTATCCCTAACCCTAACACCTAACTCTAAACCTAACCCTGTACCTAACCCTGACCCTGACTCTAACCCTAAACCTAACCCTAATTCTAAACCTAACCCGAACCGTGATCCTAAGCCGTATAATATTCATGGACCACGACCTGCCGCATCCAACACTTCTGGGTCTCGGCATTGGCCCAAGCCACGTCCATGATTCTGAGCCTCATGAACCAATCCGTGGTGAAGCTGGGAGGGAGTGGAAGAGCAGGGATTGGAGTCATAGGACAACGGCTGATGGGTTCTGAGAGGGAATTGCAGGCTGGAGATAAGGAAGGGATTCCCTAAGAGGGTGCTGAGGCACTGGGATGGCATGGATGGAGAAGGTTTGGCTGCTCCATCCCTGGCTGCAGTGCTGCAGGCCAGCTTGGAGCAAGCTGCTCTATGGAAGGCATCCCTGCCCATGGCAAGGGGTTGGAAGTGGATGATCTCAAGCTCCTTTCCAAGCCACACAACTCCATGATCCATAAGCATTGCATTCCATTCCATACCATTCCATTTTAATCTCTTCTAATCCATTCTATGGAGAAGAGGGATGGGAAGGAGCCACATTGCGGCTGCTTCGCAAAGGAAAGCAGCGTGCCTTAGGCTCAAGGGCTGTCAAGCTGGAAGCAGCCTTCTCCTGAGCGCTCTTCCCAGTGCACCCAGGATGGGGAAGGGGGCGGGATGGGAGCTGCTCCTTGCCTATTCCCGATGGCTGGAATCCCTTCTCCCCCTTACTTTTGCCCGACGAAGCAGTGAGCGGCTGTGAGGACCCATTGAGGGGTGATCATAGAATCATAGAACATAGAATCATAGAATCAGAGCTCATGCATCACAACGACCATGGGGACCCGGGGACCACAGGGGTGGCTGATTGTGGAACACTCCATGTTCAGGTGTGCAAGGCCACAGAACCCCATGGAACCCTTCAGCAGAGGCACCGGGAGACGACAGCTGCCCCATGGAGCACAAGCTACCGGTGGAGGAGGCAAGAGCAGCTCCTCTGGTGGTTCCCGTCTTGGTGCCTCGGAGCCGGTGCCACCTGTGGAGACAGGAGCGTGGAACGAGGTGGGTGGCGATGGCGATCTTGGGGTGCTTTAGGAGTTGCCAAGAACACCTCAAGTGACTTCCCCAGAGTGGCTGCTTTGGACTGGGTGTGCGAGTTGCGCTGGCTGAGCCGGCAGCGGAGCGCTGCGGCTGCGGAGGGATGATCCTGGGATCTGGCCTCATTTCTTGTGGGGAGAAGAGGGGCCTGTGGGGTTGGGACAAGGGGAAAGGCTTTAACCTGACAGAGAGGGGAGACTGAGAGGAGATCTGAGGATCTGTGACAGGAGCTGTGCTCTGACGTCTCCTTTCTCCTGCAGGCCACACGCTCACTCCCTGCTGCTCCGCTGTCCTCAGGCCAGTGTCAGAGCGACTCGTCTCAGCCATGGGCTGCACCGTGTGCCTGCCGGTTCCACCGCTGCAGGGAGGCAGAGCTGTCATCTGGGGATACAAAACTGCCCAGCAGGAGGGAGCCATCCGCAGTTATGCTTTCGATGGAGCCAGCACCACCGCTCCCCCTACGAGAGCCACGTGAGGTTCAACAGAAGGAACTTCTCGCTGCAGATGGTGCTGCAGTGGGGGGAGCACTGGCTGTAGCGCTTCAGGTCCCAGCTGGAGGCCACGGGCTGGCTGCAGCTGCACGTTGTGGGTGAGTGATGAGATAGAAACATTCCTCCTCCACAGCCAGAGAGCTTGAAGGTGCTCTGGGTCCGAGACCTGGGGTACTGTGGCTTTGAACACTGACAGTCACTCCATGTCTCCCAGAACCACTTTCCAAGGCAGATACTGTGCACAGCTCATCGGTGAAGGTAGCTTTTTGCTTGGAGGGTGTTTGGGGGGGTTAAGTTTAGTCTGGGTTCACACACTGTGTATTCCTTTCTGCAGAGATGCAGCAAATGTGGTGCTGCCCATGATGGTGGCAAGCATTGCCGTGGGCTCGCTGGCAGGTGAGTGCTAGGCCTGGCTCTTGCCCTGACTTTTTGGCCTCTGCAGTGGGTGCTGCATGCGAGGAGGGATGTGGGAAGAGGCTCTGCTGGCTGAGGTGACGTGGTCATGCTGGGACCTGGGTTTCCTCCCCGGGAACCCTATGGGCAGGGACTGGGGCTTTGCCACTGCTGTCCTTGTAAAGCAGGGCATCCCCTATCCAAGGAGGTTGTGTTGTTCTCTGCTCCTTTCCAACTTCTGCCTAGGACAGCCCTTAGCTGCAGCCCAGCAGTGCTGCTCTGCCTCTCTTTTGCTGCAGGGACTCGGTCCAACATTTCCTGTATTCCAGACTGGGAAATGCTCTGTGCGCTCTGGGAAAGCCTGAGAGTCCCCTTTCAGTCGTCCTTTCGAGGTCATCCTCTCCTCAATATGGTATTGATTCCTGAATCCTGGAATCCCAGACTGGCTTGGGCTGGAAAGGACCTTAAAGCTCACCAGTTCCAACCCTTGCCACGGGCAGGGACACCTCCCACTAGAGCAGGTTGCTGTAAGTCCCTGTATCCAACCTGGCCTTGAGCACTGCCAGGGATGGGGCAGCTACAGCTTCTCAGGGCACCCTGTGAGGGCTGGGGCATCCCCGTCCCCACGAGGCACACAAGGAGGGCTCTGTGTTTTGACTCTGCTTTATTGATTGTCCAGAAGACTTTGTGTGGGTGTGTTCTGTGACAGCACCGCTGCTGCCTTTGGAGCTGTGCCCCCCATGTCCCTCCTGTCCCCTCTCCCTTCTCCTCATGGCCTCTCTGTGCCCAAGGCTGCAACCCAGGGGCAGGTTCCTGAGGCTCCTGGCCTCCTCCTCTGCTGCTGGAGCTGAGCCAGAGCCCTCGGCCTTTGCTCGCCCCGCCCCATCCCTTGGGTGTTGCTGGGCCCACAGGAGCGCTGGGACGGAGGGGGCTCTCTCCATGCGGTTCAGTGTCTATGAAAGAGGCGACTTGAACATGAAAGTGCTTTTTGTTCCGTCAGGGCCAGTTTGAATAGGTCACAGGAAGAGCCATGCTCAGCAAAAGCCCATTCTACTATGAGAAGGTGGTGGGGGTGTACAGGCCCAAGTGACTGGTATGGTTTTAATTCCTGTATTAGGTATTTCCTGCTTCCTCATGCTCTGGATTCCATTCCCATGGTTTTCCCTTTCATAACAGTGAGTACAGTGAGCAAGCAGTGATAGAGAATCCAGGGCCATGTTTCCTCCAGTGTCCTGGAGGACCCACAAGCTGTTGTAATTCCTTCCTAGACTGGGGCATCTGCCCTTGTTCTGTTTTTCTGAAGGTGTCTGCAGCAATCACTGCACTGCTGCTGTCCACCAAGTACCCCCCGATTTGACTGGTTTCTGCTTGGTTTCTGACATTCCTTAGGTGGAACTTCAACTTCTGCACCACGCAGTGCTCGCCACACTGTGGTTGCTGTAGTTCTTTGGGGCAATCTCCTCTGATTAAGACATCATCTATATATTGGTACATTTTCACCTTCTGAGGAAGTGAGACCTCATGTGGGTTTGTGGTGCCCATGGAGGGAGCTGAGTCCCCTTCCAGCCCTTCCAGTCCCCTGAATCCCTTCCTTCAGCAGGGGTAAAGGAGCTCCCAGCCTGTCCTGGCCTGCCTGTCCTGGTTGATGAGGGGACAAGAAAAAGGCTGCCCACAGCTGTTGATGTGTCACCTTCCCTGGAGGTATTTAAAAGACATGTAGATTTGGGACTTGTGGACATGGCTTAGTGCTGGACTTGAGAGTGTTTGGTTAACGCTTGGACTCGATCTTAAGGGTCTTTTCCAACATAAATGCTCTGTGTGCTCTGGGAAAGCCTGAGAGTCCCCTTTCAATCCTCCTTTCGAGGACATCATGATTCTACAAAATCTTGATTTTTAGATCAAACCCTGTCTCTCAGCTGAGAAATGACAGTGCAGGAAGGCAGTGTGTCTCCTAGGTGAGGGATGGAACATTGGTGCTTTTTAAGGCATGAATGCATGATTCCAATTCTTAGTGAAAAGAAGAAAATATTTATTAATTATGCTGGCACCTATTGGATAAGCTTTTCTGAATGAGCATCTCTACTCCCTGCTGAAGGGTGAAACCTAGACAGATGAGAAAAAGGCAGTAATCAGCGTAGGCTGGCCCAGTTCCAGAGCTAGGTACCACAGCCAAAACACAGTAAAACAAAACTACAGCTTAACCTCACAGGAATGCTAGCAATATTAGAGAGTCTTCAGCAGAGGTGCACTGACCCTGACGAGGTAACTGAATTTTAATTTCTTTCTTTGATCAAATGTATTTAAAGTCATCATCCCTGAATAGCAAAACATATCAATAGCCAACCAGAAGATCATGCACAAAAGACAAAAGGTCACACTCCTCAAAGTCTGAGAGGCTTTATGCATGCTCGTGCCACATTCTTCAATCTTCAAAAGGGGTCATTCATATCAAGCGCAAGGGTAAGCACAGGGCACATGGGGAAGGACCGATGGACACTGCAGCTCTCCTGGCTCTGCCCTGAGCTACATAGAGCTGAGGACTCCCTGCCTCGATACTCTTCAGGTTTTCGGTCATACAAAGAATGGTTTGCACCCCAAATAAAATCCCTCAGCAGTGTTATGCCAGTAAATAAATAACACAGTCAAAATGATTCTGAGGCCATGCTGAGGCTGTCTTGTGCTGCCCAGACTCCATCGAGTCATGAGTGCCAGTACTGAACTTTACAATCAAGTCAGATTTCATCTGACGTCCCTTCTGACCATGAGAGCTGGGCAAAGCACTGCTTCAGAGCAACGCTGACTCCAGGGCAGCTCATGGGCAGAGGTCCTGCTCCTCACAGCACACTCAGCCAGCACAAACCAGAGAAAGGAAATGCATTTCAGCGGGGGGGATTTCTATGAGAAATGCAGTGGATTTGCTCGGAGGAGCCTGTCCTAATTTTTCCCTGCCCTTTCCTTTTTGAACAGGCTCCATGCCCACAGGCAGCAGATGTCTATGGCAGCTCCATCACCCAGGTCCTCCTCCTGCCATCTGCAGACACCCAGGTGCCATCTCTGCTGCTTCTGGCTGCCCCTGGGCACCTCCCTGGCTGCGCTCCTGGGCAGCGGCCTCATCATTGAGACAAGGAGGCAGGAAAGCACCAAATGGAATCGGTTCTAAGTAATGTGAAGTTTGATGGCTTTGTAATGGAAAGTAACTGCGGTGCTGGGAGGCAGTTGACATAGTTGTAGGTCCTTAGGAGCTTAGTACAAAAAGTGTAAGAAAAGCAGAATAGAGAAACAGGACCTGGGGATGGGGAGTATCCGGGACTCGCAGATGTTCTACTCGCAGAACACCTACTGGGGAGCAATATGGTGATACCCATCAGGAGGAGCTATCCCCTGTGTGTCTCCCGGCGCCGCAATAAAGAATAGCTGCTTGCCAACTTCAGCTTTGTTGGCGAGTCTGTTCCTGGAGTTTTCTCCGAATCAACTCCCAATGACTCCACAACCCCCCAGCTGCCCCCCAAGTGACCCCTAAGTGACTTCCCAGACCCACAACTGCCCCACAGTGACCCCAAGTGACACCCCAGACCAACAACTGTCCCCTCAAATGACCCCCGAGTGACTCCACAGACCCACAACTGCCCCCAAAGTGACCTGCCCAGGAGCACAACTGCCCCTAAATGCCCCCACATGAACTCCCCAAACCCATAACTACACCCCCAAGTGACCCCATGCCCCACATCTGCCCCCCAAGTGACACCCATAGAGCCAGAACTGCCACCCAAATGACACCGCACACCTAAAACTGCCCCCCAGTCACCCCCAGTCCCAGAACTGCCTCCGAAGTGACCTGCCCAGAAGCACAACTGCCCACAAATGCCCACAAGTGAAACCCCCTCACCCATTACTGACCCACCCAAGTGACGCCCAGCCCCACATCTGCCCCCCAGGTGGCCCTCAAGTGACCCCCAGCCCCACATCTGCCAATGTGTTCTCCATAGAGCGAAAACTGCCCCCCAAGTGACCCCCCCAGTTACTCCCCACTCACAACTGCCCCACAAGTGACCCGAGGCCCACAACCGCCCTCCAAGTGACCCTCAAGTGATCCCCAGATGCAGAACTGCTCCCCAAATGACCACCAAATGACTCCTCATTCCCACAACTGCCCCACAAGTGATCCCCCACTGACTCCACAGACCCACAATTGCACTCCAGGTGGCCCCCAAGTGAGCCCCCAAACCCAGAACTGCCTCCCAAGTGACCCCCAAGTAACTTCCTAGACACAAAACTGCCCCCCAAGTGAACCCCCAGACTCAAAACTGCCCCGCCAGTCACCTCCCAGACGCACAACTGCCCCCCAAGTGACTCTCCAGACACAAAACAGCCCCCTAAGAGACACCCAAATGAAGACCCAGAGCACAGCTGCCCCCAAGTGACCCCCAAGTGAAGCCCAAGTTACCCCAGACCCAGAACTGCTCCCCAAGTTGGGGGTCAGAGAATCCTCGCATCCCAGAGGCACGGATGGCTTGGGGGGAGCAAACTTTCCCGGTTGGTTCCATTTCAGCCTGATCAGCGCCAGCAGGAACATTCCAAAAGCCTTTTTCTCCTTCTTGTCCCGAGCCCTGCTCTGCGGGGCTCTCGGAGCCATGGCAGTGCAGCGCGGCGCTGCCTCACTGTGCTCACCGAATGAGCTCAGTGCTTGCGCAGGCTCGCAAGGTCCTAGTGCCCAGGTAGCAGTTGCTATGTCCTTGCTTCTGCTCGGCTGCAGTCTCGCTCCGCGCTGGGCGCCACTCTGCTGTCTTGAAGGCTGGCATCCTTGCTCTTATTTACTGTCTCCTTAGCTCTTATCAGTCCCGTGATGTTCCTTCCCCCATCAGCCAAACGCTCCTTTCTCTCTACACGTTAGTCAGAACACTTTGGCCTATTCTACTATGCTAAAGGCACACACATTATTGTTTGTTTAAGGTTCCAACACAGTGACCACAGGGACACGCTGGGGACACAGGGACATGGTGACCATAAGGACATGGTGGGTTACATGGGAACCATGGGGACAGAGACATCACAACGACCATGGGGACACAGGGACCACAGGGGTGGCTGATTGTGGAACACCCCATGTTCAGGTGTGCGAGCCCACAGAACCCCACGGAACCCTTCAGCAGAGGCACCGGGAGACGGCAGCTGCCCCACGGAACACAAGCTACTGGTTTAAGAGGCAATAGCAGCTCCTCTGGTGGTTCCCGTCTCGGTATCTGGGTGCCTGGGCAGGCAGTGGGGCTGCTGTGACACACTGGGAGTGACATCACCCGCCATGCACTATGACATCACCGCTCCTGCCGCTTATATTGCATGCAGCGAGTGCCCACGGCAGTCACTGTGGGGAGACGACAGAGAACTTCGCAGAGCAGCACCTGCAGCATCACGGGGCAGCACCCAACAGGAGGGACCTTCTGCACTGGCAGCGCCAGCAGCACCCGGGTGCATCAACCCTGCACGATGGTCCAAGGGTTCGTGGGGAGCTTCCAACCTCTGCCTGGGAGTCCCTGTTCCAGAGGCACCCACAGTTCCTCTGGCTGCTGCAGCCCTGGTTTGCCTTGGGAACTGGGGCAGTTCTTTGGTGTGAAGGGTTTCAAGGCTGCCTGGGCAGGCAGCGGGGCTGGTGCTGGCCTCAGGGCTGAGCTCCCATCCCCTGCTCAGGCAGTGGGGCTGTTGCCGGCCTCGGGCTTGAGCTTCCAGCCCCCTGGGTGGTGTTTTGGCTGGGATAGAATTGATTCCCTTCCCTGTAGCTGGTGCAGTGCTGTGTTCTGGCTTTGTTCTGGCAATAACGCTGGTAACACGCTGACAGTTTCGCTGTTGCTCGGTAGCACTTACCCTGATCAAGGACTTTTCAGTCTCTCATGCTCTGCAGTGAGGAGGGGCACAGGAAGCCACGAGGAAGCAGACAGGACACCTGACCCAAACTAGCCAAAGGGGTATTCCATCCCACAGCACGTCATGTCCAGTATAGAAACTACAGGGAGTCACCCTGAAGGGATGGCATTGGGTCAGGCTGGGTATGGCTCAGTGGGTACTGAGCAATTGCATTGGGCATCACTGCTGCTTAGCAGTTTCCTTTCCCCTCTCTAGTTTTATGCTCTGTCCCTTTTAAACCACAACAGTTCTACAGGAGCAAAGTTTGCTGTGCAGCTCTTAAGAGTGATTTTAGTGATAGAAGATTTTACCTCTTCTGTTGTTGCTCCAGGTTTGGTTTTTCACTTCTTTTCATGACTTTGTTCCTGTTTTTTTTTGAAGAGCTCTGGCTGGTGGCTGAGTTATTTCTCTCTCTATAATCCCTGCGGGTTTCCGACCTGCGCCTTGCTCCTTCAGGTGCTGATTGCCAGGTTTTCCGTGTGGGTCCTTCCCTCCGTGTGTGTCCCGTGCCCTCCCCGGGTCCGTAGCGCTCCCGTCAGCAGCCTGGCGGGGGTGCGGAGCGGCTCCTGCTCCCCAGCTCCCTGTGGCCGTAGTTGTGGTCGCTGCCGTTTCCCTGCCACGGGCAGATTCTCAGTCTGCAGCTGAGGGTTGCTTTTCCCCATGGGTGTCTTGTCTGCGGCTGGGGCACAGGGGGGTGGCCCCGGCGGTCTGCGCTGTCGGGTCTGGTCGTGGAACCGCGTGTTGAGTGGGTGGGATTTGTGCTCACAGTTAATAGTGCACAGTGCAGGGAGCGCAGGAATCTGGTTTGTTTTCCATGCGGACTGCAATAGAAGGAAGCACTTGATGGAATGGAGCCATCCCTTTATTGTGGGGTTGCGGGATGATGGATGCTGTGAGAGTGCGAGGTGCAGGGGAGCACAGCGCGGCTGCTGCGAGTCCTGGAGGTTTGTCTGCCACTGAGACTGCCTGCGGCTCTGGCAGCAGGGTCAGAGGCTGGTTCCCCACGCGGCGACTCCCGGAGCACCCCTGGGTGCCCAGTGGCCATGGGCACGATGCTGCTCCCATGACAAAGCCGTGGCGGTTGCTGTGGATTTGCCCATTGTGACGGGGCCCCCATGGTGAGCGTGGGCTATTTAAGGAGCGAGAGCCCTGCAGTAACCAGTGCAGGGGAGACCCCTTCCTCGGGAGGCTGCGTCTCGCATGGCTGCCCTGCTCATCCAGGTGCGTGTTCTTTGACTTTGCAATCCTGTTCCACTGTTGATTTGAAGCACATTGTGTTCTGCGTTGAAAGCGTAGGTTCTGCATTGAAATGCAAAGTTGTGCATTGAAACGCGAAGTTCTGCATTGAAACTCAGAGTTGTGCATTGAAGCCCTAAAGTCCTACATTGAAACACTGAGGACTGATTTGAAAGAATAAGCTCTCCTTTGAAACGCTAAGTTCTGCATTGAAACACTACGTTCTGCTATGAAACGGTAAAGATCCTCATTGAAAGGCTAAGGTATGCATTGAAATGCCAAGTTCGGCATTGAAACAGAAAGTTCTGCATTGAAACGCAAAGTTCTGCAGTGAAACGCTGAGTTCTGCATTGAAACGCAAACTTCTGCTTTGAAACGGTAGATTCTGTATTGAAATGCTAAATTCTCCATTGAAACGCTAATTTCTGCATTGAAACTCTAAGCTCGGCAATGAAATGCTAAGTTCTGCAGTGAAACGGTAAGTTCTGCATTGAAAGGGTAAGTTCTGCATTGAAACGCTAAGTTCTGCTTTGAAATGGTGAAGATCTGCATTGAAAAGCTAAGGTATGCATGGAAACGCTAAGGTATCCATTGAAAAGGTCAGTTCTGCATTGAAATAGTATGTTCTCACTTGAAATGGTAAGCTCAGCATTGAAACGCTAAGATCTGCATTGAAACAACAGGTTCTGCTTTGAAACGGTACATTCTGCATTGAAACACTACATTCTGCTTTGGAACCTAAGGTGCATTGAAACTCTAAAGTTCTACATTGAAACGATAATGTCTGCATTGAAAAAATAACTTCTAATTTGAAATGCTACGTTCTGCATTGAAACTGTAAAGATCTGCCTAGAAAGGCTAAGGTCAGCATTGAAACACTAAGGTCAGAATTGAAAGAATAAGTTCTAATTTGAAACACTACATTCTGCTTTGAAATGGTAAAGATCTGCTTAGAAATGCTAAGGTCTGCATGGAAACTCAAAGTTGTGAATTCAAGGGTTAATTTTCTACATTGAAATGCTAAGGACTGAACTGAAAGAATAAGTTCTCCTTTGAAACGCAAAGTTCTGCATTGAAACACTAAGTTCTGCAATGAAACGCTAAGTTCTTCATTGAAACGCTAAGTTCTGCAATGAAACGCTAAGTTCTGCATTGAAATTGTATGTTCTGCATTGAAACACTAAGCTCTGCAATGAAACGCTAAGTTCTGCATTGAAACGGGAATTTCTCACTTGAAACGCTAAGGTCTGCATGGAAACGCTACGTTCTGCATTGAAACCTGAAGTGCATTGAAACTCTAAATTCTACATTGAAACGTTAATATCTGCATTGAAAAAATAAGTTCTGCTTTGAAACGCTACATTCTGCATTGAAACGATAAAGATCGGCGATGAAAGGCTAAGCTCTGCATTGAAACTCAAAGTTGTGCATTGAAACGCTAGGTTCTACATTGAAACACTAAGGTCAGAATTGAAAGAATAAGTTCTTAATTGAAACGCTAAGATCTTAATTGAAATGCTAAGTTCTGCATTGAAAGCGTAGGTTCTGCATTGAAACGCTAAGTTCTGCATTGAAACGCGAAGTTCTGCATTGAAACTCGAAGTTGTGCATTGAAGCCCTAAAGTCCTTCATTGAAACACTGAGGACTGATTTGAAAGAATAAGTTCTCCTTTGAAACGCTAAGTTCTGCATTGTAACACTACGTTCTGCTATGAAACGGTAAAGATCCTCATTGAAAGGCTAATGTATGCCTTGAAATGACAAGTTCTGCATGGAAACGGAAAGTTCTGCATTGAAACACAAAGTTCTGCAGTGAAACACTGAGTTCTGCATTGAAACACAAAGTTCTGCTTTGAAACGGTAGATTCTGTATTGAAATGCTAAATTCTGCATTGAAACGCTAATTTCTGCATTGAAACTCTAAGCTCGGCAATGAAATGCTAAGTTCTGCAGTGAAACGCAAAGTTCTGCATTGGAACGCTAAGTTCTGCTTTTAAACGCTAAGTTCTGCTTTGAAATGGTGAAGATCTGCATTGAAAAGCTAAGGTATGCATGGAACCGCTAAGGTATCCATTGAAAAGGTCAGTTCTGCTTTGAAATAGCATGTTCTCACTTGAAATGGTAAGCTCAGCATTGAAACGCTAAGATATGCATTGAAACAACAAGTTCTGCTTTGAAACGGTACATTTTGTATTGAAACGCTACGTTCTGCATTGAAACCTGAAGTGCTTTGAAACTCTAAAGTTCTACATTGAAACGCTAAGGTCAGAATTGAAAGAATAAGTTCTTCATTGAAACGCTACATTCTGCATTGAAACGATAAAGATCTGCGATGAAAGGCTAAGCTCTGCATTGAAACTCAAAGTTGTGCATTGAAACGCTAGGTTCTACATTGAAACGCTAAGGTCAGAATTGAAAGAATAAGTTCTTCATTGAAACGCTGAGATCTGCATTGAAACGTTAAGTTCTGCATTGAAAGCGTAGGTTCTGCATTGAAACACTAAGTTCTGCATTGAAACGCGAAGTTCTGCATTGAAACTCGAAGTTGTGCATTGAAGCCCTAAAGTCCTACATTGAAACACTGAGGACTGATTTGAAAGAATAAGTTCTCCTTTGAAACGCTAATTTCTGCATTGAAACATTACGTTCTGCTATGAAACGGTAAAGATCCTCATTGAAAGGCTAATGTATGCCTTGAAATGACAAGTTCTGCATGGAAACGGAAAGTTCTGCATTGAAACACAAAGTTCTGCAGTGAAACACTGAGTTCTGCATTGAAACACAAAGTTCTGCTTTGAAACGGTAGATTCTGTATTGAAATGCTAAATTCTGCATTGAAACGCTAATTTCTGCATTGAAACTCTAAGCTCGGCAATGAAATGCTAAGTTCTCCAGTGAAACGCAAAGTTCTGCATTGGAATGCTAAGTTCTGCATTGAAACGCTAAGTTCTGCTTTGACATGGTGAAGATCTGCATTGAAAAGCTAAGGTATGCATGGAACCGCTAAGGTATCCATTGAAAAGGTCAGTTCTGCATTGAAATAGCATGTTCTCACTTGAAATGGTAAGCTCAGCTTTGAAACGCTAAGATATGCGTTGAAACAACAAGTTCTGCTTTGAAACGGTACATTTTGTATTGAAACGCTACGTTCTGCATTGAAACCTGAAGTGCTTTGAAACTCTAAAGTTCTACATTGAAACGCTAAGGTCAGAATTGAAAGAATAAGTTCTTCATTGAAACGCTACATTCTGCATTGAAACGATAAAGATCTGCGATGAAAGGCTAAGCTCTGCCTTGAAACTCAAAGTTGTGCATTGAAACGCTAGGTTCTACATTGAAACGCTAAGGTCAGAATTGAAAGAATAAGTTCTTCATTGAAACGCTGAGATCTGCATTGAAACGTTAAGTTCTGAATTGAAAGCGTAGGTTCTGCATTGAAACACTAAGTTCTGCATTGAAACGCGAAGTTCTGCATTGAAACTCGAAGTTGTGCATTGAAGCCCTAAAGTCCTACATTGAAACACTGAGGACTGATTTGAAAGAATAAGTTCTCCTTTGAAACGCTAATTTCTGCATTGAAACATTACGTTCTGCTATTTAAATGGTAAAGATCCTCATTGAAAGGCTAAGATATGCATTGAAATGCCATGTTCTGCATTGAAACGCAAAGTTCTGCATTGAAACGCAAAGTTCTGCAGTGAAACAGTAAGTTCTGCATTGAAATGCAAAGTTCTGCTTTGAAAAGCAAAGTTCTGCAGTGAAACAGTAAGTTCTGCATTGAAATGCTAAGTTCTGCAATGGAACGCTACGTACTGCATTGAAACACTAAATTCTGCATTGAAACGCTAAGTTCTGCATTGAAACGCTAAGCTCTGCAATGAAATACTAAGTTCTGCATTGAAACGGTGAGGTCTGGATTGAAAAGCTAAGGTCTGCATTGAAACGCTAAGTTCTGCTTTGAAACAGTGAAGATCTGCATTGAAAAGCTAAGGTACGCATGGAAAAGCTAAGGTATGAATTGAAAATGTCAATTTCGTTTTGAAATGGTATGTTCTCACTTGAAAAGGTAAGCTCAGCATTGAAACGCTAAGAAACACTACATTCTGCTTTGGAACCGAAGGTGCATTGAAACTCTAAAGTTCTACATTGAAACGATAATGTCTGCATTGAAAAAACAACTTCTAATTTGAAATGCTACGTTCTGCTTTGAAACGGTAAAGATCTGCGATGAAAGGCTATGTTCTGCATTGAAACACTAAGGTCAGAATTGAAAGAATAAGTTCTAATTTGAAACACTAAGTTCTGCATTGAAACGCTTTTCTGCTATGAAACGGTAAAGATCTGCTTTGAAATGCTAAGGTCTGCATGGAAACTCAAAGTTGTGCATTGAAGGGCTAAATTTCTACATTGAAACGCTAAGGACTAAATTGAAAGAATAAGTTCTCCTTTGAAACGCTAAGTTCTGCATTGAAACGCAAAGTTCTGCATTGAAACGCTAAGTTCTGAAATGAAACGCTAAATTCTTCATTGAAACTGTATGTTCTGCATTGAATCATAAGCTCTGCAATGAAACGCTAAGTTCTTCATTGAAACGCTAAGTTCTGCAATGAAACGCTAAGTTCAGCATTGAAACTGTATGTTCTGCATTGAAACGCTAAGCTCTTCAATGAAACACTAAGTTCTGCATTGAAACGAGAATTTCTCAGTTGAAACGCTAAGCTCTGCATTGAAACGCTACGTTCTGCTTTGAAACGGTAAAGATACGCATTGAAAGGCTAAGGTATGCCTTGAAATGCCAAGTTCTCTCTTGAAACGGAGAGTTCTGCATTGAAAAGCATATTTCTGCAGTGAAACAGTAAGTTCTGCATTGAAATGCTAAATTCTGCAATGGAACGCTAAGCTCTGCAATGAAATACTAAGTTCTGCATTGAAACGCGAAGTTCTGCATTGAAACGCTAAGGTCTGCATTGAAACGCTAAGTTCTGCTTTGAAACAGTGAAGATCTGCATTGAAAAGCTAAGGTATGCATGGAAAAGATAAGGTATTAATTGAAAAAGTCAATTCCGCTTTGAAATGTTATGTTCTCACTTGAAACGGTAAGCTCAGCATTGAAACGCTAAGATCTGCATTGAAACAACAGGTTCTGCTTTGAAAGGGTACATTGTGCATTGAAACACGACATTCTGCTTTGAAACCGAAGGTGCATTGAAACTCTAAAGTTCTACATTGAAACGATAATGTCTGCATTGAAAAAATAACTTCTAATTTGAAATGCTACGTTCTGCTTTGAAACGGTAAAGATCTGCAATGAAAGGCTATGTTCTGCATTGAAACACTAAGGTCAGAATTGAAAGAATAAGTTCTAATTTGAAACACTAAGTTCTGCATTGAAACGCTTTTCTGCTATGAAACGGTAAAGATCTGCTTTGAAATGCTAAGGTCTGCATGGAAACTCAAAGTTGTGCATTGAAGGGCTAAATTTCTACATTGAAACGCTAAGGACTAAATTGAAAGAATAAGTTCTCCTTTGAAACGCTAAGTTCTGCATTGAAACGCAAAGTTCTGCATTGAAACGCTAAGTTCTGAAATGAAACGCTAAATTCTTCATTGAAACTGTATGTTCTGCATTGAATCATAAGCTCTGCAATGAAACGCTAAGTTCTTCATTGAAACGCTAAGTTCTGCAATGAAACGCTAAGTTCAGCATTGAAACTGTATGTTCTGCATTGAAACGCTAAGCTCTTCAATGAAACACTAAGTTCTGCATTGAAACGAGAATTTCTCAGTTGAAACGCTAAGCTCTGCATTGAAACGCTACGTTCTGCTTTGAAACGGTAAAGATACGCATTGAAAGGCTAAGGTATGCCTTGAAATGCCAAGTTCTCTCTTGAAACGGAGAGTTCTGCATTGAAAAGCATATTTCTGCAGTGAAACAGTAAGTTCTGCATTGAAATGCTAAATTCTGCAATGGAACGCTAAGCTCTGCAATGAAATACTAAGTTCTGCATTGAAACGCGAAGTTCTGCATTGAAACGCTAAGGTCTGCATTGAAACGCTAAGTTCTGCTTTGAAACAGTGAAGATCTGCATTGAAAAGCTAAGGTATGCATGGAAAAGATAAGGTATTAATTGAAAAAGTCAATTCCGCTTTGAAATGTTATGTTCTCACTTGAAACGGTAAGCTCAGCATTGAAACGCTAAGATCTGCATTGAAACAACAGGTTCTGCTTTGAAAGGGTACATTGTGCATTGAAACACGACATTCTGCTTTGAAACCGAAGGTGCATTGAAACTCTAAAGTTCTACATTGAAACGATAATGTCTGCATTGAAAAAATAACTTCTAATTTGAAATGCTACGTTCTGCTTTGAAACGGTAAAGATCAGCATAGAAAGGCTAAGTTCTGCATTGAAACACTGAGGTCAGAATTGAAAGAATAAGTTCTAATTTGAAATACTAAGTTCTGCATTGAAACGCTTTTCTGCTATGAAACGGTAAAGATCTGCTTTGAAATGCTAAGGTCTGCATGGAAACTCAAAGTTGTGCATTGAAGGGCTAAATTTCTACATTGAAACGCTAAGGACTGAATTGAAAGAATAAGTTCTCCTTTGAAACGCTAAGTTCTGCATTGAAACGCAAAATTCTGCATTGAAACTGTATGTTCTGCATGGAAACATAAGCTCTGCAATGAAACGCTAAGTTCTTCATTGAAACGGTAAGTTCTGCATTGAATCTGTATGTTCTGCATTGAAACGCTAAGCTCTTCAATGAAACGCCAAGTTCTGCATTGAAACGGGAATTTCTCACTTGAAACGCTAAGCTCTGCATTGAAACGCTACGTTCTGCTTTGAAACGGTAAAGATCCGCCTTGAAAGGCTAAGGTATGCATTGAAATGCCATGTTCTCACCTGAAACGGAAAGTTCTGCATTGAAAAGCAAAGTTCTGCAGTGAAACAGTAAGTTCTGCATTGAAATGCTAAGTTCTGCAATGGAACGCTACGTACTGCATTGAAACACTAAATTCTGCATTGAAACGCTAAGTTTTGCATTGAAACGCTAAGCTCTGCAATGAAATACTAAGTTCTGCATTGAAATGGTGAGTTCTGCATTGAAAAGCTAAGGTCTGCATTGAAACGCAAAGTTCAGAATTGAAAGAATAAGTTCTAATTTGAAACACTAAGTTCTGCATTGAAACGCTGCATTCTGCTTTGAAATGGTAAAGATCTGCTTTTAAATGCTAAGGTCTGCATGGAAACTCAAAGTTGTGCATTGAAGGGCTAAATTTCTACATTGAAACGCTAAGGACTGAATTGAAAGAATAAGTTCTCCTTTGAAACGCTAAGTTCTGCATTCAAACGCTAAATTCTGCATTGAAACTGTATGTTCTGCATTGAAACATAAGCTCTGTAATGATACGCTAAGTTCTTCATTGAAACGCTAAGTTCTGCAATGAAACGCTAAATTCTGCATTGAAACTGTATGTTCTGCATGGAAACATAAGCTCTGCAATGAAACGCTAAGTTCTTTATTGAAACGCTAAGTTCTGCAATGAAACGCTAAGTTCAGCATTGAAACTGTATGTTCTGCATTGAAACGCTAAGCTCTTCAATGAAACGCCAAGTTCTGCATTGAAATGGGATTTTTCAGTTGAAACGCTAAGCTCTGCATTGAAACGCTACGTTCTGCTTTGAAACGGTAAAGATCCGCATTGAAAGGCTAAGGTATGCATTGAAATGCCAAGTTCTCACTTGAAACGGAAAGTTCTGCATTGAAAAGCAAAGTTCTGCAGTGAAACAGTAAGTTCTGCATTGAAATGCTAAGTTCTGCAATGGAACGCTACGTACTGCATTGAAACAATAAATTCTGCATTGAAACGCTAAGTTCTGCATTGAAACGCTATCTCTGCAATGAAATACTAAGTTCTGCATTGAAACGGTGAGGTCTGCATTGAAAAGCTAAGGTCTGCATTGAAATGCTAAGTTCTGCTTTGAAACAGTGAAGATCTGCATTGAAAAGCTAAGGTACGCATGGAAAAGCTAAGGTATGAATTGAAAATGTCAATTCCGCTTTGAAATGGTATGTTCTCACTTGAAACGGTAAGCTCAGCATTGAAACGCTAAGATATGCGTTGAAACAACAAGTTCTGCTTTGAAACGGTACATTTTGCATTGAAACGCTACGTTCTGCATTGAAACCTGAAGTGCATTGAAACTCTAAAGTTCTACATTGAAACGCTAAGGTCAGAATTGAAAGAATAAGTTCTTCATTGAAACGACACATTCAGCATTGAAACGATAAAGATCTGCGATGAAAGGCTAAGCTCTGCATTGCAACTCAAAGTTGTGCATTGAAACGCTAGGTTCTACATTGAAACGCTAAGGTCAGAATTGAAAGAATAAGTTCTTCATTGAAACGCTAAGATCTGCATTGAAACGCTAAGTTCTGCATTGAAAGCGTAGGTTCTGCATTGAAACGCTAAGTTCTGCATTGAAAGCGTAGGTTCTGCATTGAAACGCTAAGTTCTGCATTGAAATGCGAAGTTCTGCATTGAAACTCGAAGTTGTGCATTGAAGCCCTAAAGTCCTACATTGAAACACTGCGGACTGATTTGAAAGAATAAGTTCTCCTTTGAAACGCTAAGTTCTGCATTGAAACATTACGTTCTGCTATGAAACGGTAAAGATCCTCATTGAAAGGCTAAGGTATGCATTGAAATGCCAAGTTCTGCATTGAAACGGTGAGTTCTGCATTGAAAAGCTAAGGTCCGCTTTGAAACGCTAAGTTCTGCTTTGAAACAGTGAAGATCTGCATTGAAAAGCTAAGGTATGCATGGAAACGCTATGGTATGAATTGTAAATGTCAATTCCGCTTTGAAATGGTATGTTCTCACTTGAAACGGTAAGCTCAGCATTGAAATGCTAAGATATGCGTTGAAACAACAAGTTCTGCTTTGAAACGGTACATTTTGCATTGAAACGCTACGTTCTGCATTGAAACCTAAAGTGCATTGAAACTCTAAAGTTCTACATTGAAACGCTAAGGTCAGAATTGAAAGAATAAGTTCTTCATTGAAACGCTACATTCTGCATTGAAACGATAAAGATCTGCGATGAAAGGCTAAGCTCTGCCTTGAAACTCAAAGTTGTGCATTGAAACGCTAGGTTCTACATTGAAACGCTAAGGTCAGAATTGAAAGAATAAGTTCTTCATTGAAACGCTAAGCTCTGCAGTCAAATACTAAGTTCTCCATTGAAACGGTGAGTTCTGCATTGAAAAGCTAAGGTCTGCGTTGAAACGCTAAGTTCTGCATTGAAATGGTAAGTTCTGCAATGAAACGCTAAATTCTGCATTGAAACTGTATGTTCTGCATTGAAACATAAGCTCTGCAATGAAACGCTAAGTTCTTCATTGAAACGTTAAGTTCTGCATTGAATCTGTATGTTCTGCATTGAAACGCTAAGCTCTGCAATGAAATGCTAAGTTCTGCATTGAAACGGGAATTTCTCACTTGAAACGCTAAGCTCTGCATTGAAACGCTATGTTCTGCTTTGAAACGGTAAAGATCCGCATTGAAACGCTAAGGTATGCATTGAAATGCCAAGTTCTCGTTTGAAACGCAAAGTTCTGCAGTGAAACAGTAAGTTCTGCATTGAAATGCAAAGTTCTGCTTTGAAACGGTAGATTCTGTATTGAAATGCTAAGTTCTGCATTGAAATGCTAAGTTCTGCATTGAAATGCTATGTTCTGCATTGAAACACTAAGCTCTGCAATGAAATACTACGTTCTGCATGAAACGGTGAGCTCTGCATTGAAAAGCTAAGGTCTGCATTGAAACGCTAAGTTCTGCTTTGAAACGGTGAAGATCTGCATTGTAAAGCTAAGGTATGCATGGAAAAGCTAAGGTATCCATTGAAAATGTCAATTCCGCTTTGAAATGGCATGTTCTCGCTTGAAACGGTAAGCTCAGCATTGAAACGCTAAGTTCTGCATTGAAACAACAAGTTCTGCTTTGAACCGGTACATTTTGCATTGAAACGCTACGTTCTGCGTTGAAAACTGAAGTGCATTGAAACTCTAAAGTTTTACATTGAAAAGCTAATGTCTGCATTGAAAAAATAAGTTCTGCTTTGAAACGCTACATTCTGCATTGAAACGATAAAGATCTGCGATGAAAGGCTAAGCTCTGCACTGAAACTCAAAGTTGTGCATTGAAACGCTAGGTTCTACATTGAAACGCTAAGGTCAGAATTGAAAGAATAAGTTCTTCATTGAAACGCTAAGATCTGCATTGAAACGCTAAGTTCTGCATTGTAAGCATAGGTTCTGCATTGAAACGCTAAGTTCTGCATTGAAACGCGAAGTTCTGCATTGAAACTCGAAGTTGTGCATTGAAGCCCTAAAGTCCTTCATTGAAACACTGAGGACTGATTTGAAAGAATAAGTTCTCCTTTGAAACGCTAAGTTCTGCATTGAAATGCTTAGTTCTTCTTTGAAACTCAAACTTCTGCGTTGAAACAATAAATTTCTGCATTGAAATGCTAAAGTCTGCATTGAAAGAATAAGTTCTCCTTTGAAACGCTAAGTTCTTCATCGAAACGCTAATATCTGCATTGAAAAAATAAGTTCTCATTGAAACGCTAAGTTCTGCATTCAAAGGCTAAGCTCTGCACTGAAACGCTAACGTCTGCATTGAAACAATAAGTTCTCATTCAAACGCTAAGTTCTGCATTGAAACTCTAAGTTTTGCATTGAAAAAGTAAGTTCTGCATTAAACAGTTCTCACTTGAAAATCTAAGCTCTGCATTGAAACACAATGTGCTGCATTAAAGCACTAAGTTCTGCTTTGAAACGGTACATTCTGCATTGGAACGCTAATTTCTGCATTGAAAGGCTGAGTTCTGCATTGAAACGCTGCGTTCTGCTTTGAAACGGTAAAGATCTACATTGAAACGCTAAAGTCTGCATTGCAACAATAACTTTTCCTTTGAAACGCTAAGTTCTGCATTGAAAAGCAAAGTTCTCACTTGAAACACTGAGCTCTGCGTTGAAACTCTAAGCTCTGAATTGAAACACTAAGTTCTGCTTTGAAACGGTGCACTCTGCATTGAAACTCAAAGTTGTGCTTTGAAACGCTAAAGTTCTACATTGAAACGCTAAGGTCTGCATTGAAACAGTAAGTTCTAATTTGAAATGCTAAGTTCTGCATAGAAATGGTAAATTCTGCATTGAAACTCTACTTTCTGCTTTGAAACGGTAAAGGTCTGCATTGAAAGTCTAAGGTATGCATTGAAACCCTAAGGTATCCATTGGAACGCTAAGTTCTGCATTGAAACAGTAAGTTCTCACTTGAAATGCTAAGTTCTGCATTGAAAGGCTAAGCTCGGCATTGAAACACTAAGTTCTGCTTTGAAATGGTACATTCGGCATTGAAATGCTAAGTTCTGCATTGAAACTCAAAGTTGTGTGTTGAAACGCTAAAGTTCTACATTGAAACATTAAGTTCTGCATTGAAACAAGTTCTCCTTTGAAATACTAAGTTCTGCATTGAAAAGCTAATGTCTGCATTGAAACGCTAATGTCTGCATTGAAACGCTAATGTCTGCATTGAAACGCTAATGTCTGCATTGAAACAATAAGTTCTAATTTGAAACACTAAGTTCTGCACTGAAACGGTAAGTACTACATTGAAAGGCGAAGTTCGGCATTGAAATGCTTACTTCTGATTTGAAACTCAAAAGTTGTGCATTGGAACTATAAAGTTCTACATTGAAACACTAAGGTCTGCATTGAACCGCTAAGTTCTGCATTGGAACGCTAAGTTCTGCATTGGAACGCTAAGTTCTGCTTTGAAACGGTAAGTTCTGCATTGAAACACTAATGTGTGCATTGAAACAATAAGTTCTAATTTGATCTATATAGGAACAGCAACTTTCATTGATTATGGAACAAACCCCTCCTTGTGAAGCCAGTAACATGTCTAAAGCCATTTATTTTTGTAATATCACTTTAGATAGGCTAGTTATCTCTTTTTCTTCTGCTTGGATTACATCTGTGGTTTTATTTTCAATTTCCTCTGTGGTTGCTGAGGTATTTACGATTGCCTTCTTTAATTCACTTACTCCCAAAGATGGAATTAGCCATCTTACAAAACTATGAAATGCGGTGTTTCATTCAGCAATAGGGTTAAACCCTCGCTTAATCCGTTTAGCAAAACTTCTAGTCCAGGTCCCAGAAGGATACATGTCAATAATAGTAAGATTGGGTGTCTGAGCACCTAAGGTGCATGCCCCCTTCCAGTTGGGGGGTAGAGTCTTAGAAGCATTTTCTCCACATAACCAAGACCATCCTTTCCCTTTAGGAACGGGCCACCACGGAACTGAACATTATATTGGGGGACCCCCAACGTGCCGAAAACAGGGGGTACCTGGGTCCCAGGGCACCCTGAGTCGCTCTTGGGTGAGCAAGGTTCCCTCAGGGTGGAGATGTGTGGAGGAGAAGAGTTTGGGGGCTCAGAGGGGATTTGGGCATTGGGTGGGATCCCCAAAGCTCTCCAGGGTGGTGCAGGCATTTGGGGAACACCCCGTGTCCTAAAACCAGGGGTTACACTTGTCCCAGGGTACCCCGACTCTTCAGTGCCCCTGTTGGCCCATGGCAATAAATGGGGGGGATTTGGGGTTCAGAAGGGAACTGGAGGTTTGGGGGGATTTGGAGGTTCATGGGAATGTGCCCAATCTCTACAGGGGGCAGAGTAATTTGGGGGACCAATGGAGCCCTCAAAAAGGGGCTACAGCCACCAGAGACCACCCCAGAGATGACTGGGGAGGGGAGTACTGGAGATCTGGGGGACCTGACAGGTTTTGGGTGTGCAGCTGGGGGGTTCTCCCTAAACCTTACCTGTGAGGATGCTGGCGATGAGATCATCCCTCTGCCCGGGGGGGGATGAAAGTAAGGGGGGGTTCCTGGGAGCTGGGGTGACCCTTGCACTCCCCCAGGCTCTGACAGGGAGGTACAAGTTCTCCTGCCCTGCCACCTTCTCAGCACCTCTGGCACCAGCAGCTCCTGCACACACAAGGCTCCTGCTTTGCCCCCAGCACCTCTGCACGCAGAGGTGAGCTCCAAGCACGTGAACAAGCCCAGTGCCTCCTCCTCACCCATCCCCTGCTCCTACAGCTGGGATGGCACCAGCACACCTCCTGACAGCTTCACAGCACACACCCACAATGTGTTTCAAGCCAACGTGAAAACAGAATTGCAAAGTCAAAGAACATGTACCGGGATGCGCAGGGCAGCCACGGGAGATGCAGCCTCCCGAGGGAAGGGGTCTCCCCTGCACTGGTTACTGCAGGGCTCTCACTCCTTAAATAGCCCACGCTTACCGCGGGGCCCCGTCACAATGGGCAAATCCACAGCGACCACCATGGCTTTGTGATGGCGGCAGCATCATGCCCATGGCCACTGGGCACCCAGGGGTGCTCCGGCAGTCTCTGCGGGGGGACCAGCCTCTGCCCAGCCGGCTCAGGGAGGTCCCTCACGGGCTGCTCTTCCTCAGTGCCTTTGATCCAGAGGTGGAGCATGCGAGGGGTCACAGCTCAACCTGGGCAATGGAACAGGGCGTCACAGCCACCTACAAGAAGTGGGGAGTGACCGACATTCACACAGCAGAGAATCCTGGAATCGCAGACTGGGCTGGGCTGGAAGGGACCTCAAAGCTCATCCTGCTCCAGCCCCTACCACGGGCAGGGACACCTTCCACTAGAGCAGTTTGCTCCAAGCGCTTGTGTCCAGCCTGGCCTTGAGCACTGCCGCAGATGGGGCAGCCACAGCTTCTCTGGGCAAAAGTCTGTCACTGTCTCACTACCCTCAACATGAGTCATATTTTCTTAATATGAAATGAAATAAATAAAATTAAATCCTGTTTCCACTTGGAACCATTGTGTGTCCTTAAAAATTATTATGGATCTGAAAAAACATCTGACATTTCAGGCAAATAACAGGCTCATCATTATTTTGATCAGTGCAGGGATCAAAATGGAATAGCACAGTACACCATAGGATAGCACAGCACAGCATGGCACAGCACAGCACAGCACAGCATAGCTATGGAGAGCCTATTGCTCTGATAGCACACTATCTGCAGGTGAACTCACCCCCAGCCTGCACTGCAGATCACTGGGGCACAGATTCTGCAGAGATGCTGGTTCAGGCAGTCAGAGCTGTCCCATCTGCCTTGACAAACTGCCACCACAATCCGCAAGTGGCCCATGCCCACTGCGCCCAGAGGCTGGGATGCAACGCAGAGAGTTACAAGGGTGTCCCAGACACACTGGGGAACCCCAAATGTGGTTTTACACAGGGGTCTCACACCCTTCAAACAGTCACGTACCACACACTTGGACCAAGCACTAGCACCCTCACTACCAATTACTAGTCCTAGTCAAACTGCCAGGCGCTCATGCTACTTCTGCTGCAGTCCTGCTCTTGTCTATTGATGCACATGTCCCTGGAGCCAGTCCTGCAAGAGACACTGACGAATGGTGTGCGGGACAGTGGGAGGGTTTCAAAGACATGCTGGAGGGGCTGGGATTCTGCCATTATTTCTGCTGTGCTGCAATACCCCTTCTCCTTCACAGACAGCTCTAAGATACCCTCAGGAAAAGTCCTAGTTCCGGGGCTGGGCTGAAGCTTCCAGGAAAAATCCACTACCTCATCACATTACAGGGTACATCTAAATATATAGAGACACATATATAAATAAAAGACCTATTAAAACTTTACAGACTGGTTGATCTAGTAGCTAGGGGGAAGAGAATTTTCATAACACGCCTTGTGGGTCCCACCAACCAGGGCCCCAAACGCCAGTGACAGGGTGACGAGAGGCAGCAAAGATGCAATCCCAGGGGGATCAGTCTCCTGAGACAGGGGAGGAAAAAACAACCCAAAAGTGAAACAGCCTGCAGCAAGCACTGATGTTCCCTCCCTCAGCTGGCAGACACACTGCCTTCCTGCAGTGTCATTTCTCTGATGAGAGACAGAGGTAAGGCTAAAAATCAACTTTCCTTACAACCACAGAAACATTTCTTTTGAAAAGACCCTTGAGAACATCGACTCCAGCCATTAACCTGTCCCTAACACGTCCACATGCTGACCATGACAACATCCCTGTGGGATACCCTGTCTGGACTGCCACCAACAGCAACTGGAACCAAGGAGAAATTTACATCCTATCATAATTTTACTCATTTCTATTCAATTCTGATTGCTGTTAAACATTCTGCTCTACATTAGAGCATGGAAATCAGCTGGCCAAGTTATGTTATTGCAGAAACCTCCTCGCATAGATCATGGGACTTTAACATATTTAATAAACTGTTTGCAACTGAGTAAACCAACCAACCATTTCCCTCAATTTATAACTGGAATTCAGCACTACTCTGTTTGGAGGCACAGAGACAAGAGGTGACCACACCACTTTGTGAGAAGGATGGACTGAGGGAGACCCTTGTTGCTGTTTCTCTAAGAACAAAGGGCAGTAGAAAATGAAATGTTATTTTTAAGAACTAAAATACATTCCAATTACCATTGAAAATATGGAACAAGATGCTAAAGCCCAACAGGTTTTACCAGGAAGAACAACTGTTAACTAAGAATTCCCTCCTGTGCTGTTTCCTTTCCCAGCCCGTGGAGAGATTCCTCAGTAACTGGCAAGTGCACGTGACACAGCAAGTGATGTGTGTGTCTACTGCCCAGGAAGGTGAACAGTTCCTTTTGGTGTTAGATCTGTAGAGTCAGGTTTCTCTCCAAAGCAACTCAACCATGTACCAAGGAAACAGGCAGGGAATTTTCAGCTGTACCTGCAGTGCCCTGCTAGGAACCGCACAGCTGGGGACTCCAGAAACAGCTGGCATTGGTTCTCCCAAGAAATCCACCAGTGACAGGAAGGAAGCACACACTCTTCTCTGTGACACCAGGGCTCGCTGCTTCAGCTGACCTCTGATCCCTTTTCAGAATCACACCAACCCACTGTGCATTCAGCACACCAGTAGCTTTTATCAAAACCTGACCTCCCTGGAACACTTTGGTTGTAGAGGCACTAAATATTTATGCACAGGGGCAGAAGGGACCTTAAAGCTCATCCAGCTCCAACCCCTGCCACGGACAGGGACACCTTCCCCTGGAGCAGCTTGCTCCAAGCCCCTGTGTCCAACCTGGCCTTGAGCACTGCCAGGGATGGGGGCAACCACAGCTTCTCTGGGCACCCTGTGCCAGCACCTCAGCACCCTTACAGAGGAGAGCTTCTTCCTGAGATCTCATCTCAGTCTTCCCTCTGGCAGGTTAAAGCCATCCCCCTTGTCCTGTCCCTACAGGCCCTTGTAAAAAACCCTCTCCAGATTTCTTGTACGCTCTGTTTAGGTACTGGCTTAGTAAGGCCTCCCTGGAGCCTCCTCTTCTCCAGGCTGAACACCCCCAGCTCAAACACAATGACAGACCCCCACTGACACCAAGTCTGTGGCTCAGACAAGGTGGGCAGATACTGAAGGAGCAGGCGATGAAAACTGACCTGCCTTTGAAGACAGCAACATCACAAGTGGAAAAAACCCAGACACCATGATCACAAATGGAAACAGGAAAACACATGTAAAGCAGCAAAGACAGACGTGGCCTGTCATGACCTACACCGGGAGCCCTTTGCAGAGGAAAGCAGGCAGTGTATGACCGCTGAAACACAGCCAGTCACCAACTTCCTCAGAGCATCCTTGGGATCCTTGGGGCTCCAGGGGAACCCCATGGGAAACAGCCTGAAGCAAGCACTGATGTTCCCTCCCTGGACTGGCAGACACACTGCCTTCCTGCAGTGTCATTTCTCTGATGAGACAGAGTTTGGTCTGAACAGAATCACAGAATCACAGAATCCCAAGGGTTGGAAGGGACCTCAAAAGATCATCTAGTCCAACCCCCCTGCAAGAGCAGGGTAACCTACAGTACATCACACAGGAACTTGTCCAGGCGGGCCTTGAATATCTCCAGTGTAGGAGACTCCACAACCCCCCTGGGCAACCTGTTCCAGTGCTCTGTCACTCTTACAGTAAAGAAGTTCTTCCTGATGTTAACGTGGAACTTCCTATGCTCCAGTTTACACCCATTGCCCCTTGTCCTATCACTGGATATCACTGAAAAAAGCCTAGCTCCATCATCCTGACACCTACCCTTTACATATTTGTAAACATTGATGAGGTCACCCCTCAGTCTCCTCTTCTCCAAGCTAAAGAGACCCAGCTCCCTCAGCCTCTCCTCATAAGGGAGATGTTCCACTCCCTTAATCATCTTTGTGGCTCTGCGCTGGACTCCTTCAAGCAATTCCCTGTCCTTCTTGAACAGAGGGGCCCAGAACTGGACGCAATATTCCAGATGTGGCCTCACCAAGGCTGAGTAGAGGGGGAGGAGAACCTCTCTTGACCTACTAACCACTCCCTTTCTAATGAACCCTAAGATGCCATTTGCCTTCTTGGCCACAAGAGCACATTGCTGGCTCATGGTCATCCTCCTATCCACCAGGACCCCCAGGTCCCTTTCCCCTTCACTACTTTCCAGCAGGTCAACCCCCAACCTGTACTGGTACATGGGGTTGTTCTTCCCCAGATGCAAGACTCTACACTTGCCCTTGTTAAATTTCATCAAGTTTCTCCCCGCCCAACTCTCCAGCCTGTCCAGGTCTCGCTGAATGGCAGCACAGTCCTCTGGTGTGTCAGCCACTCCTCCCAGTTTTGTGTCATCAGCAAACTTGCTGAGGGTGCACTCAGTTCCCTCATCCAGGTCATTGATGAAAATATTAAACAGCACCGGTCCCAGCACCGACCCCTGAGGGACTCCACTAGTCACAGACCTCCAGCTAGATTCTGCGCCATTGACCACAACTCTCTGCCTTCTTCCTTTCAACCAGTTCTCGATCCACCTCACTACTTGATCGTCAAGCCCACACTTCCTTAGCTTATCTATGAGGATGCTGTGGGAGACAGTATCAAATGCCTTACTGAAATCAAGAACAACTACATCTACCGCTCTACCATCATCCCTCCACCTAGTCACTTCCTCATAGAAGGCTATAAGGTTGGTCATACATGACTTCCCCCACATAAAACCATGTTGGCTGTTCTTAATGACGCCCTCATCCTTGATATGCCTAGTGATGGAGTCAAGAATAAGTTGTTCCATCATCTTTCCAGGGATGGAGGTAAGGCTGACCGGTCTATAATTACCCGGGTCCTCCTTCTTGCCCTTCTTATAGATTGGTGTGACCTTTGCCATCCGCCAATCCTCAGGCACCTCGCCCGTTTCCCACGACTTACCAAAGATGATGGAAAGTGGCCTAGCAATGACCTCCGCCAGCTCCCTCAGCACCCGTGGGTGCATTCCATCCGGACCCATCGATTTACAGATGTCCAGTTTGCATAGCTGATCCCTAACCCAATCCTCATCTACCAAAGCAAACTCCTCCTTTGTCCTGACTCCTTCTGGGGCTATAGAAATCCGGGGCCCTCGGGGAGAGTTTGCAGGAGTAAAGACAGAGGCAAAGAAGGCATTTAGCACCTCTGCCTTCTTTATATCCTCTGTCTCCAGGGTACCCACTTCATTCAGCAGTGGGCCTATATTGCCTCTTGTTTTAGTTTTATTTGCTATGTGTTTGAAGAAGCCCTTTCTATTGTCTTTAACCCGACTAGCAAGACTGAGTTCCAAGGAGGCCTTAGCTGTCCTAATTGCCTCCCTACATCCTCTAACAACTGTCCTATATTCCTCCCAAGCGGCCAGCCCCTCCTTCCATAATCCATAGATTCTCCTTTTCCACTTGAGTTTGCCCAGCAGCTCCTTGTTTAACCACGCCGGTCTCCTAGATCCCTTACTTGACTTCCTACTCATTGGGACGCTCCGATCCTGAGCTTGGAAGAAGCGGTCCTTGAATGCTAACCAACTATCTTGAGCCCCTTTACCGCCTAGTACACTTTCCCATGAGACTTCCCTTAGCAGTTGACTGAAGAGGCCAAAGTTGGCCCTTCGGAAATCCAGAACTGTGGCTTTGCTAGGTATTCTATTCCTCCCACACAGGATCCTAAACTCCACCATCTCATGGTCACTGCAGCCAAGGCTGCCATTGACCGTCACCACTTCGACCAAACCCTCCTTGTTGGCGAGTACTAAATCTAGCAGCGCTGCTCCCCTAGTTGGTACGTCCACCATTTGCATTAAGAAATTATCATCAATGCACTCGAGGAACTTCCTAGACTGTGAATGACTGGCTGTGTGAGTCTTCCAGCAAATATCAAGATTTTGTAGAATCATGGAATCGTTTAGGTTGGAAAAGACCCTTAAGAACATCGAGTCCACCATTAACGGAACACTGGCAAGTCAACACTTTAACCATGTCCCTCAGAACTTGTCTTTTATATACCTCCAGGGACAGTGACACAACCCCTTCTGCGGGCAGCCTGTTTCTTGTCCCATCATCAGACAGGACAGCCATGCCAGGACAGGCTGGGATCTCCTTTACCCCTGCTGAAGGAAGGGATTCAGCCTGCTCAGTTGACACATCTCCTCCTGGGATTGCAGCCCTGGGGCTGGAGGGGACTCAGCTCCCTCCCATGAACACCACAAACCCACACGAGGTCTCACTTCCTCACAAGGTGAAAATGTACCATTATATAGAGGATGTCTCAGTCAGAGGAGATTCCCCTCACAGAGGCAGCGGAAGCAGCACCAGCAGTGTGGGACGCACTACATGATGTCAAAGTTCCACCTGAGCAATGTCAGAAACCAAGTAGAAACCAGCAGATCAGGGCAGCCACGGGAGATGCAGCCTCCTGAGGGAGGGGTCTCCCCTGCACTGGTTACTGCAGGGCTCTCGCTCCTTAAACAGCCCACGCTCACCGGGGGGGCCCCGTCACAATGGGCAAATCCACAGGGACCGCCACGGCTTTGTCATGGCAGCAGCTTCGTGCCCATGGCCACTGGGCACCCAGGGGTGCTCCGGGAGTCGCCGCGTGGGGAACCAGCCTCTGACCCTGCTGCCAGAGCCGCAGGCAGTCTCAGTGGCAGACAAACCTCCAGGACCCGCAGCAGCCGCGCTGTGCTCCCCTGCACCTCGCACTCTCGCAGCATCCTTCATCCTGCAACCCCACAATAAAGGGATGGCTCCATTCCATCAAGTGCTTCCTTCTATTGCAGTCCACACGGAAAACAAACCAGATTCCTGCGCTCCCTACACTGTGCACCATTAACTGTGAGCACAAATCCCACCCACTCAACACGCGGTCCCACAACCAGACCCGACAGTGCAGACCGCAGGGTCCAGCCCCCCCCGCCCCAGCCCCAGACAAGACACCCGTGGGGAAAAGCAACCCTCAGCTGCAGACTGAGAATCTGCCCGTGGCAGGGAAACGGCAGCGACCACAACTACGGCCACAGGGAGCTGGGGAGCAGGAGCCGCTCCGCACCCCCGCCAGGCTGCTGACGGGAACGCTACGGACCCGGGGCGGGCACGGGACACACACGGAGGGAAGGACCCACACGGAAAACCTGGCAATCAGCACCTGAAGGAGCAAGGCGCGGGTCGGAATCCCGCAGGAATAATAAACAGAGAAATAACTCAGCCACCAGCCAGAGCTCTTCAAAAAAACAAGAACAAAGTCATGAAAAGAAGTGAAAAACCAAACCTGGAGCAACAACAGAAGAGGTAAAATCTTCTATCACTAAAATCACTCTTAAGAGCTGCACAGCAAACTTTGCTCCTGTAGAACTGTTGTGGTTTAAAAGGGACAGAGCATAAAACTAGAGAGGGGAAAGGAAACTGCTAAGCAGCAGTGATGCCCAATGCAATTGCTCAGTACCCACTGAGCCATACCCAGCCTGACCCAATGCCATCCCTTCAGGGTGACTCCCTGTAGTTTCTATACTGGACATGACGTGCTGTGGGATGGAATACCCCTTTGGCTAGTTTAGGTCAGGTGTCCTGCTGTCTGCTTCCTCGCGGCTTCCTGTGCCCCTCCTCACTGCAGAGCATGAGAGACTGAAAAGTCCTTGATCAGGGTAAGTGCTACCGAGCAACAACTGAACTGTCAGCGTCTTACCAGCGTTATTGCCAGAACAAAGCCAGAGCACAGCACTGCACCAGCTACAGGGAAGGGAATCAATTCTATCCCAGCCAAAACACCACCCAGGGGGCTGGAAGCTCAAGCCCGAGGCCGGCACCAGCCCCACTGCCTGAGCAGGGGATGGGAGCTCAGCCCTGAGGCCAGCACCAGCCCCGCTGCCTGCCCAGGCAGCCTTGAAACCCTTCACACCAAAGAACTGCCCCAGTTCCCAAGGCAAACCAGGGCTGCAGCAGCCAGAGGAACTGTGGGTGCCTCTGGAACAGGGACTCCCAGGCAGAGGTTGGAAGCTCCCCACGAACCCTTGGACCATCGTGCAGGGTTGATGCACCTGGGTGATGCTGGCGCTGCCGGTGCAGAAGGTCCCTCCTCTTGGGTGCTGCCCCGTGATGCTGCAGGTGCTGCTCTGCGAAGTTCTCTGTCGTCTCCCCACAGTGACTGCCGTGGGCACTCGCTGCATGCAATATAAGCGGTGGGAGCGGTGATGTCATAGTGCATGGCGGGTGATGTCACTCCCAGTGTGTCACAGCAGCCCCGCTGCCTGCCCAGGCACCCAGATACCGAGACGGGAACCACCAGAGGAGCTGCTCTTGCCTCCTCCACCGGTAGCTTGTGTTCCGTGGGGCAGCTGCCGTCTCCCGGTGCCTCCGCTGAAGGGTTCCGTGGGGTTCCGTGGGCTCGCACACCTGAACATGGGGTGTTCCACAATCAGCCACCCCTGTGGTCCCTGTGTCCCCATGGTTCCCATGTGACCCACCATGTCCCTATGGTCACCACGCCCCCGTGTCCCCAGCGCGCCCCTGTGGTCACTGTGTTGTAACCTTAAACTAACAATAGTGCGTGTGCCTTTAGCAGAGTAGAATAGGCCAAACTGTTCTAACTGACTAACGTGTAGAGAGAAAGGAGCGTTTGGCTGATGGGGGAAGGAACATCACGGGACTGATAAGAGCTAAGGAGACAGTAAATAAGAGCAAGGATGCCAGCCTTCAAGACAGCAGAGTGGCGCCCAGCGCAGAGCGAGACTGTAGCCGAGCAGAAGCAAGGACATAGCAACTGCTACCTGGGCACTAGGACCTTGCGAGCCTGCGCAAGCACTGAGGTCGTTCAGTAAGCACAGTGAGGAAGCGCCGTGCTGCACTGCCATGGCTCCGAGAGCCCCGCAGAGCAGGGCTCAGGACAAGAAGGAGAAAAAGGCTTTTGGAATGTTCCTGCTGGCGCTGATCAGACTGAAATGGAACCAACCGGGAAAGTTTGCTCCCCCCAAGCCATCCGTGCCTCTGGGATGCGAGGATTCTCTGACCCCCAACTTGGGGAGCAGTTCTGGGTCTGGGGTAACTTGGGCTTCACTTGGGGGTCACTTGGGGGCAGCTGTGCTCTGGGTCTTCATTTGGGTGTCTCTTAGGGGGCTGTTTTGTGTCTGGAGAGTCACTTGGGGGGCAGTTGTGCGTCTGGGAGGTGACTGGCGGGGCAGTTTTGAGTCTGGGGGTTCACTTGGGGGGCAGTTTTGTGTCTAGGAAGTTACTTGGGGGTCACTTTGGAGGCAGTTCTGGGTTTGGGGGCTCACTTGGGGGCCACCTGGGGTGCAATTGTGGGTCTGTGGAGCCAGTGGGGGATCACTTGTGGGGCAGTTGTGGGACTGAGGAGTCATTTGGTGGTCACTTGGGGAGCAGTTCTGCATCTGGGGATCACTTGAGGGTCACTTGGAGGGCGGTTGTGGGCTTCGGGTCACTTGTGGGGCAGTTGTGAGTGTGGAGTAACTGGGGGGTCACCTGGGGGGCAGTTTTCGCTCTATGGAGAACATTTTGGCAGATGTGGGGCTGGGGGTTACTTGAGGGTCACCTGGGGGGCAGATGTGGGGCTGGGCATCACTTGGGTGTCACTTGGGGGGGTCAGTAATGGGTGTGGGGGTTTCACTTGTGGGCATTTGTGGGCAGTTGTGCTTCTGGGCAGGTCACTTTGGAGGCAGTTCTGGGACTGGGGGTGACTTGGGGGTGACTGGGGGGCAGTTGTAGGTGTGCGGTGTCATTTGGGTGGCAGCTCTGGCTCTATGGGTGTCACTTGGGGGGCAGATGTGGGGCATGGGGTCACTTGGGGGTGTAGTTATGGGTTTGGGGAGTTCATGTAGGGGCATTTAGGGGCAGTTGTGCTCCTGGGCAGGTCATTTTGGGGGCAGTTGTGGGTCTGTGGAGTCACTCGGGGGTCATTTGAGGGGACAGTTGTTGGTCTGGGGTGTCACTTGGGGTCACTGCGGGGCAGTTGTGGGTCTGGGAAGTCACTTAGGGGTCACTTGGGGGGCAGCTGGGGGGTTGTGGAGTCATTGGGAGTTGATTCGGAGAAAACTCCAGGAACAGACTCGCCAGCAAAGCTGAAGTTGGCAAGCAGCTACTCTTTATTGCGGCGCCGGGAGACACACGGGGGATAGCTCCTCCTGACGGGTATCACCATATTGCTCCCCAGTAGGTGTTTACACCAGCTTCATGGGTTCATTGACACCACAAACATAGCAATTACCCTGTCCTTCTAGTTAGCAGTCAGTTTAACTGTGCCCATCCCGGACATCTGCGAGTCCCGGATACTCCCCACCCCCAGGTCCTGTTTCTCTATTCTGCTTTTCTTACACTTTTTGCACTAAGCTCCTAAGGACCTACAACTATGTCAACTGCCTCCCAGCACCGCAGTTACTTTCCATTACAAAGCCATCAAACTTCACATTACTTAGAACCGATTCCATCTGGTGCTTTCCTGCCTCCTTGTCTCAATGATGAGGCCGTTGCCCAGCAGTGCAGCCAGGGAGATGCCCAGGGGTAGCCAGAAGCGGCACAGTTGGCACCTGGGTGTCTGCAGATGGCAGGAGGAGGACCTGGGTGATGGAGCTGCCATTGACATCTGCTGCCTGTGGGCATGGAGCCTGTTCAAAGAAGGAAAGGGCAGGGAAAAATTAGGACAGGCTCCTCCGAGCAAATCCACTGCATTTCTCATAGAAATCCCCCCCCCGAAATGCATTTCCTTTCTCTGGTTTGTGCTGGCTGAGTGTGCTGTGAGGAGCAGGACCTCTGCCCATGTGCTGCCCTGGAGTCAGAGTTGCTCTGAAGCAGTGCTTTGCCCAGCTCTCATGGTCAGAAGGGGCATCAGATGAAATCTGACTTGATTGTAAAGTTCAGTACTGGCACTCATGACTCGAATGAGTCTGGGCGGCACAAGGCAGGCTCAACAGGGCCTCAGAATCATTTTGACTGTGTTATTTATTTAGCGGCATAACACTGCTGAGGGTTTTTATTTGGGGTGTAAACCATTCTTTGTATGACCGAAAACCTGAAGAGTATCGAGGCAGGGAGAAGTTCTCAGCTCTTTGTAGCTCATGTCAGAGCCAGGAGAGCTGCAGTGTCCATCGGTCCTTCCCCATGTGCCCTGTGCTTACCCTTGCGCTTGATATGAATGACCCCTTTTGAAGATTGAAGAATGTGGCATGAGCATGCATAAAGCCTCTCAGACTTTGAGCAGCGTGACCTTTTGTCTTTTGTGCATGATCTTCTGGTTGGCTATTGATATGTTTTACTATTCGGGGATGATGACTTTAAATACATTTGATCAAAGAAAGAAATTAAAATTCAGTAACCTCCTCTGGGTCAGTGCACCTCTGCTGAAGACTTTCTAATATTGCTAGCATTACTGTGAGGTTAAGCTGTAGTTTTGTTTTACTGTGTTTTGGCTGTGTTACCTAGCTCTGGAACTGGCCCAACCTGCGCTGATTACTGCCTTTTTCTTATCTGTCTAGGTTTCACCCTTCAGCAGGGAGTAGAGATGCTCATTCAGAAAAGCTTATCCAATAGGTGCCAGCATAATTAATAAATATTTTCTGCTTTTCACTAAGAATTGGAATCATGCATTCATGCCTTAAAAAGCACCCATGTTCCATCCCTCAGCTGGGGGACACACTGCCTTCCTGCAGTGTCATTTCTCAGCTGAGAGACAGAGTTGGATCTAAAAATCAAGATTTTGTAGAATCATGATGTCCTCGAAAGGAGGATTGAAAGGGGACTCTCAGGCTTTCCCAGAGCACACAGAGCATTTATGTTGGAAAAGACCCTTAAGATCGAGTCCAAGCGTTAACCAAACACTCTCAAGTCCAGCACTAAGCCATGTCCACAAGTCCCAAATCTACATGTCTTTTAAATACCTCCAGGGAAGGTGACACATCAACAGCTGTGGGCAGCCTTCTGCTTGTCCCCTCATCAACCAGGACAGGCAGGCCAGGACAGGCTGGGAGCTCCTTTACCCCTGCTGAAGGAAGGGATTCAGGGGACTGGAAGGGCTGGAAGGGGACTCAGCTCCCTCCCATGAGCACCACAAAACTCTCACTTCCTCAGAAGGCGAAAATGTACCAATATATAGATGATGTCTTAATCAGAGGAGAGTGCCCCAAAGAACTACAGCAACCACAGTGTGGCGAGCACTGCGTGGTGCAGAAGTTGAAGTTCCACCTAAGGAATGTCAGAAACCAAGCAGAAACCAGTCAAATCGGGGGGTACTTGGTGGACAGCAGCAGTGCAGTGATTGCTGCAGACACCTTCAGAAAAACAGAACAAGGGCAGATGCCCCAGTCTAGGAAGGAATTACAACAGCTTGTGGGTCCTCCAGGACACTGGAGGAAACATGGCCCTGGATTCTCTATCATTGCTCGCCCACGGTACTCACTGTTACGAAAGGGAAAACCATGGGAATGGAATCCAGAGCAGGAGGAAGCAGGAAATACCTAACACAGGAATTAAAATCATACCAGTCACTTGGGCCTGTACACCCCCACCACCCTCTCACAGTAGAATGGGCTTTTGCTGAGCATGGCTCTTCCTGTGACCTATTCAAACTGGCCCTGACGGAACAAAAAGCACTTTCATGTTCAAGTCGCCTCTTTCATAGACACTGAACCTCAAGGAGAGAGCCCCCTCCGTCCCAGCGCTCCTGTGGGCCCAGCAACACCCAAGGGATGGGGGTGTCAAGCAAAGGCTGAGGGCTCTGGCTCAGCTCCAGCCGCAGAGGAGGAGGCCAGGAGCCTCAGGAACCTGCCCCTGGGTTGCAGCCTTGGGCACAGAGAGTCCATGAGGAGAAGGGAGAGGGGACAGGAGGGACATGGGGGGCACAGCTCCAAAGGCAGCAGCGGTGCTGTCACAGAACACACCCACACAAACTCTTCTGGACAATCAAAGCAGACTCAAACGCAGACTCAAACACCCTCCTTGTGTGCCTCGTGGGGACGGGGATGCCCCAGCCCTCACAGGGTGCCCTGAGAAGCTGTAGCTGCCCCATCCCTGGCAGTGTTCAAGGCCAGGTTGGATACAGGGACTTGCAGCAACCTGCTCTAGTGGAAGGTGTCCCTGCCTGTGGCAAGGGTTGGAACTGGTGAGCTTTAAGGTCGCCTCCAGCTCAAGCCAATCTGGGATTCCAGGATTCAGGAATCAATACCATGTTGAGGAGAGGATGACCTCAAAAGGACGATTGAAAGGGGACTCTCAGTCTTTCCCAGAGCACACAAAGCATTTCCCAGTCTGGAATACAGGAAACGGTGGACCGAGTCCCTGCAGCAAAAGAGAGGCAGAGCAGCACTGCTGGGCTGCACCTAAGGGCTGTCCTAGGCAGAAGCTGGAAAGGAGCAGAGAACAACACAACCTCCTTGGATAGGGGATGCCCTGCTTTGCAAGGACAGCAGTGGCAAAGCCCCAGTCCCTGCCCACAGGGTTCCCGGGGAGGAAACCCAGGTCCCAGCATGACCACGTCACCTCAGCCAGCAGAGCCTCTTCCCACATCACTCCTCGCATGCAGCACCCACTGCAGAGGCCAAAAAGCCAGGGCAAGAGCCAGGCCTAGCACTCACCTGCCAGCGAGCCCACAGCAATTCTTGCCAGCATCATGGGCAGCACCACATTTGCTGCATCTCTGCAGAAGAGAATACACAGTGTGTGCACCCAGACTGAATTTAACGCCCCCAAACACCCTCCAAGCAAAAAGCTACCTTCACGGATGACTGTCCACAATTTCTGGCTTGGAAAGTGGTTCTGGGAGGCACGGAGTTCAAAGTGTTCAAAGCCACAATTCCCCAGGTCTCGGACCCAGAGCACCTTCAAGCTCTCTGGCTGTGGAGGAGGAATGTTTCTATCTCATCACTCACCCACAACGTGCAGCTGCAGCCAGCCCATGGCCTCCAGCTGGGACCTGAAGCGCTACAGCCAGTGCTCCCCCCACTGCAGCACCATCTGCAGCGAGAAGTTCCTTCTGTTGAACCTCACGTGGCTCTCGTAGGGGGAGCGGTGGTGCTGGCTCCATCGAAAGCATAACTGCGGATGGCTCCCTCCTGCTGGGCAGGTTTGTATCCCCAGATGACAGCTCTGCCTCCCTGCAGCGGTGGAACCGGCAGGCACACGGTGCAGCCCATGGCTGAGACGAGTCGCTCTGACACTGGCCTGAGGTCAGCGGAGCAGCAGGGAGCGAGCGTGTGGCCTGCAGGAGAAAGGAGACGTCAGTGCACAGCTCCCGAGGGGCAGCTCCTGCCTCCCAGCAGCACTGCGGACTTGAGGCACTCACAGAAGCACAGAACGGCTTGAGTTGGGAGGGACCTTAAAGGTCATCCAGCTCCAAACCCTGCCACAGGCACGGACACCTTTCCCTAGAGCAGCTTGTTCCAAGCCCCAGCCAACCTGGCCTTGAACACGGCCAGCCATGGGGCAGCCACAGCTTCTCTGGGCACCCAGTGTCCCACCACCCTCACAGGGAACAACTTCTAAGATCTCTCAATCTCCCCTCTCTGTCAGGTTAAAGCCCTCCCCCCCTGTCCCATCCCCACAGGCCCCTCTTCTCCCCACAAGAAATGAGGCCAGATCCCAGGATCATCCCTCCGCAGCCGCAGCGCTCCGCTGCCGGCTCAGCCAGCGCAACTCGCACACCCAGTCCAAAGCAGCCACTCTGGGGAAGTCACTTGAGGTGTTCTTGGCAACTCCTAAAGCACCCCAAGATCGCCATCGCCACCCACCTCGTTCCACGCTCCTGTCTCCACAGGTGGCACCGGCTCCGAGGCACCAAGACGGGAACCACCAGAGGAGCTGCTCTTGCCTCCTCCACCGGTAGCTTGTGCTCCATGGGGCAGCTGTCGTCTCCCGGTGCCTCTGCTGAAGGGTTCCGTGGGGTTCCGTGGCCTTACACGCCTGAACACGGAGCGTTCCAGAATCAGCCACCCCTGTGGTCCCATGTCCCCAAGGTCATTGTGATGCATGAGCTCTGGCTGGGTCCATGGGGTACACCGGAGGTGCTACAGGCATTCGCTGGGATTCTCTAGTGGTATCCCCAGGATGCTCCAGGGCTTGTTCCTGTCAGAACCCATCAGCCCTTGTCCTATGGCTCCAATCCCTGCTCTTCCACTCCCTCCCAGCTTCACCACGGATTGGTTCATGAGGCTCAGAATCATGGACGTGGCTTGGGCCAATGCCAAGACCCAGAAGTGTTGGATACGGCAGGTTGTGGTCCATGAATATTATACGGCTTAGGATCACAGTTCGGGTTAGGTTCCGAATTAGGGTTAGGTTTAGGGTTAGGTGTTAGGGTTAGGGTTAGGGTTAACCGTAACCGGAGTTAACCCTGGGAGTGGAGTTAACACCAGGTTGAGCCTTAGGGTTAGGGTTAGGGTTCCAGTTAGGATTAGGTTTAGCGTTAGGATTAGGTTTAGGGTTAGGGTTAGGTTTAGGGTTAACCTTCACCAGAGTTAACCCTAGGGGCGGAGTTAACCCCAGGGTTAGGGTTACGTTCAGGATTAAGTTAGGGTTATGGTTAGGCTGGGTAGGATTAGGGTTAGTGTTAGGTTTAAGGCTTAAGGTCCGGGATTACGGTTAGGGGTTAGGGTTGGGATTAGGGTTACGGTTAGGGTTAGGGTTAAGGTTAGGGTTACCTCTAACCGGATTTAACCCTAGGGGTGGAGTTAACCCCAGGGTTAGGGTTAGGTTTAGGCTTAGGGTTAGCATTAACCCTAATCGGAATTAACCCTAGGGGCGGGTTTAATCCCAGGTTTAGGGTTAGGGTTAGGCTTAGGCTTAGTGTTAGACTTAAGTTTAGGGTTAGGTTAACCCTAACCGGAGTTAACTAGGGTTGGGGTTAGGGTTAGGGTTACCTCTAACCGGAGTTAACCCTAGGGGTTAACTGCCCAAGGTTCCTGCCCCAAAACCCCAAGTGCTGGAGCTCACCCCCCTCTGCCCCAGGAGCAGGGTCAGGCCCCACAGCTCTGCTCCTGCCAGCGCTGCCGAGCCCTGCACTCCCTTGATGGTGCCATCAGAGCGCCACACACACCGCAGCACGGGCTGGGCCGTTGCTCTGGCTCCGGCAGAGGCACAAGTGCCTTTGGAAGCTGCCAGCGAACAACAAGAGCTGAGAAGCGGCTGCAGAAGGGCTCTGCTGTGGGGCTGAAAGCCAAGGGTGGTGCAGGGGAAAGGAGAGACTGCAGAGCCTCAGCCCTTGGGCTTCCTTCAGAGGAGGTGGCGCTGCTGCCCTTGATCCTGGCTGTTCTCCAGCCCTGACCTGCCCTCAGCGGTCTCCAGTGGCCTCTGGCCAGGCCAGCAGCAGAGACAGGATGTTCTGCACAAATGTCTGCACCTGCTCCTGGGCCTGACTCAGTGCCGAGAGCTCTTCTGCAGCCAAATGCAGATCGTACTTTACAGTCAGACAGCGTGGTGTGGGGTGGAAGGGACCTTAAATCCCCATAGGGATTCAGAGCATCCCACAGGCAGAGCATCCCATAGGTGTTCAGAGCATCCCCCAAGCAGGGCATCCCACAGGGATTCACAGCAGCCCACAAGCAGAGCATCCCAGAGGGATTCACAGCATCCCACAGTCAGAGCATCCCCTAAGGAATCAGAGCATCCCACAAGGATTCAGAGCATCCCACAAGCAGAGCATGCCAGAGGGATTCAGAGCATCCCACAGGGCTCCAGAGCATCCCACAAAGCAGAGCACCCCACAGAGTTTCACAGCATCCCACAACCACAGCACCATACAGAGCTCCAGAGCATCCCATAGGGATTCAGAGCACCCCAAGCGCATCAGAACCCCCCCATCTCCCCATGGAAGCCCCCATTGACACCCCTGACCCAACCCCTCCCCATGGAGCTCCCCCCATGGAACCTGCCTCTCTATGACATCAGCCCCAGCTCCAAGGGACCTGCATCCAGCACCCGTATCCCCGGGGCAGTTGCGCTTTGGGTGCAGTGGTGCTTGCAGCTCCTTGCTTGCAGCTCCTTGGTGTCACTCTTAGCGGTGGTGGCAGCGATGGCTTTGCTCCGTGTCATCATCCTGCTGGCCTCGGCCTGGCTGGTGCAAGGCTCCTGGGACAGCTGTGGGTGAGTGGCTCCAGGCTCCAGGGTTCCTGGTATTCCATAGGGAGATGCTGCTGCTCCCAGCCACGGTCACACCAATGGGGAGTGGGATTTGAGGAGCCCCACTTGCTTGCCATCAGCCCATGCGGTGGCACAGCACAGCTATGGGGCACCCCATAGGGTCCTTTGTCCTGCAGCACCCTAGGAGGCAGGATGATGCTCATCTCTGGGACACTGCGTAGGGTCCCTTTTCCCTGCAGCACCCAATGGGGCGGGACAATGCTCGCCCTTCAGCCCTAACCATCAAGTGTTGAGCTTCTGCTTCAAGAGGGACCTGCGGTACCCGTCCCATGGCTGATTCTTACGGGATGTCGCGCATCGTCGGAGGCACGGATGCGCAGCGGGGCGCCTGGCCACGGATGCTCAGCATCCAGTTCCCCACAGCCACCGCATTCTCGCACATCTGCGGGGGGTCCCTCATCCCGTATGAAGACAGGCTGAGGAAGTTGGGGCTTTTCAGCCTGGAGAAGAGAAGGCTGCGTGGAGACCTAAGAGCAGCCTTCCAGTACCTGAAGGGGGCCTATAGGGATGCTGGGGAGGGACTCTTTGTCAGGGCCTGTAGTGACAGGACAAGGGGTAATGGGTTAAAACTTAAACAGGGGAAGTTTAAATTGGATATAAGGAGGAAATTCTTTCCTGTTAGGGTGGTGAGACACTGGAATCGCTTGCCCAGGGAGGTTGTGAGTGCTCCATCCCTGGCGGTGTTCAAGGCCAGGTTGGATGAAGCCTTGTGTGGGATGGTTCAGTGAGACGTGTCCCTGTCCATGGCAGGGGGGTTGGAACTAGATGATCTTGAGGTCCTTTCCAACCCTAACTATTCTATGATTCTATGATTCTATGATCACCCCTCAATGGGTCCTCACAGCCGCTCACTGCTTCGTCGGGCAAAAGTAAGGGGGAGAAGGGATTCCAGCCATAGGGAATAGGCAAGGAGCAGCTCCCATCCCGTCCCCTTCCCCATCCTGGATGCACTGGGAAGAGCGCTCAGGAGAAGGCTGCTTCCAGCTTGACAGCCCTTGAGCCTAAGGCACGCTGCTTTCCTTTGCGAAGCAGCCGCAATGTGGCTCCTTCCCATCCCTCTTCTCCATAGAATGGATTAGAAGAGATTAAAATGGAATGGTATGGAATGCAATGCAATGCTTATGGATCATGGAGTGGGGTGGCTTGGAAAGGAGCTTGAGATCATCCACTTCCAACCCCTTGCCATGGGCAGGGATGCCTTCCATAGAGCAGCTTGCTCCAAGCTGGCCTGCAGCACTGCAGCCAGGGATGGAGCAGCCAAACCTTCTCCATCCATGCCATCCCAGTGCCCCAGCACCCTCTTAGGGAATCCCTTCCTTATCTCCAGCCTGCAATTCCCTCTCGGAACCCATCAGCCCTTGTCCTATGGCTCCAATCCCTGCTCTTCCACTCCCTCCCAGCTTCACCACGGATTGGTTCATGAGGCTCAGAATCATGGACGTGGCTTGGGCCAATGCCGAGACCCAGAAGTGCTGGATACGGCAGGTTGTGGTCCATGAATGTTATACGGCTTAGGATCACGGGTAGGGTTAGGTTCCGAATTAGGGTTAGGTTTAGGGTTAGAGTCAGGGTAATTGTTAGGTACAGGGTTAGGTGTTAGGGTTAGGTGTTAGGGTTAGGGATAGGGTTAGGGTTAGCGTTAACCGTAACCGGAGTCAACCCTAGGGGTGGAGTTAACACCAGGTTGAGCCTTAGGGTTAGGGTTAGGGTTCCAGTTAGGATTAGGTTTAGGTTTAGGGTTAGGGTAAGGTTTAGGGTTAACCTTCACCAGAGTTAACCCTAGGGGCGGAGTTAACCCTAGGATTAGGGTTAGGATTAGGGTTACTGTCAGTATTAAGTTAGGGTTATGGTTAGGCTGGGTTAGGATTAGGGTTAGTGTTAGGTCTTAGGGTTAAGATCCGGGTTACGGTTAGGGGTTAGGGTTGGGATTAGGGTTACGGTTCGGGTTAGGGTTAAGGTTAGGGTTACCTCTAACCGGAGTTAACCCTAGGGGTGGAGTTAACCCCAGGGTTAGGGTTAGGTTTAGGCTTAGGGTTAGCATTAACCCTAATCGGAATTAACCCTAGGGGCGGGTTTAATCCCAGGCTTAGGGTTAGGGTTAGGGTTAGGCTTAGGCTTAGGGTTAGACTTCAGTTTAGGGTTAGGTTAACCCTAACCGGAGTTAACTAGGGTTGGGGTTAGGGTTAGGGTTACCTCTAACCGGAGTTAACCCTAGGGGTTAACTGCCCAAGGTTCCCCCAAGTGCTGGAGCTCACCCACCTCTGCCCCAGGAGCAGGGTCAGGCCCCACAGCTCTGCTCCTGCCAGCGCTGCCGAGCCCTGCACTCCCTTGATGGTGCCATCAGAGCGCCCCACACACCGCAGCACGGGCTGGGCCGTTGCTCTGGCTCCGGCAGAGGCACAAGTGCCTTTGGAAGCTGCCAGCGAACAACAAGAGCTGAGAAGCGGCTGCAGAAGGGCTCTGCTGTGGGGCTGAAAGCCAAGGGTGGTGCAGGGGAAAGGAGAGACTGCAGAGCCTCAGCCCTTGGGCTTCCTTCAGAGGAGGTGGCGCTGCTGCCCTTGATCCTGGCTGTTCTCCAGCCCTGACCTGCCCTCAGCGGTCTCCAGTGGCCTCTGGCCAGGCCAGCAGCAGAGGCAGGATGTTCTGCACAAATGTCTGCACCTGCTCCTGGGCCTGACTCAGTGCCGAGAGCTCTTCTGCAGCCAAATGCAGACCGTACTTTACAGTCAGACAGCGTGGTGTGGGGTGGAAGGGACCTTAAATGCCCATAGGGATTCAGAGCATCCCACAGGCAGAGCATCCCATAGGTGTTCAGAGCATCCCCCAAGCAGGGCATCCCACAGGGATTCACAGCAGCCCACAAGCAGAGCATCCCAGAGGGATTCACAGCATCCCACAGTCAGAGCATCCCCTAAGGAATCAGAGCATCCCACAAGGATTCAGAGCATCCCACAAGCAGAGCTTGCCAGAGGGATTCAGAGCATCCCACAGGGCTCCAGAGCATCCCACAAAGCAGAGCACCCCACAGAGTTTCACAGCATCCCACAACCACAGCACCATACAGAGCTCCAGAGCATCCCATAGGGATTCAGAGCACCCCAAGCGCATCAGAACCCCCCCATCTCCCCATGGAAGCCCCCATTGACACCCCTGACCCAACCCCTCCCCATGGAGCTCCCCCCATGGAACCTGCCTCTCTATGACATCAGCCCCAGCTCCAAGGGACCTGCATCCAGCACCCGTATCCCCGGGGCAGTTGCGCTTTGGGTGCAGTGGTGCTTGCAGCTCCTTGCTTGCAGCTCCTTGGTGTCACTCTTAGCGGTGGTGGCAGCGATGGCTTTGCTCCGTGTCATCATCCTGCTGGCCTCGGCCTGGCTGGTGCAAGGCTCCTGGGACAGCTGTGGGTGAGTGGCTCCAGGCTCCAGGGTTCCTGGTATTCCATAGGGAGATGCTGCTGCTCCCAGCCACGGTCACACCAATGGGGAGTGGGATTTGAGGAGCCCCACTTGCTTGCCATCAGCCCATGCGGTGGCACAGCACAGCTATGGGGCACCCCATAGGGTCCTTTGTCCTGCAGCACCCTAGGAGGCAGGATGATGCTCATCTCTGGGACACTGCGTAGGGTCCCTTTTCCCTGCAGCACCCAATGGGGCGGGACAATGCTCGCCCTTCAGCCCTAACCATCAAGTGTTGAGCTTCTGCTTCAAGAGGGACCTGCGGTACCCGTCCCATGGCTGATTCTTACGGGATGTCGCGCATCGTCGGAGGCACGGATGCGCAGCGGGACGCCTGGCCACGGATGCTCAGCATCCAGTTCCCCACAGCCACCGCATTCCCGCACATCTGCGGGGGGTCCCTCATCCCGTATGAAGACAGGCTGAGGAAGTTGGGGCTTTTCAGCCTGGAGAAGAGAAGGCTGCGTGCAGACCTAAGAGCAGCCTTCCAGTACCTGAAGGGGGCCTATAGGGATGCTGGGGAGGGACTCTTTGTCAGGGCCTGTAGTGACAGGACAAGGGGTAATGGGTTAAAACTTAAACAGGGGAAGTTTAAATTGGATATAAGGAGGAAATTCTTTCCTGTTAGGGTGGTGAGACACTGGAATCGCTTGCCCAGGGAGGTTGTGAGTGCTCCATCCCTGGCGGTGTTCAAGGCCAGGTTGGATGAAGCCTTGTGTGGGATGGTTCAGTGAGAGGTGTCCCTGTCCATGGCAGGGGGGTTGGAACTAGATGATCTTGAGGTCCTTTCCAACCCTAACTATTCTATGATTCTATGATTCTATGATCACCCCTCAATGGGTCCTCACAGCCGCTCACTGCTTCGTCGGGCAAAAGTAAGGGGGAGAAGGGATTCCAGCCATAGGGAATAGGCAAGGAGCAGCTCCCATCCCGTCCCCTTCCCCATCCTGGATGCACTGGGAAGAGCGCTCAGGAGAAGGCTGCTTCCAGCTTGACAGCCCTTGAGCCTAAGGCACGCTGCTTTCCTTTGCGAAGCAGCCGCAATGTGGCTCCTTCCCATCCCTCTTCTCCATAGAATGGATTAGAAGAGATTAAAATGGAATGGTATGGAATGGAATGCAATGCTTATGGATCATGGAGTGGGGTGGGTTGGAAAGGAGCTTGAGATCATCCACTTCCAACCCCTTGCCATGGGCAGGGATGCCTTCCATAGAGCAGCTTGCTCCAAGCTGGCCTGCAGCACTGCAGCCAGGGATGGAGCAGCCAAACCTTCTCCATCCATGCCATCCCAGTGCCCCAGCACCCTCTTAGGGAATCCCTTCCTTATCTCCAGCCTGCAATTCCCTCTCGGAACCCATCAGCCCTTGTCCTATGGCTCCAATCCCTGCTCTTCCACTCCCTCCCAGCTTCACCACGGATTGGTTCATGAGGCTCAGAATCATGGACGTGGCTTGGGCCAATGCCGAGACCCAGAAGTGCTGGATACGGCAGGTTGTGGTCCATGAATATTATACGGCTTAGGATCACGGGTAGGGTTAGGTTCCGAATTAGGGTTAGGTTTAGGGTTAGAGTCAGGGTAATTGTTAGGTACAGGGTTAGGTGTTAGGGTTAGGTGTTAGGGTTAGGGATAGGGTTAGGGTTAGCGTTAACCGTAACCGGAGTCAACCCTAGGGGTGGAGTTAACACCAGGTTGAGCCTTAGGGTTAGGGTTAGGGTTCCAGTTAGGATTAGGTTTAGGTTTAGGGTTAGGGTAAGGTTTAGGGTTAACCTTCACCAGAGTTAACCCTAGGGGCGGAGTTAACCCTAGGATTAGGGTTAGGATTAGGGTTACTGTCAGTATTAAGTTAGGGTTATGGTTAGGCTGGGTTAGGATTAGGGTTAGTGTTAGGTTTTAGGGTTAAGATCCGGGTTACGGTTAGGGGTTAGGGTTGGGATTAGGGTTACGGTTCGGGTTAGGGTTAAGGTTAGGGTTACCTCTAACCGGAGTTAACCCTAGGGGTGGAGTTAACCCCAGGGTTAGGGTTAGGTTTAGGCTTAGGGTTAGCATTAACCCTAATCGGAATTAACCCTAGGGGCGGGTTTAATCCCAGTCTTAGGGTTAGGGTTAGGGTTAGGCTTAGGCTTAGGGTTAGACTTCAGTTTAGGGTTAGGTTAACCCTAACCGGAGTTAACTAGGGTTGGGGTTAGGGTTAGGGTTACCTCTAACCGGAGTTAACCCTAGGGGTTAACTGCCCAAGGTTCCCCCAAGTGCTGGAGCTCACCCACCTCTGCCCCAGGAGCAGGGTCAGGCCCCACAGCTCTGCTCCTGCCAGCGCTGCCGAGCCCTGCACTCCCTTGATGGTGCCATCAGAGCGCCCCACACACCGCAGCACGGGCTGGGCCGTTGCTCTGGCTCCGGCAGAGGCACAAGTGCCTTTGGAAGCTGCCAGCGAACAACAAGAGCTGAGAAGCGGCTGCAGAAGGGCTCTGCTGTGGGGCTGAAAGCCAAGGGTGGTGCAGGGGAAAGGAGAGACTGCAGAGCCTCAGCCCTTGGGCTTCCTTCAGAGGAGGTGGCGCTGCTGCCCTTGATCCTGGCTGTTCTCCAGCCCTGACCTGCCCTCAGCGGTCTCCAGTGGCCTCTGGCCAGGCCAGCAGCAGAGGCAGGATGTTCTGCACAAATGTCTGCACCTGCTCCTGGGCCTGACTCAGTGCCGAGAGCTCTTCTGCAGCCAAATGCAGACCGTACTTTACAGTCAGACAGCGTGGTGTGGGGTGGAAGGGACCTTAAATGCCCATAGGGATTCAGAGCATCCCACAGGCAGAGCATCCCATAGGTGTTCAGAGCATCCCCCAAGCAGGGCATCCCACAGGGATTCACAGCAGCCCACAAGCAGAGCATCCCAGAGGGATTCACAGCATCCCACAGTCAGAGCATCCCCTAAGGAATCAGAGCATCCCACAAGGATTCAGAGCATCCCACAAGCAGAGCTTGCCAGAGGGATTCAGAGCATCCCACAGGGCTCCAGAGCATCCCACAAAGCAGAGCACCCCACAGAGTTTCACAGCATCCCACAACCACAGCACCATACAGAGCTCCAGAGCATCCCATAGGGATTCAGAGCACCCCAAGCGCATCAGAACCCCCCCATCTCCCCATGGAAGCCCCCATTGACACCCCTGACCCAACCCCTCCCCATGGAGCTCCCCCCATGGAACCTGCCTCTCTATGACATCAGCCCCAGCTCCAAGGGACCTGCATCCAGCACCCGTATCCCCGGGGCAGTTGCGCTTTGGGTGCAGTGGTGCTTGCAGCTCCTTGCTTGCAGCTCCTTGGTGTCACTCTTAGCGGTGGTGGCAGCGATGGCTTTGCTCCGTGTCATCATCCTGCTGGCCTCGGCCTGGCTGGTGCAAGGCTCCTGGGACAGCTGTGGGTGAGTGGCTCCAGGCTCCAGGGTTCCTGGTATTCCATAGGGAGATGCTGCTGCTCCCAGCCACGGTCACACCAATGGGGAGTGGGATTTGAGGAGCCCCACTTGCTTGCCATCAGCCCATGCGGTGGCACAGCACAGCTATGGGGCACCCCATAGGGTCCTTTGTCCTGCAGCACCCTAGGAGGCAGGATGATGCTCATCTCTGGGACACTGCGTAGGGTCCCTTTTCCCTGCAGCACCCAATGGGGCGGGACAATGCTCGCCCTTCAGCCCTAACCATCAAGTGTTGAGCTTCTGCTTCAAGAGGGACCTGCGGTACCCGTCCCATGGCTGATTCTTACGGGATGTCGCGCATCGTCGGAGGCACGGATGCGCAGCGGGGCGCCTGGCCACGGATGCTCAGCATCCAGTTCCCCACAGCCACCGCATTCTCGCACATCTGCGGGGGGTCCCTCATCCCGTATGAAGACAGGCTGAGGAAGTTGGGGCTTTTCAGCCTGGAGAAGAGAAGGCTGCGTGGAGACCTAAGAGCAGCCTTCCAGTACCTGAAGGGGGCCTATAGGGATGCTGGGGAGGGACTCTGTCAGGGACTCTAGTGACAGGACAAGGGGTAATGGGTTAAAACTTAAACAGGGGAAGTTTAAATTGGATATAAGGAGGAAATTCTTTCCTGTTAGGGTGGTGAGACACTGGAATCGCTTGCCCAGGGAGGTTGTGAGTGCTCCATCCCTGGCGGTGTTCAAGGCCAGGTTGGATGAAGCCTTGTGTGGGATGGTTCAGTGAGAGGTGTCCCTGTCCATGGCAGGGGGGTTGGAACTAGATGATCTTGAGGTCCTTTCCAACCCTAACTATTCTATGATTCTATGATTCTATGATCACCCCTCAATGGGTCCTCACAGCCGCTCACTGCTTCGTCGGGCAAAAGTAAGGGGGAGAAGGGATTCCAGCCATAGGGAATAGGCAAGGAGCAGCTCCCATCCCGTCCCCTTCCCCATCCTGGATGCACTGGGAAGAGCGCTCAGGAGAAGGCTGCTTCCAGCTTGACAGCCCTTGAGCCTAAGGCACGCTGCTTTCCTTTGCGAAGCAGCCGCAATGTGGCTCCTTCCCATCCCTCTTCTCCATAGAATGGATTAGAAGAGATTAAAATGGAATGGTATGGAATGCAATGCAATGCTTATGGATCATGGAGTGGGGTGGCTTGGAAAGGAGCTTGAGATCATCCACTTCCAACCCCTTGCCATGGGCAGGGATGCCTTCCATAGAGCAGCTTGCTCCAAGCTGGCCTGCAGCACTGCAGCCAGGGATGGAGCATCCAAACCTTCTCCATCCATGCCATCCCAGTGCCCCAGCACCCTCTTAGGGAATCCCTTCCTTATCTCCAGCCTGCAATTCCCTCTCGGAACCCATCAGCCCTTGTCCTATGGCTCCAATCCCTGCTCTTCCACTCCCTCCCAGCTTCACCACGGATTGGTTCATGAGGCTCAGAATCATGGACGTGGCTTGGGCCAATGCCGAGACCCAGAAGTGCTGGATACGGCAGGTTGTGGTCCATGAATATTATACGGCTTAGGATCACGGGTAGGGTTAGGTTCCGAATTAGGGTTAGGTTTAGGGTTAGAGTCAGGGTAATTGTTAGGTACAGGGTTAGGTGTTAGGGTTAGGTGTTAGGGTTAGGGATAGGGTTAGGGTTAGCGTTAACCGTAACCGGAGTCAACCCTATTGGTGGAGTTAACACCAGGTTGAGCCTTAGGGTTAGGGTTAGGGTTCCAGTTAGGATTAGGTTTAGGTTTAGGGTTAGGGTAAGGTTTAGGGTTAACCTTCACCAGAGTTAACCCTAGGGGCGGAGTTAACCCTAGGATTAGGGTTAGGATTAGGGTTACGGTCAGGATTAAGTTAGGGTTATGGTTAGGCTGGGTTAGGATTAGGGTTAGTGTTAGGTCTTAGGGTTAAGGTCCGGGTTACGGTTAGGGGTTAGGGTTGGGATTAGGGTTACGGTTCGGGTTAGGGTTAAGGTTAGGGTTACCTCTAACCGGAGTTAACCCTAGGGGTGGAGTTAACCCCAGGGTTAGGGTTAGGTTTAGGCTTAGGGTTAGCATTAACCCTAATCGGAATTAACCCTAGGGGCGGGTTTAATCCCAGGCTTAGGGTTAGGGTTAGGGTTAGGCTTAGGCTTAGGGTTAGACTTCAGTTTAGGGTTAGGTTAACCCTAACCGGAGTTAACTAGGGTTAGGGTTAGGGTTAGGGTTACCTCTAACCGGAGTTAACCCTAGGGGTTAACTGCCCAATGTTCCCCCAAGTGCTGGAGCTCACCCACCTCTGCCCCAGGAGCAGGGTCAGGCCCCACAGCTCTGCTCCTGCCAGCGCTGCCGAGCCCTGCACTCCCTTGATGGTGCCATCAGAGCGCCCCACACACCGCAGCACGGGCTGGGCCGTTGCTCTGGCTCCGGCAGAGGCACAAGTGCCTTTGGAAGCTGCCAGCGAACAACAAGAGCTGAGAAGCGGCTGCAGAAGGGCTCTGCTGTGGGGCTGAAAGCCAAGGGTGATGCCGGGGAAAGGAGAGACTGCAGAGCCTCAGCCCTTGGGCTTCCTTCAGAGGAGGTGGCGCTGCTGCCCTTGATCCTGGCTGTTCTCCAGCCCTGACCTGCCCTCAGCGGTCTCCAGTGGCCTCTGGCCAGGCCAGCAGCAGAGGCAGGATGTTCTGCACAAATGTCTGCACCTGCTCCTGGGCCTGACTCAGTGCCGAGAGCTCTTCTGCAGCCAAATGCAGACCGTACTTTACAGTCAGACAGCGTGGTGTGGGGTGGAAGGGACCTTAAATGCCCATAGGGATTCAGAGCATCCCACAGGCAGAGCATCCCATAGGTGTTCAGAGCATCCCCCAAGCAGGGCATCCCACAGGGATTCACAGCAGCCCACAAGCAGAGCATCCCAGAGGGATTCACAGCATCCCACAGTCAGAGCATCCCCTAAGGAATCAGAGCATCCCACAAGGATTCAGAGCATCCCACAAGCAGAGCTTGCCAGAGGGATTCAGAGCATCCCACAGGGCTCCAGAGCATCCCACAAAGCAGAGCACCCCACAGAGTTTCACAGCATCCCACAACCACAGCACCATACAGAGCTCCAGAGCATCCCATAGGGATTCAGAGCACCCCAAGCGCATCAGAACCCCCCCATCTCCCCATGGAAGCCCCCATTGACACCCCTGACCCAACCCCTCCCCATGGAGCTCCCCCCATGGAACCTGCCTCTCTATGACATCAGCCCCAGCTCCAAGGGACCTGCATCCAGCACCCGTATCCCCGGGGCAGTTGCGCTTTGGGTGCAGTGGTGCTTGCAGCTCCTTGCTTGCAGCTCCTTGGTGTCACTCTTAGCGGTGGTGGCAGCGATGGCTTTGCTCCGTGTCATCATCCTGCTGGCCTCGGCCTGGCTGGTGCAAGGCTCCTGGGACAGCTGTGGGTGAGTGGCTCCAGGCTCCAGGGTTCCTGGTATTCCATAGGGAGATGCTGCTGCTCCCAGCCACGGTCACACCAATGGGGAGTGGGATTTGAGGAGCCCCACTTGCTTGCCATCAGCCCATGCGGTGGCACAGCACAGCTATGGGGCACCCCATAGGGTCCTTTGTCCTGCAGCACCCTAGGAGGCAGGATGATGCTCATCTCTGGGACACTGCGTAGGGTCCCTTTTCCCTGCAGCACCCAATGGGGCGGGACAATGCTCGCCCTTCAGCCCTAACCATCAAGTGTTGAGCTTCTGCTTCAAGAGGGACCTGCGGTACCCGTCCCATGGCTGATTCTTACGGGATGTCGCGCATCGTCGGAGGCACGGATGCGCAGCGGGGCGCCTGGCCACGGATGCTCAGCATCCAGTTCCCCACAGCCACCGCATTCTCGCACATCTGCGGGGGGTCCCTCATCCCGTATGAAGACAGGCTGAGGAAGTTGGGGCTTTTCAGCCTGGAGAAGAGAAGGCTGCGTGGAGACCTAAGAGCAGCCTTCCAGTACCTGAAGGGGGCCTATAGGGATGCTGGGGAGGGACTCTGTCAGGGACTCTAGTGACAGGACAAGGGGTAATGGGTTAAAACTTAAACAGGGGAAGTTTAAATTGGATATAAGGAGGAAATTCTTTCCTGTTAGGGTGGTGAGACACTGGAATCGCTTGCCCAGGGAGGTTGTGAGTGCTCCATCCCTGGCGGTGTTCAAGGCCAGGTTGGATGAAGCCTTGTGTGGGATGGTTCAGTGAGAGGTGTCCCTGTCCATGGCAGGGGGGTTGGAACTAGATGATCTTGAGGTCCTTTCCAACCCTAACTATTCTATGATTCTATGATCACCCCTCAATGGGTCCTCACAGCCGCTCACTGCTTCGTCGGGCAAAAGTAAGGGGGAGAAGGGATTCCAGCCATAGGGAATAGGCAAGGAGCAGCTCCCATCCCGTCCCCTTCCCCATCCTGGATGCACTGGGAAGAGCGCTCAGGAGAAGGCTGCTTCCAGCTTGACAGCCCTTGAGCCTAAGGCACGCTGCTTTCCTTTGCGAAGCAGCCGCAATGTGGCTCCTTCCCATCCCTCTTCTCCATAGAATGGATTAGAAGAGATTAAAATGGAATGGTATGGAATGCAATGCAATGCTTATGGATCATGGAGTGGGGTGGCTTGGAAAGGAGCTTGAGATCATCCACTTCCAACCCCTTGCCATGGGCAGGGATGCCTTCCATAGAGCAGCTTGCTCCAAGCTGGCCTGCAGCACTGCAGCCAGGGATGGAGCATCCAAACCTTCTCCATCCATGCCATCCCAGTGCCCCAGCACCCTCTTAGGGAATCCCTTCCTTATCTCCAGCCTGCAATTCCCTTTCGGAACCCATCAGCCCTTGTCCTATGGCTCCAATCCCTGCTCTTCCACTCCCTCCCAGCTTCACCACGGATTGGTTCATGAGGCTCAGAATCATGGACGTGGCTTGGGCCAATGCCGAGACCCAGAAGTGCTGGATACGGCAGGTTGTGGTCCATGAATATTATACGGCTTAGGATCACGGGTAGGGTTAGGTTCCGAATTAGGGTTAGGTTTAGGGTTAGAGTCAGGGTAATTGTTAGGTACAGGGTTAGGTGTTAGGGTTAGGTGTTAGGGTTAGGGATAGGGTTAGGGTTAGCGTTAACCGTAACCGGAGTCAACCCTAGGGGTGGAGTTAACACCAGGTTGAGCCTTAGGGTTAGGGTTAGGGTTCCAGTTAGGATTAGGTTTAGGTTTAGGGTTAGGGTAAGGTTTAGGGTTAACCTTCACCAGAGTTAACCCTAGGGGCGGAGTTAACCCTAGGATTAGGGTTAGGATTAGGGTTACGGTCAGGATTAAGTTAGGGTTATGGTTAGGCTGGGTTAGGATTAGGGTTAGTGTTAGGTCTTAGGGTTAAGGTCCGGGTTACGGTTAGGGGTTAGGGTTGGGATTAGGGTTACGGTTCGGGTTAGGGTTAAGGTTAGGGTTACCTCTAACCGGAGTTAACCCTAGGGGTGGAGTTAACCCCAGGGTTAGGGTTAGGTTTAGGCTTAGGGTTAGCATTAACCCTAATCGGAATTAACCCTAGGGGCGGGTTTAATCCCAGGCTTAGGGTTAGGGTTAGGGTTAGGCTTAGGCTTAGGGTTAGACTTCAGTTTAGGGTTAGGTTAACCCTAACCGGAGTTAACTAGGGTTAGGGTTAGGGTTAGGGTTACCTCTAACCGGAGTTAACCCTAGGGGTTAACTGCCCAATGTTCCCCCAAGTGCTGGAGCTCACCCACCTCTGCCCCAGGAGCAGGGTCAGGCCCCACAGCTCTGCTCCTGCCAGCGCTGCCGAGCCCTGCACTCCCTTGATGGTGCCATCAGAGCGCCCCACACACCGCAGCACGGGCTGGGCCGTTGCTCTGGCTCCGGCAGAGGCACAAGTGCCTTTGGAAGCTGCCAGCGAACAACAAGAGCTGAGAAGCGGCTGCAGAAGGGCTCTGCTGTGGGGCTGAAAGCCAAGGGTGATGCCGGGGAAAGGAGAGACTGCAGAGCCTCAGCCCTTGGGCTTCCTTCAGAGGAGGTGGCGCTGCTGCCCTTGATCCTGGCTGTTCTCCAGCCCTGACCTGCCCTCAGCGGTCTCCAGTGGCCTCTGGCCAGGCCAGCAGCAGAGACAGGATGTTCTGCACAAATGTCTGCACCTGCTCCTGGGCCTGACTCAGTGCCGAGAGCTCTTCTGCAGCCAAATGCAGATCGTACTTTACAGTCAGCCAGCGTGGTGTGGGGTGGAAGGGACCTTAAATGCCCATAGGGATTCAGAGCATCCCACAGGCAGAGCATCCCATAGGTGTTCAGAGCATCCTCCAAGCAGGGCATCCCACAGGGATTCACAGCAGCCCACAAGCAGAGCATCCCAGAGGGATTCACAGCATCCCACAGTCAGAGCATCCCCTAAGGAATCAGAGCATCCCACAAGGATTCAGAGCATCCCACAAGCAGAGCTTGCCAGAGGGATTCAGAGCATCCCACAGGGCTCCAGAGCATCCCACAAAGCAGAGCACCCCACAGAGTTTCACAGCATCCCACAACCACAGCACCATACAGAGCTCCAGAGCATCCCATAGGGATTCAGAGCACCCCAAGCGCATCAGAACCCCCCCATCTCCCCATGGAAGCCCCCATTGACACCCCTGACCCAACCCCTCCCCATGGAGCTCCCCCCATGGAACCTGCCTCTCTATGACATCAGCCCCAGCTCCAAGGGACCTGCATCCAGCACCCGTATCCCCGGGGCAGTTGCGCTTTGGGTGCAGTGGTGCTTGCAGCTCCTTGCTTGCAGCTCCTTGGTGTCACTCTTAGCGGTGGTGGCAGCGATGGCTTTGCTCCGTGTCATCATCCTGCTGGCCTCGGCCTGGCTGGTGCAAGGCTCCTGGGACAGCTGTGGGTGAGTGGCTCCAGGCTCCAGGGTTCCTGGTATTCCATAGGGAGATGCTGCTGCTCCCAGCCACGGTCACACCAATGGGGAGTGGGATTTGAGGAGCCCCACTTGCTTGCCATCAGCCCATGCGGTGGCACAGCACAGCTATGGGGCACCCCATAGGGTCCTTTGTCCTGCAGCACCCTAGGAGGCAGGATGATGCTCATCTCTGGGACACTGCGTAGGGTCCCTTTTCCCTGCAGCACCCAATGGGGCGGGACAATGCTCGCCCTTCAGCCCTAACCATCAAGTGTTGAGCTTCTGCTTCAAGAGGGACCTGCGGTACCCGTCCCATGGCTGATTCTTACGGGATGTCGTGCATCGTCGGAGGCACGGATGCGCAGCGGGGCGCCTGGCCACGGATGCCCAGCATCCAGTTCCCCACAGCCACCGCATTCCCGCACATCTGCGGGGGGTCCCTCATCCCGTATGAAGACAGGCTGAGGAAGTTGGGGCTTTTCAGCCTGGAGAAGAGAAGGCTGCGTGGAGACCTAAGAGCAGCCTTCCAGTACCTGAAGGGGGCCTATAGGGATGCTGGGGAGGGACTCTTTGTCAGGGCCTGTAGTGACAGGACAAGGGGTAATGGGTTAAAACTTAAACAGGGCAAGTTTAAATTGGATATAAGGAGGAAATTCTTTCCTGTTAGGGTGGTGAGACACTGGAATCGCTTGCCCAGGGAGGTTGTGAGTGCTCCATCCCTGGCGGTGTTCAAGGCCAGGTTGGATGAAGCCTTGTGTGGGATGGTTCAGTGAGAGGTGTCCCTGTCCATGGCAGGGGGGTTGGAACTAGATGATCTTGAGGTCCTTTCCAACCCTAACTATTCTATGATTCTATGATCACCCCTCAATGGGTCCTCACAGCCGCTCACTGCTTCGTCGGGCAAAAGTAAGGGGGAGAAGGGATTCCAGCCATAGGGAATAGGCAAGGAGCAGCTCCCATCCCGTCCCCTTCCCCATCCTGGATGCACTGGGAAGAGCGCTCAGGAGAAGGCTGCTTCCAGCTTGACAGCCCTTGAGCCTAAGGCACGCTGCTTTCCTTTGCGAAGCAGCCGCAATGTGGCTCCTTCCCATCCCTCTTCTCCATAGAATGGATTAGAAGAGATTAAAATGGAATGGTATGGAATGCAATGCAATGCTTATGGATCATGGAGTGGGGTGGCTTGGAAAGGAGCTTGAGATCATCCACTTCCAACCCCTTGCCATGGGCAGGGATGCCTTCCATAGAGCAGCTTGCTCCAAGCTGGCCTGCAGCACTGCAGCCAGGGATGGAGCATCCAAACCTTCTCCATCCATGCCATCCCAGTGCCCCAGCACCCTCTTAGGGAATCCCTTCCTTATCTCCAGCCTGCAATTCCCTCTCGGAACCCATCAGCCCTTGTCCTATGGCTCCAATCCCTGCTCTTCCACTCCCTCCCAGCTTCACCACGGATTGGTTCATGAGGCTCAGAATCATGGACGTGGCTTGGGCCAATGCCGAGACCCAGAAGGGCTGGATACGGCAGGTTGTGGTCCATGAATATTATACGGCTTAGGATCACGGGTAGGGTTAGGTTCCGAATTAGGGTTAGGTTTAGGGTTAGAGTCAGGGTAATTGTTAGGTACAGGGTTAGGTGTTAGGGTTAGGTGTTAGGGTTAGGGATAGGGTTAGGGTTAGCGTTAACCGTAACCGGAGTCAACCCTAGGGGTGGAGTTAACACCAGGTTGAGCCTTAGGGTTAGGGTTAGGGTTCCAATTAGGATTAGGTTTAGGTTTAGGGTTAGGGTAAGGTTTAGGGTTAACCTTCACCAGAGTTAACCCTAGGGGCGGAGTTAACCCTAGGATTAGGGTTACGGTCAGGATTAAGTTAGGGTTATGGTTAGGCTGGGTTAGGATTAGGGTTAGTGTTAGGTCTTCGGGTTAAGGTCCGGGTTACGGTTAGGGGTTAGGGTTGGGATTAGGGTTACGGTTCGGGTTAGGGTTAAGGTTAGGGTTACCTCTAACCGGAGTTAACCCTAGGGGTGGAGTTAACCCCAGGGTTAGGGTTAGGTTTAGGCTTAGGGTTAGCATTAACCCTAATCGGAATTAACCCTAGGGGCGGGTTTAATCCCAGGCTTAGGGTTAGGGTTAGGGTTAGGCTTAGGCTTAGGGTTAGACTTCAGTTTAGGGTTAGGTTAACCCTAACCGGAGTTAACTAGGGTTGGGGTTAGGGTTAGGGTTACCTCTAACCGGAGTTAACCCTAGGGGTTAACTGCCCAAGGTTCCTGCCCCAAAACCCCACGTGCTGGAGCTCACCCACCTCTGCCCCAGGAGCAGGGTCAGGCCCCACAGCTCTGCTCCTGCCAGCGCTGCCGAGCCCTGCACTCCCTTGATGGTGCCATCAGAGCGCCCCACACACCGCAGCACGGGCTGGGCCGTTGCTCTGGCTCCGGCAGAGGCACAAGTGCCTTTGGAAGCTGCCAGCGAACAACAAGAGCTGAGAAGCGGCTGCAGAAGGGCTCTGCTGTGGGGCTGAAAGCCAAGGGTGGTGCAGGGGAAAGGAGAGACTGCAGAGCCTCAGCCCTTGGGCTTCCTTCAGAGGAGGTGGCGCTGCTGCCCTTGATCCTGGCTGTTCTCCAGCCCTGACCTGCCCTCAGCGGTCTCCAGTGGCCTCTGGCCAGGCCAGCAGCAGAGACAGGATGTTCTGCACAAATGTCTGCACCTGCTCCTGGGCCTGACTCAGTGCCGAGAGCTCTTCTGCAGCCAAATGCAGACCGTACTTTACAGTCAGACAGCGTGGTGTGGGGTGGAAGGGACCTTAAATGCCCATAGGGATTCAGAGCATGCCACAGGCAGAGCATCCCATAGGTGTTCAGAGCATCCCCCAAGCAGGGCATCCCACAGGGATTCACAGCAGCCCACAAGCAGAGCATCCCAGAGGGATTCACAGCATCCCACAGTCAGAGCATCCCCTAAGGAATCAGAGCATCCCACAAGGATTCAGAGCATCCCACAAGCAGAGCATGCCAGAGGGATTCAGAGCATCCCACAGGGCTCCAGAGCATCCCACAAAGCAGAGCACCCCACAGAGTTTCACAGCATCCCACAACCACAGCACCATACAGAGCTCCAGAGCATCCCATAGGGATTCAGAGCACCCCAAGCGCATCAGAACCCCCCCATCTCCCCATGGAAGCCCCCATGGACACCCCTGACCCAACCCCTCCCCATGGAGCTCCCCCCATGGAACCTGCCTCTCTATGACATCAGCCCCAGCTCCAAGGGACCTGCATCCAGCACCCGTATCCCCGGGGCAGTTGCGCTTCGGGTGCAGTGGTGCTTGCAGCTCCTTGCTTGCTGCTCCTTGCTTGCAGCTCCTTGGTGTCACTCTTAGCGGTGGTGGCAGCGATGGCTTTGCTCCGTGTCATCATCCTGCTGGCCTCGGCCTGGCTGGTGCAAGGCTCCTGGGACAGCTGTGGGTGAGTGGCTCCAGGCTCCAGGGTTCCTGGTATTCCATAGGGAGATGCTGCTGCTCCCAGCCACGGTCACACCAATGGGGAGTGGGATTTGAGGAGCCCCACTTGCTTGCCATCAGCCCATGCGGTGGCACAGCACAGCTATGGGGCACCCCATAGGGTCCTTTGTCCTGCAGCACCCTAGGAGGCAGGATGATGCTCATCTCTGGGACACTGCGTAGGGTCCCTTTTCCCTGCAGCACCCAATGGGGCGGGACAATGCTCGCCCTTCAGCCCTTACCATCAAGTGTTGAGCTTCTGCTTCAAGAGGGACCTGCGGTACCCGTCCCATGGCTGATTCTTACGGGATGTCGTGCATCGTCGGAGGCACGGATGTGCAGCGGGGCGCCTGGCCACGGATGCTCAGCATCCAGTTCCCCACAGCCACCGCATTCCCGCACATCTGCGGGGGGTCCCTCATCCCATATGAAGACAGGCTGAGGAAGTTGGGGCTTTTCAGCCTGGAGAAGAGAAGGCTGCGTGGAGACCTAAGAGCAGCCTTCCAGTACCTGAAGGGGGCCTATAGGGATGCTGGGGAGGGACTCTTTGTCAGGGCCTGTAGTGACAGGACAAGGGGTAATGGGTTAAAACTTAAACAGGGGAAGTTTAAATTGGATATAAGGAGGAAATTCTTTCCTGTTAGGGTGGTGAGACACTGGAATCGCTTGCCCAGGGAGGTTGTGAGTGCTCCATCCCTGGCGGTGTTCAAGGCCAGGTTGGATGAAGCCTTGTGTGGGATGGTTCAGTGAGAGGTGTCCCTGTCCATGGCAGGGGGGTTGGAACTAGATGATCTTGAGGTCCTTTCCAACCCTAACTATTCTATGATTCTATGATTCTATGATCACCCCTCAATGGGTCCTCACAGCCGCTCACTGCTTCGTCGGGCAAAAGTAAGGGGGAGAAGGGATTCCAGCCATAGGGAATAGGCAAGGAGCAGCTCCCATCCCGTCCCCTTCCCCATCCTGGATGCACTGGGAAGAGCGCTCAGGAGAAGGCTGCTTCCAGCTTGACAGCCCTTGAGCCTAAGGCACGCTGCTTTCCTTTGCGAAGCAGCCGCAATGTGGCTCCTTCCCATCCCTCTTCTCCATAGAATGGATTAGAAGAGATTAAAATGGAATGGTATGGAATGGAATGCAATGCTTATGGATCATGGAGTGGGGTGGCTTGGAAAGGAGCTTGAGATCATCCACTTCCAACCCCTTGCCATGGGCAGGGATGCCTTCCATAGAGCAGCTTGCTCCAAGCTGGCCTGCAGCACTGCAGCCAGGGATGGAGCATCCAAACCTTCTCCATCCATGCCATCCCAGTGCCCCAGCACCCTCTTAGGGAATCCCTTCCTTATCTCCAGCCTGCAATTCCCTCTCGGAACCCATCAGCCCTTGTCCTATGGCTCCAATCCCTGCTCTTCCACTCCCTCCCAGCTTCACCACGGATTGGTTCATGAGGCTCAGAATCATGGACGTGGCTTGGGCCAATGCCGAGACCCAGAAGGGCTGGATACGGCAGGTTGTGGTCCATGAATATTATACGGCTTAGGATCACGGGTAGGGTTAGGTTCCGAATTAGGGTTAGGTTTAGGGTTAGAGTCAGGGTAATTGTTAGGTACAGGGTTAGGTGTTAGGGTTAGGTGTTAGGGTTAGGGATAGGGTTAGGGTTAGCGTTAACCGTAACCGGAGTCAACCCTAGGGGTGGAGTTAACACCAGGTTGAGCCTTAGGGTTAGGGTTAGGGTTCCAATTAGGATTAGGTTTAGGTTTAGGGTTAGGGTAAGGTTTAGGGTTAACCTTCACCAGAGTTAACCCTAGGGGCGGAGTTAACCCTAGGATTAGGGTTACGGTCAGGATTAAGTTAGGGTTATGGTTAGGCTGGGTTAGGATTAGGGTTAGTGTTAGGTCTTCGGGTTAAGGTCCGGGTTACGGTTAGGGGTTAGGGTTGGGATTAGGGTTACGGTTCGGGTTAGGGTTAAGGTTAGGGTTACCTCTAACCGGAGTTAACCCTAGGGGTGGAGTTAACCCCAGGGTTAGGGTTAGGTTTAGGCTTAGGGTTAGCATTAACCCTAATCGGAATTAACCCTAGGGGCGGGTTTAATCCCAGGCTTAGGGTTAGGGTTAGGGTTAGGCTTAGGCTTAGGGTTAGACTTCAGTTTAGGGTTAGGTTAACCCTAACCGGAGTTAACTAGGGTTGGGGTTAGGGTTAGGGTTACCTCTAACCGGAGTTAACCCTAGGGGTTAACTGCCCAAGGTTCCTGCCCCAAAACCCCAAGTGCTGGAGCTCACCCACCTCTGCCCCAGGAGCAGGGTCAGGCCCCACAGCTCTGCTCCTGCCAGCGCTGCCGAGCCCTGCACTCCCTTGATGGTGCCATCAGAGCGCCCCACACACCGCAGCACGGGCTGGGCCGTTGCTCTGGCTCCGGCAGAGGCACAAGTGCCTTTGGAATCTGCCAGCGAACAACAAGAGCTGAGAAGCGGCTGCAGAAGGGCTCTGCTGTGGGGCTGAAAGCCAAGGGTGGTGCAGGGGAAAGGAGAGACTGCAGAGCCTCAGCCCTTGGGCTTCCTTCAGAGGAGGTGGCGCTGCTGCCCTTGATCCTGGCTGTTCTCCAGCCCTGACCTGCCCTCAGCGGTCTCCAGTGGCCTCTGGCCAGGCCAGCAGCAGAGACAGGATGTTCTGCACAAATGTCTGCACCTGCTCCTGGGCCTGACTCAGTGCCGAGAGCTCTTCTGCAGCCAAATGCAGACCGTACTTTACAGTCAGCCAGCGTGGTGTGGGGTGGAAGGGACCTTAAATGCCCATAGGGATTCAGAGCATGCCACAGGCAGAGCATCCCATAGGTGTTCAGAGCATCCCCCAAGCAGGGCATCCCACAGGGATTCACAGCAGCCCACAAGCAGAGCATCCCAGAGGGATTCACAGCATCCCACAGTCAGAGCATCCCCTAAGGAATCAGAGCATCCCACAAGGATTCAGAGCATCCCACAAGCAGAGCATGCCAGAGGGATTCAGAGCATCCCACAGGGCTCCAGAGCATCCCACAAAGCAGAGCACCCCACAGAGTTTCACAGCATCCCACAACCACAGCACCATACAGAGCTCCAGAGCATCCCATAGGGATTCAGAGCACCCCAAGCGCATCAGAACCCCCCCATCTCCCCATGGAAGCCCCCATGGACACCCCTGACCCAACCCCTCCCCATGGAGCTCCCCCCATGGAACCTGCCTCTCTATGACATCAGCCCCAGCTCCAAGGGACCTGCATCCAGCACCCGTATCCCCGGGGCAGTTGCGCTTTGGGTGCAGTGGTGCTTGCAGCTCCTTGCTTGCTGCTCCTTGCTTGCAGCTCCTTGGTGTCACTCTTAGCGGTGGTGGCAGCGATGGCTTTGCTCCGTGTCATCATCCTGCTGGCCTCGGCCTGGCTGGTGCAAGGCTCCTGGGACAGCTGTGGGTGAGTGGCTCCAGGCTCCAGGGTTCCTGGTATTCCATAGGGAGATGCTGCTGCTCCCAGCCACGGTCACACCAATGGGGAGTGGGATTTGAGGAGCCCCACTTGCTTGCCATCAGCCCATGCGGTGGCACAGCACAGCTATGGGGCACCCCATAGGGTCCTTTGTCCTGCAGCACCCTAGGAGGCAGGATGATGCTCATCTCTGGGACACTGCGTAGGGTCCCTTTTCCCTGCAGCACCCAATGGGGCGGGACAATGCTCGCCCTTCAGCCCTTACCATCAAGTGTTGAGCTTCTGCTTCAAGAGGGACCTGCGGTACCCGTCCCATGGCTGATTCTTACGGGATGTCGTGCATCGTCGGAGGCACGGATGTGCAGCGGGGCGCCTGGCCACGGATGCTCAGCATCCAGTTCCCCACAGCCACCGCATTCCCGCACATCTGCGGGGGGTCCCTCATCCCATATGAAGACAGGCTGAGGAAGTTGGGGCTTTTCAGCCTGGAGAAGAGAAGGCTGCGTGGAGACCTAAGAGCAGCCTTCCAGTACCTGAAGGGGGCCTATAGGGATGCTGGGGAGGGACTCTTTGTCAGGGCCTGTAGTGACAGGACAAGGGGTAATGGGTTAAAACTTAAACAGGGGAAGTTTCAATTGGATATAAGGAGGAAATTCTTTCCTGTTAGGGTGGTGAGACACTGGAATCGCTTGCCCAGGGAGGTTGTGAGTGCTCCATCCCTGGCGGTGTTCAAGGCCAGGTTGGATGAAGCCTTGTGTGGGATGGTTCAGTGAGAGGTGTCCCTGTCCATGGCAGGGGGGTTGGAACTAGATGATCTTGAGGTCCTTTCCAACCCTAACTATTCTATGATTCTATGATTCTATGATCACCCCTCAATGGGTCCTCACAGCCGCTCACTGCTTCGTCGGGCAAAAGTAAGGGGGAGAAGGGATTCCAGCCATAGGGAATAGGCAAGGAGCAGCTCCCATCCCGTCCCCTTCCCCATCCTGGATGCACTGGGAAGAGCGCTCAGGAGAAGGCTGCTTCCAGCTTGACAGCCCTTGAGCCTAAGGCACGCTGCTTTCCTTTGCGAAGCAGCCGCAATGTGGCTCCTTCCCATCCCTCTTCTCCATAGAATGGATTAGAAGAGATTAAAATGGAATGGTATGGAATGGAATGCAATGCTTATGGATCATGGAGTGGGGTGGCTTGGAAAGGAGCTTGAGATCATCCACTTCCAACCCCTTGCCATGGGCAGGGATGCCTTCCATAGAGCAGCTTGCTCCAAGCTGGCCTGCAGCACTGCAGCCAGGGATGGAGCATCCAAACCTTCTCCATCCATGCCATCCCAGTGCCCCAGCACCCTCTTAGGGAATCCCTTCCTTATCTCCAGCCTGCAATTCCCTCTCGGAACCCATCAGCCCTTGTCCTATGGCTCCAATCCCTGCTCTTCCACTCCCTCCCAGCTTCACCACGGATTGGTTCATGAGGCTCAGAATCATGGACGTGGCTTGGGCCAATGCCGAGACCCAGAAGGGCTGGATACGGCAGGTTGTGGTCCATGAATATTATACGGCTTAGGATCACGGGTAGGGTTAGGTTCCGAATTAGGGTTAGGTTTAGGGTTAGAGTCAGGGTAAGGGTTAGGTACAGGGTTAGGTGTTAGGGTTAGGTGTTAGGGTTAGGGATAGGGTTAGGGTTAGCGTTAACCGTAACCGGAGTCAACCCTAGGGGTGGAGTTAACACCAGGTTGAGCCTTAGGGTTAGGGTTAGGGTTCCAATTAGGATTAGGTTTAGGTTTAGGGTTAGGGTAAGGTTTAGGGTTAACCTTCACCAGAGTTAACCCTAGGGGCGGAGTTAACCCTAGGATTAGGGTTAGGATTAGGGTTACGGTCAGGATTAAGTTAGGGTTATGGTTAGGCTGGGTTAGGATTAGGGTTAGTGTTAGGTTTTAGGGTTAAGGTCCGGGTTACGGTTAGGGGTTAGGGTTGGGATTAGGGTTACGGTTCGGGTTAGGGTTAAGGTTAGGGTTACCTCTAACCGGAGTTAACCCTAGGGGTGGAGTTAACCCCAGGGTTAGGGTTAGGTTTAGGCTTAGGGTTAGCATTAACCCTAATCGGAATTAACCCTAGGGGCGGGTTTAATCCCAGGCTTAGGGTTAGGGTTAGGGTTAGGCTTAGGCTTAGGGTTAGACTTCAGTTTAGGGTTAGGTTAACCCTAACCGGAGTTAACTAGGGTTAGGGTTAGGGTTAGGGTTACCCCTAACTGGAGTTAACCCTAGGGGTTAACTGCCCAAGGTTCCTGCCCCAAAACCCCAAGTGCTGGAGCTCACCCACCTCTGCCCCAGGAGCAGGGTCAGGCCCCACAGCTCTGCTCCTGCCAGCGCTGCCGAGCCCTGCACTCCCTTGATGGTGCCATCAGAGCGCCCCACACAGCGCAGCCCGGGCTGGGCCGTTGCTCTGGCTCCGGCAGAGGCACAAGTGCCTTTGGAAGCTGCCAGCGAACAACAAGAGCTGAGAAGCGGCTGCAGAAGGGCTCTGCTGTGGGGCTGAAAGCCAAGGGTGGTGCAGGGGAAAGGAGAGACTGCAGAGCCTCAGCCCTTGGGCTTCCTTCAGAGGAGGTGGCGCTGCTGCCCTTGATCCTGGCTGTTCTCCAGCCCTGACCTGCCCTCAGCGGTCTCCAGTGGCCTCTGGTCAGGCCAGCAGCAGAGACAGGATGTTCTGCACAAATGTCTGCACCTGCTCCTGGGCCTGACTCAGTGCCGAGAGCTCTTCTGCAGCCAAATGCAGACCGTACTTTACAGTCAGCCAGCGTGGTGTGGGGTGGAAGGGACCTTAAATGCCCATAGGGATTCAGAGCATGCCACAGGCAGAGCATCCCATAGGTGTTCAGAGCATCCCCCAAGCAGGGCATCCCACAGGGATTCACAGCAGCCCACAAGCAGAGCATCCCAGAGGGATTCACAGCATCCCACAGTCAGAGCATCCCCTAAGGAATCAGAGCATCCCACAAGGATTCAGAGCATCCCACAAGCAGAGCATGCCAGAGGGATTCAGAGCATCCCACAGGGCTCCAGAGCATCCCACAAAGCAGAGCACCCCACAGAGTTTCACAGCATCCCACAACCACAGCACCATACAGAGCTCCAGAGCATCCCATAGGGATTCAGAGCACCCCAAGCGCATCAGAACCCCCCCATCTCCCCATGGAAGCCCCCATGGACACCCCTGACCCAACCCCTCCCCATGGAGCTCCCCCCATGGAACCTGCCTCTCTATGACATCAGCCCCAGCTCCAAGGGACCTGCATCCAGCACCCGTATCCCCGGGGCAGTTGCGCTTTGGGTGCAGTGGTGCTTGCAGCTCCTTGCTTGCTGCTCCTTGCTTGCAGCTCCTTGGTGTCACTCTTAGCGGTGGTGGCAGCGATGGCTTTGCTCCGTGTCATCATCCTGCTGGCCTCGGCCTGGCTGGTGCAAGGCTCCTGGGACAGCTGTGGGTGAGTGGCTCCAGGCTCCAGGGTTCCTGGTATTCCATAGGGAGATGCTGCTGCTCCCAGGCACGGTCACACCAATGGGGAGTGGGATTTGAGGAGCCCCACTTGCTTGCCATCAGCCCATGCGGTGGCACAGCACAGCTATGGGGCACCCCATAGGGTCCTTTGTCCTGCAGCACCCTAGGAGGCAGGATGATGCTCATCTCTGGGACACTGCGTAGGGTCCCTTTTCCCTGCAGCACCCAATGGGGCGGGACAATGCTCGCCCTTCAGCCCTTACCATCAAGTGTTGAGCTTCTGCTTCAAGAGGGACCTGCGGTACCCGTCCCATGGCTGATTCTTACGGGATGTCGTGCATCGTCGGAGGCACGGATGTGCAGCGGGGCGCCTGGCCACGGATGCTCAGCATCCAGTTCCCCACAGCCACCGCATTCCCGCACATCTGCGGGGGGTCCCTCATCCCATATGAAGACAGGCTGAGGAAGTTGGGGCTTTTCAGCCTGGAGAAGAGAAGGCTGCGTGGAGACCTAAGAGCAGCCTTCCAGTACCTGAAGGGGGCCTATAGGGATGCTGGGGAGGGACTCTTTGTCAGGGCCTGTAGTGACAGGACAAGGGGTAATGGGTTAAAACTTAAACAGGGGAAGTTTCAATTGGATATAAGGAGGAAATTCTTTCCTGTTAGGGTGGTGAGACACTGGAATCGCTTGCCCAGGGAGGTTGTGAGTGCTCCATCCCTGGCGGTGTTCAAGGCCAGGTTGGATGAAGCCTTGTGTGGGATGGTTCAGTGAGAGGTGTCCCTGTCCATGGCAGGGGGGTTGGAACTAGATGATCTTGAGGTCCTTTCCAACCCTAACTATTCTATGATTCTATGATTCTATGATCACCCCTCAATGGGTCCTCACAGCCGCTCACTGCTTCGTCGGGCAAAAGTAAGGGGGAGAAGGGATTCCAGCCATAGGGAATAGGCAAGGAGCAGCTCCCATCCCGTCCCCTTCCCCATCCTGGATGCACTGGGAAGAGCGCTCAGGAGAAGGCTGCTTCCAGCTTGACAGCCCTTGAGCCTAAGGCACGCTGCTTTCCTTTGCGAAGCAGCCGCAATGTGGCTCCTTCCCATCCCTCTTCTCCATAGAATGGATTAGAAGAGATTAAAATGGAATGGTATGGAATGGAATGCAATGCTTATGGATCATGGAGTGGGGTGGCTTGGAAAGGAGCTTGAGATCATCCACTTCCAACCCCTTGCCATGGGCAGGGATGCCTTCCATAGAGCAGCTTGCTCCAAGCTGGCCTGCAGCACTGCAGCCAGGGATGGAGCAGCCAAACCTTCTCCATCCATGCCATCCCAGTGCCCCAGCACCCTCTTAGGGAATCCCTTCCTTATCTCCAGCCTGCAATTCCCTCTCGGAACCCATCAGCCCTTGTCCTATGGCTCCAATCCCTGCTCTTCCACTCCCTCCCAGCTTCACCACGGATTGGTTCATGAGGCTCAGAATCATGGACGTGGCTTGGGCCAATGCCGAGACCCAGAAGGGCTGGATACGGCAGGTTGTGGTCCATGAATATTATACGGCTTAGGATCACGGGTAGGGTTAGGTTCCGAATTAGGGTTAGGTTTAGGGTTAGAGTCAGGGTAAGGGTTAGGTACAGGGTTAGGTGTTAGGGTTAGGTGTTAGGGTTAGGGATAGGGTTAGGGTTAGCGTTAACCGTAACCGGAGTCAACCCTAGGGGTGGAGTTAACACCAGGTTGAGCCTTAGGGTTAGGGTTAGGGTTCCAATTAGGATTAGGTTTAGGTTTAGGGTTAGGGTAAGGTTTAGGGTTAACCTTCACCAGAGTTAACCCTAGGGGCGGAGTTAACCCTAGGATTAGGGTTAGGATTAGGGTTACGGTCAGGATTAAGTTAGGGTTATGGTTAGGCTGGGTTAGGATTAGGGTTAGTGTTAGGTTTTAGGGTTAAGGTCCGGGTTACGGTTAGGGGTTAGGGTTGGGATTAGGGTTACGGTTCGGGTTAGGGTTAAGGTTAGGGTTACCTCTAACCGGAGTTAACCCTAGGGGTGGAGTTAACCCCAGGGTTAGGGTTAGGTTTAGGCTTAGGGTTAGCATTAACCCTAATCGGAATTAACCCTAGGGGCGGGTTTAATCCCAGGCTTAGGGTTAGGGTTAGGGTTAGGCTTAGGCTTAGGGTTAGACTTCAGTTTAGGGTTAGGTTAACCCTAACCGGAGTTAACTAGGGTTAGGGTTAGGGTTAGGGTTACCCCTAACTGGAGTTAACCCTAGGGGTTAACTGCCCAAGGTTCCTGCCCCAAAACCCCAAGTGCTGGAGCTCACCCACCTCTGCCCCAGGAGCAGGGTCAGGCCCCACAGCTCTGCTCCTGCCAGCGCTGCCGAGCCCTGCACTCCCTTGATGGTGCCATCAGAGCGCCCCACACAGCGCAGCCCGGGCTGGGCCGTTGCTCTGGCTCCGGCAGAGGCACAAGTGCCTTTGGAAGCTGCCAGCGAACAACAAGAGCTGAGAAGCGGCTGCAGAAGGGCTCTGCTGTGGGGCTGAAAGCCAAGGGTGGTGCAGGGGAAAGGAGAGACTGCAGAGCCTCAGCCCTTGGGCTTCCTTCAGAGGAGGTGGCGCTGCTGCCCTTGATCCTGGCTGTTCTCCAGCCCTGACCTGCCCTCAGCGGTCTCCAGTGGCCTCTGGTCAGGCCAGCAGCAGAGACAGGATGTTCTGCACAAATGTCTGCACCTGCTCCTGGGCCTGACTCAGTGCCGAGAGCTCTTCTGCAGCCAAATGCAGATCGTACTTTACAGTCAGACAGCGTGGTGTGGGGTGGAAGGGACCTTAAATGCCCATAGGGATTCAGAGCATCCCACAGGCAGAGCATCCCATAGGTGTTCAGAGCATCCCCCAAGCAGGGCATCCCACAGGGATTCACAGCAGCCCACAAGCAGAGCATCCCAGAGGGATTCACAGCATCCCACAGTCAGAGCATCCCCTAAGGAATCAGAGCATCCCACAAGGATTCAGAGCATCCCACAAGCAGAGCATGCCAGAGGGATTCAGAGCATCCCACAGGGCTCCAGAGCATCCCACAAAGCAGAGCACCCCACAGAGTTTCACAGCATCCCACAACCACAGCACCATACAGAGCTCCAGAGCATCCCATAGGGATTCAGAGCACCCCAAGCGCATCAGAACCCCCCCATCTCCCCATGGAAGCCCCCATTGACACCCTTGACCCAACCCCTCCCCATGGAGCTCCCCCCATGGAACCTGCCTCTCTATGACATCAGCCCCAGCTCCAAGGGACCTGCATCCAGCACCCGTATCCCCGGGGCAGTTGCGCTTTGGGTGCAGTGGTGCTTGCAGCTCCTTGCTTGCAGCTCCTTGGTGTCACTCTTAGCGGTGGTGGCAGCGATGGCTTTGCTCCGTGTCATCATCCTGCTGGCCTCGGCCTGGCTGGTGCAAGGCTCCTGGGACAGCTGTGGGTGAGTGGCTCCAGGGTTCCTGGTATTCCATAGGGAGATGCTGCTGCTCCCAGCCACGGTCACACCAATGGGGAGGTGGGATTTGAGGAGCCCCACTTGCTTGCCATCAGCCCATGCGGTGGCACAGCACAGCTATGGGGCACCCCATAGGGTCCTTTGTCCTGCAGCACCCTAGGAGGCAGGATGATGCTCATCTCTGGGACACTGCGTAGGGTCCCTTTTCCCTGCAGCACCCAATGGGGCGGGACAATGCTCGCCCTTCAGCCCTAACCATCAAGTGTTGAGCTTCTGCTTCAAGAGGGACCTGCGGTACCCGTCCCATGGCTGATTCTTACGGGATGTCGCGCATCGTCGGAGGCACGGATGCGCAGCGGGGCGCCTGGCCACGGATGCTCAGCATCCAGTTCCCCACAGCCACCGCATTCTCGCACATCTGCGGGGGGTCCCTCATCCCGTATGAAGACAGGCTGAGGAAGTTGGGGCTTTTCAGCCTGGAGAAGAGAAGGCTGCGTGGAGACCTAAGAGCAGCCTTCCAGTACCTGAAGGGGGCCTATAGGGATGCTGGGGAGGGACTCTTTGTCAGGGCCTGTAGTGACAGGACAAGGGGTAATGGGTTAAAACTTAAACAGGGGAAGTTTCAATTGGATATAAGGAGGAAATTCTTTCCTGTTAGGGTGGTGAGACACTGGAATCGCTTGCCCAGGGAGGTTGTGAGTGCTCCATCCCTGGCAGTGTTCAAGGCCAGTTTGGATGAAGCCTTGTGTGGGATGGTTCAGTGAGAGGTGTCCCTGTCCATGGCAGGGGGGTTGGAACTAGATGATCTTGAGGTCCTTTCCAACCCTAACTATTCTATGATTCTATGATTCTATGATCACCCCTCAATGGGTCCTCACAGCCGCTCACTGCTTCGTCGGGCAAAAGTAAGGGGGAGAAGGGATTCCAGCCATAGGGAATAGGCAAGGAGCAGCTCCCATCCCGTCCCCTTCCCCATCCTGGATGCACTGGGAAGAGCGCTCAGGAGAAGGCTGCTTCCAGCTTGACAGCCCTTGAGCCTAAGGCACGCTGCTTTCCTTTGCGAAGCAGCCGCAATGTGGCTCCTTCCCATCCCTCTTCTCCATAGAATGGATTAGAAGAGATTAAAATGGAATGGTATGGAATGGAATGCAATGCTTATGGATCATGGAGTGGGGTGGCTTGGAAAGGAGCTTGAGATCATCCACTTCCAACCCCTTGCCATGGGCAGGGATGCCTTCCATAGAGCAGCTTGCTCCAAGCTGGCCTGCAGCACTGCAGCCAGGGATGGAGCAGCCAAACCTTCTCCATCCATGCCATCCCAGTGCCCCAGCACCCTCTTAGGGAATCCCTTCCTTATCTCCAGCCTGCAATTCCCTCTCGGAACCCATCAGCCCTTGTCCTATGGCTCCAATCCCTGCTCTTCCACTCCCTCCCAGCTTCACCACGGATTGGTTCATGAGGCTCAGAATCATGGACGTGGCTTGGGCCAATGCCGAGACCCAGAAGGGCTGGATACGGCAGGTTGTGGTCCATGAATATTATACGGCTTAGGATCACGGGTAGGGTTAGGTTCCCAATTAGGGTTAGGTTTAGGGTTAGAGTCAGGGTAATTGTTAGGTACAGGGTTAGGTGTTAGGGTTAGGTGTTAGGGTTAGGGATAGGGTTAGGGTTAGCGTTAACCGTAACCGGAGTCAACCCTAGGGGTGGAGTTAACACCAGGTTGAGCCTTAGGGTTAGGGTTAGGGTTCCAATTAGGATTAGGTTTAGGTTTAGGGTTAGGGTAAGGTTTAGGGTTAACCTTCACCAGAGTTAACCCTAGGGGCGGAGTTAACCCTAGGATTAGGGTTAGGATTAGGGTTACGGTCAGTATTAAGTTAGGGTTATGGTTAGGCTGGGTTAGGATTAGGGTTAGTGTTAGGTCTTAGGGTTAAGGTCCGGGTTACGGTTAGGGGTTAGGGTTGGGATTAGGGTTACGGTTCGGGTTAGGGTTAAGGTTAGGGTTACCTCTAACCGGAGTTAACCCTAGGGGTGGAGTTAACCCCAGGGTTAGGGTTAGGTTTAGGCTTAGGGTTAGCATTAACCCTAATCGGAATTAACCCTAGGGGCGGGTTTAATCCCAGGCTTAGGGTTAGGGTTAGGGTTAGGTTTAGGCTTAGGGTTAGACTTCAGTTTAGGGTTAGGTTAACCCTAACCGGAGTTAACTAGGGTTGGGGTTAGGGTTAGGGTTACCTCTAACCGGAGTTAACCCTAGGGGTTAACTGCCCAAGGTTCCCCCAAGTGCTGGAGCTCACCCACCTCTGCCCCAGGAGCAGGGTCAGGCCCCACAGCTCTGCTCCTGCCAGCGCTGCCGAGCCCTGCACTCCCTTGATGGTGCCATCAGAGCGCCCCACACACCGCAGCACGGGCTGGGCCGTTGCTCTGGCTCCGGCAGAGGCACAAGTGCCTTTGGAAGCTGCCAGCGAACAACAAGAGCTGAGAAGCGGCTGCAGAAGGGCTCTGCTGTGGGGCTGAAAGCCAAGGGTGGTGCCGGGGAAAGGAGAGACTGCAGAGCCTCAGCCCTTGGGCTTCCTTCAGAGGAGGTGGCGCTGCTGCCCTTGATCCTGGCTGTTCTCCAGCCCTGACCTGCCCTCAGCGGTCTCCAGTGGCCTCTGGCCAGGCCAGCAGCAGAGACAGGATGTTCTGCACAAATGTCTGCACCTGCTCCTGGGCCTGACTCAGTGCCGAGAGCTCTTCTGCAGCCAAATGCAGACCGTACTTTACAGTCAGCAAGCGTGGTGTGGGGTGGAAGGGACCTTAAATGCCCATAGGGATTCAGAGCATCCCACAGGCAGAGCATCCCATAGGTGTTCAGAGCATCCCCCAAGCAGGGCATCCCACAGGGATTCACAGCAGCCCACAAGCAGAGCATCCCAGAGGGATTCACAGCATCCCACAGTCAGAGCATCCCCTAAGGAATCAGAGCATCCCACAAGGATTCAGAGCATCCCACAAGCAGAGCTTGCCAGAGGGATTCAGAGCATCCCACAGGGCTCCAGAGCATCCCACAAAGCAGAGCACCCCACAGAGTTTCACAGCATCCCACAACCACAGCACCATACAGAGCTCCAGAGCATCCCATAGGGATTCAGAGCACCCCAAGCGCATCAGAACCCCCCCATCTCCCCATGGAAGCCCCCATTGACACCCCTGACCCAACCCCTCCCCATGGAGCTTCCCCCATGGAACCTGCCTCTCTATGACATCAGCCCCAGCTCCAAGGGACCTGCATCCAGCACCCGTATCCCCGGGGCAGTTGCGCTTTGGGTGCAGTGGTGCTTGCAGCTCCTTGCTTGCAGCTCCTTGGTGTCACTCTTAGCGGTGGTGGCAGCGATGGCTTTGCTCCGTGTCATCATCCTGCTGGCCTCGGCCTGGCTGGTGCAAGGCTCCTGGGACAGCTGTGGGTGAGTGGCTCCAGGCTCCAGGGTTCCTGGTATTCCATAGGGAGATGCTGCTGCTCCCAGGCACGGTCACACCAATGGGGAGTGGGATTTGAGGAGCCCCACTTGCTTGCCATCAGCCCATGCGGTGGCACAGCACAGCTATGGGGCACCCCATAGGGTCCTTTGTCCTGCAGCACCCTAGGAGGCAGGATGATGCTCATCTCTGGGACACTGCGTAGGGTCCCTTTTCCCTGCAGCACCCAATGGGGCGGGACAATGCTCGCCCTTCAGCCCTAACCATCAAGTGTTGAGCTTCTGCTTCAAGAGGGACCTGCGGTACCCGTCCCATGGCTGATTCTTACGGGATGTCGCGCATCGTCGGAGGCACGGATGCGCAGCGGGGCGCCTGGCCACGGATGCTCAGCATCCAGTTCCCCACAGCCACCGCATTCCCGCACATCTGCGGGGGGTCCCTCATCCCGTATGAAGACAGGCTGAGGAAGTTGGGGCTTTTCAGCCTGGAGAAGAGAAGGCTGCGTGCAGACCTAAGAGCAGCCTTCCAGTACCTGAAGGGGGCCTATAGGGATGCTGGGGAGGGACTCTTTGTCAGGGCCTGTAGTGACAGGACAAGGGGTAATGGGTTAAAACTTAAACAGGGGAAGTTTCAATTGGATATAAGGAGGAAATTCTTTCCTGTTAGGGTGGTGAGACACTGGAATCGCTTGCCCAGGGAGGTTGTGAGTGCTCCATCCCTGGCGGTGTTCAAGGCCAGGTTGGATGAAGCCTTGTGTGGGATGGTTCAGTGAGAGGTGTCCCTGTCCATGGCAGGGGGGTTGGAACTAGATGATCTTGAGGTCCTTTCCAACCCTAACTATTCTATGATTCTATGATTCTATGATCACCCCTCAATGGGTCCTCACAGCCGCTCACTGCTTCGTCGGGCAAAAGTAAGGGGGAGAAGGGATTCCAGCCATAGGGAATAGGCAAGGAGCAGCTCCCATCCCGTCCCCTTCCCCATCCTGGATGCACTGGGAAGAGCGCTCAGGAGAAGGCTGCTTCCAGCTTGACAGCCCTTGAGCCTAAGGCACGCTGCTTTCCTTTGCGAAGCAGCCGCAATGTGGCTCCTTCCCATCCCTCTTCTCCATAGAATGGATTAGAAGAGATTAAAATGGAATGGTATGGAATGGAATGCAATGCTTATGGATCATGGAGTGGGGTGGCTTGGAAAGGAGCTTGAGATCATCCACTTCCAACCCCTTGCCATGGGCAGGGATGCCTTCCATAGAGCAGCTTGCTCCAAGCTGGCCTGCAGCACTGCAGCCAGGGATGGAGCAGCCAAACCTTCTCCATCCATGCCATCCCAGTGCCCCAGCACCCTCTTAGGGAATCCCTTCCTTATCTCCAGCCTGCAATTCCCTCTCGGAACCCATCAGCCCTTGTCCTATGGCTCCAATCCCTGCTCTTCCACTCCCTCCCAGCTTCACCACGGATTGGTTCATGAGGCTCAGAATCATGGACGTGGCTTGGGCCAATGCCGAGACCCAGAAGCCCTGGATATGGCAGGTTGTGGTCCATGAATATTATACGGCTTAGGATCACGGGTAGGGTTAGGTTCCGAATTAGGGTTAGGTTTAGGGTTAGAGTCAGGGTAATTGTTAGGTACAGGGTTAGGTGTTAGGGTTAGGTGTTAGGGTTAGGGATAGGGTTAGGGTTAGCGTTAACCGTAACCGGAGTCAACCCTAGGGGTGGAGTTAACACCAGGTTGAGCCTTAGGGTTAGGGTTAGGGTTCCAATTAGGATTAGGTTTAGGTTTAGGGTTAGGGTAAGGTTTAGGGTTAACCTTCACCAGAGTTAACCCTAGGGGCGGAGTTAACCCTAGGATTAGGGTTAGGATTAGGGTTACGGTCAGGATTAAGTTAGGGTTATGGTTAGGCTGGGTTAGGATTAGGGTTAGTGTTAGGTCTTAGGGTTAAGGTCCGGGTTACGGTTAGGGGTTAGGGTTGGGATTAGGGTTACGGTTCGGGTTAGGGTTAAGGTTAGGGTTACCTCTAACCGGAGTTAACCCTAGGGGTGGAGTTAACCCCAGGGTTAGGGTTAGGTTTAGGCTTAGGGTTAGCATTAACCCTAATTGGAATTAACCCTAGGGGCGGGTTTAATCCCAGGCTTAGGGTTAGGGTTAGGGTTAGGTTTAGGCTTAGGGTTAGACTTCAGTTTAGGGTTAGGTTAACCCTAACCGGAGTTAACTAGGGTTGGGGTTAGGGTTAGGGTTACCTCTAACCGGAGTTAACCCTAGGGGTTAACTGCCCAAGGTTCCCCCAAGTGCTGGAGCTCACCCACCTCTGCCCCAGGAGCAGGGTCAGGCCCCACAGCTCTGCTCCTGCCAGCGCTGCCGAGCCCTGCACTCCCTTGATGGTGCCATCAGAGCGCCCCACACAGCGCAGCACGGGCTGGGCCGTTGCTCTGGCTCCGGCAGAGGCACAAGTGCCTTTGGAAGCTGCCAGCGAACAACAAGAGCTGAGAAGCGGCTGCAGAAGGGCTCTGCTGTGGGGCTGAAAGCCAAGGGTGGTGCAGGGGAAAGGAGAGACTGCAGAGCCTCAGCCCTTGGGCTTCCTTCAGAGGAGGTGGCGCTGCTGCCCTTGATCCTGGCTGTTCTCCAGCCCTGACCTGCCCTCAGCGGTCTCCAGTGGCCTCTGGTCAGGCCAGCAGCAGAGACAGGATGTTCTGCACAAATGTCTGCACCTGCTCCTGGGCCTGACTCAGTGCCGAGAGCTCTTCTGCAGCCAAATGCAGATCGTACTTTACAGTCAGACAGCGTGGTGTGGGGTGGAAGGGACCTTAAATGCCCATAGGGATTCAGAGCATCCCACAGGCAGAGCATCCCATAGGTGTTCAGAGCATCCCCCAAGCAGGGCATCCCACAGGGATTCACAGCAGCCCACAAGCAGAGCATCCCAGAGGGATTCACAGCATCCCACAGTCAGAGCATCCCCTAAGGAATCAGAGCATCCCACAAGGATTCAGAGCATCCCACAAGCAGAGCTTGCCAGAGGGATTCAGAGCATCCCACAGGGCTCCAGAGCATCCCACAAAGCAGAGCACCCCACAGAGTTTCACAGCATCCCACAACCACAGCACCATACAGAGCTCCAGAGCATCCCATAGGGATTCAGAGCACCCCAAGCGCATCAGAACCCCCCCATCTCCCCATGGAAGCCCCCATTGACACCCCTGACCCAACCCCTCCCCATGGAGCTCCCCCCATGGAACCTGCCTCTCTATGACATCAGCCCCAGCTCCAAGGGACCTGCATCCAGCACCCGTATCCCCGGGGCAGTTGCGCTTTGGGTGCAGTGGTGCTTGCAGCTCCTTGCTTGCAGCTCCTTGGTGTCACTCTTAGCGGTGGTGGCAGCGATGGCTTTGCTCCGTGTCATCATCCTGCTGGCCTCGGCCTGGCTGGTGCAAGGCTCCTGGGACAGCTGTGGGTGAGTGGCTCCAGGCTCCAGGGTTCCTGGTATTCCATAGGGAGATGCTGCTGCTCCCAGCCACGGTCACACCAATGGGGAGTGGGATTTGAGGAGCCCCACTTGCTTGCCATCAGCCCATGCGGTGGCACAGCACAGCTATGGGGCACCCCATAGGGTCCTTTGTCCTGCAGCACCCTAGGAGGCAGGATGATGCTCATCTCTGGGACACTGCGTAGGGTCCCTTTTCCCTGCAGCACCCAATGAGGCGGGACAATGCTCGCCCTTCAGCCCTAACCATCAAGTGTTGAGCTTCTGCTTCAAGAGGGACCTGCGGTACCCGTCCCATGGCTGATTCTTACGGGATGTCGCGCATCGTCGGAGGCACGGATGCGCAGCGGGGCGCCTGGCCACGGATGCCCAGCATCCAGTTCCCCACAGCCACCGCATTCCCGCACATCTGCGGGGGGTCCCTCATCCCGTATGAAGACAGGCTGAGGAAGTTGGGGCTTTTCAGCCTGGAGAAGAGAAGGCTGCGTGGAGACCTAAGAGCAGCCTTCCAGTACCTGAAGGGGGCCTATAGGGATGCTGGGGAGGGACTCTTTGTCAGGGCCTGTAGTGACAGGACAAGGGGTAATGGGTTAAAACTTAAACAGGGGAAGTTTCAATTGGATATAAGGAGGAAATTCTTTCCTGTTAGGGTGGTGAGACACTGGAATCGCTTGCCCAGGGAGGTTGTGAGTGCTCCATCCCTGGCGGTGTTCAAGGCCAGGTTGGATGAAGCCTTGTGTGGGATGGTTCAGTGAGAGGTGTCCCTGTCCATGGCAGGGGGGTTGGAACTAGATGATCTTGAGGTCCTTTCCAACCCTAACTATTCTATGATTCTATGATCACCCCTCAATGGGTCCTCACAGCCGCTCACTGCTTCGTCGGGCAAAAGTAAGGGGGAGAAGGGATTCCAGCCATAGGGAATAGGCAAGGAGCAGCTCCCATCCCGTCCCCTTCCCCATCCTGGATGCACTGGGAAGAGCGCTCAGGAGAAGGCTGCTTCCAGCTTGACAGCCCTTGAGCCTAAGGCACGCTGCTTTCCTTTGCGAAGCAGCCGCAATGTGGCTCCTTCCCATCCCTCTTCTCCATAGAATGGATTAGAAGAGATTAAAATGGAATGGTATGGAATGGAATGCAATGCTTATGGATCATGGAGTGGGGTGGCTTGGAAAGGAGCTTGAGATCATCCACTTCCAACCCCTTGCCATGGGCAGGGATGCCTTCCATAGAGCAGCTTGCTCCAAGCTGGCCTGCAGCACTGCAGCCAGGGATGGAGCATCCAAACCTTCTCCATCCATGCCATCCCAGTGCCCCAGCACCCTCTTAGGGAATCCCTTCCTTATCTCCAGCCTGCAATTCCCTCTCGGAACCCATCAGCCCTTGTCCTATGGCTCCAATCCCTGCTCTTCCACTCCCTCCCAGCTTCACCACGGATTGGTTCATGAGGCTCAGAATCATGGACGTGGCTTGGGCCAATGCCGAGACCCAGAAGTGCTGGATACGGCAGGTTGTGGTCCATGAATATTATACGGCTTAGGATCACGGGTAGGGTTAGGTTCCGAATTAGGGTTAAGTTTAGGGTTAGAGTCAGGGTAATTGTTAGGTACAGGGTTAGGTGTTAGGGTTAGGTGTTAGGGTTAGGGATAGGGTTAGGGTTAGCGTTAACCGTAACCGGAGTCAACCCTAGGGGTGGAGTTAACACCAGGTTGAGCCTTAGGGTTAGGGTTAGGGTTCCAGTTAGGATTAGGTTTAGGTTTAGGGTTAGGGTAAGGTTTAGGGTTAACCTTCACCAGAGTTAACCCTAGGGGCGGAGTTAACCCTAGGATTAGGGTTAGGATTAGGTTTACGGTCAGGATTAAGTTAGGGTTATGGTTAGGCTGGGTTAGGATTAGGGTTAGTGTTAGGTCTTAGGGTTAAGGTCCGGGTTACGGTTAGGGGTTAGGGTTGGGATTAGGGTTACGGTTCGGGTTAGGGTTAAGGTTAGGGTTACCTCTAACCGGGGTTAACCCTAGGGGTGGAGTTAACCCCAGGGTTAGGGTTAGGTTTAGGCTTAGGGTTAGCATTAACCCTAATCGGAATTAACCCTAGGGGCGGGTTTAATCCCATGTTTAGGGTTAGGGTTAGGGTTAGGCTTAGGCTTAGGGTTAGACTTCAGTTTAGGGTTAGGTTAACCCTAACCGGAGTTAACTAGGGTTAGGGTTAGGGTTAGGGTTACCTCTAACCGGAGTTAACCCTAGGGGTTAACTGCCCAAGGTTCCTGCCCCAAAACCCCACGTGCTGGAGCTCACCCACCTCTGCCCCAGGAGCAGGGTCAGGCCCCACAGCTCTGCTCCTGCCAGCGCTGCCGAGCCCTGCACTCCCTTGATGGTGCCATCAGAGCGCCCCACACACCGCAGCACGGGCTGGGCCGTTGCTCTGGCTCCGGCAGAGGCACAAGTGCCTTTGGAAGCTGCCAGCGAACAACAAGAGCTGAGAAGCGGCTGCAGAAGGGCTCTGCTGTGGGGCTGAAAGCCAAGGGTGGTGCAGGGGAAAGGAGAGACTGCAGAGCCTCAGCCCTTGGGCTTCCTTCAGAGGAGGTGGCGCTGCTGCCCTTGATCCTGGCTGTTCTCCAGCCCTGACCTGCCCTCAGCGGTCTCCAGTGGCCTCTGGCCAGGCCAGCAGCAGAGACAGGATGTTCTGCACAAATGTCTGCACCTGCTCCTGGGCCTGACTCAGTGCTGAGAGCTCTTCTGCAGCCAAATGCAGATCGTACTTTACAGTCAGACAGCGTGGTGTGGGGTGGAAGGGACCTTAAATGCCCATAGGGATTCAGAGCATCCCACAGGCAGAGCATCCCATAGGTGTTCAGAGCATCCCCCAAGCAGGGCATCCCACAGGGATTCACAGCAGCCCACAAGCAGAGCATCCCAGAGGGATTCACAGCATCCCACAGTCAGAGCATCCCCTAAGGAATCAGAGCATCCCACAAGGATTCAGAGCATCCCACAAGCAGAGCATGCCAGAGGGATTCAGAGCATCCCACAGGGCTCCAGAGCATCCCACAAAGCAGAGCACCCCACAGAGTTTCACAGCATCCCACAACCACAGCACCATACAGAGCTCCAGAGCATCCCATAGGGATTCAGAGCACCCCAAGCGCATCAGAACCCCCCCATCTCCCCATGGAAGCCCCCATTGACACCCCTGACCCAACCCCTCCCCATGGAGCTCCCCCCATGGAACCTGCCTCTCTATGACATCAGCCCCAGCTCCAAGGGACCTGCATCCAGCACCCGTATCCCCGGGGCAGTTGCGCTTTGGGTGCAGTGGTGCTTGCAGCTCCTTGCTTGCAGCTCCTTGGTGTCACTCTTAGCGGTGGTGGCAGCGATGGCTTTGCTCCGTGTCATCATCCTGCTGGCCTCGGCCTGGCTGGTGCAAGGCTCCTGGGACAGCTGTGGGTGAGTGGCTCCAGGCTCCAGGGTTCCTGGTATTCCATAGGGAGATGCTGCTGCTCCCAGCCACGGTCACACCAATGGGGAGTGGGATTTGAGGAGCCCCACTTGCTTGCCATCAGCCCATGCGGTGGCACAGCACAGCTATGGGGCACCCCATAGGGTCCTTTGTCCTGCAGCACCCTAGGAGGCAGGATGATGCTCATCTCTGGGACACTGCGTAGGGTCCCTTTTCCCTGCAGCACCCAATGGGGCGGGACAATGCTCGCCCTTCAGCCCTTACCATCAAGTGTTGAGCTTCTGCTTCAAGAGGGACCTGCGGTACCCGTCCCATGGCTGATTCTTACGGGATGTCGTGCATCGTCGGAGGCACGGATGCGCAGCGGGGCGCCTGGCCACGGATGCTCAGCATCCAGTTCCCCACAGCCACCGCATTCCCGCACATCTGCGGGGGGTCCCTCATCCCGTATGAAGACAGGCTGAGGAAGTTGGGGCTTTTCAGCCTGGAGAAGAGAAGGCTGCGTGGAGACCTAAGAGCAGCCTTCCAGTACCTGAAGGGGGCCTATAGGGATGCTGGGGAGGGACTCTTTGTCAGGGCCTGTAGTGACAGGACAAGGGGTAATGGGTTAAAACTTAAACAGGGGAAGTTTAAATTGGATATAAGGAGGAAATTCTTTCCTGTTAGGGTGGTGAGACACTGGAATCGCTTGCCCAGGGAGGTTGTGAGTGCTCCATCCCTGGCGGTGTTCAAGGCCAGGTTGGATGAAGCCTTGTGTGGGATGGTTCAGTGAGAGGTGTCCCTGTCCATGGCAGGGGGGTTGGAACTAGATGATCTTGAGGTCCTTTCCAACCCTAACTATTCTATGATTCTATGATCACCCCTCAATGGGTCCTCACAGCCGCTCACTGCTTCGTCGGGCAAAAGTAAGGGGGAGAAGGGATTCCAGCCATAGGGAATAGGCAAGGAGCAGCTCCCATCCCGTCCCCTTCCCCATCCTGGATGCACTGGGAAGAGCGCTCAGGAGAAGGCTGCTTCCAGCTTGACAGCCCTTGAGCCTAAGGCACGCTGCTTTCCTTTGCGAAGCAGCCGCAATGTGGCTCCTTCCCATCCCTCTTCTCCATAGAATGGATTAGAAGAGATTAAAATGGAATGGTATGGAATGGAATGCAATGCTTATGGATCATGGAGTGGGGTGGCTTGGAAAGGAGCTTGAGATCATCCACTTCCAACCCCTTGCCATGGGCAGGGATGCCTTCCATAGAGCAGCTTGCTCCAAGCTGGCCTGCAGCACTGCAGCCAGGGATGGAGCAGCCAAACCTTCTCCATCCATGCCATCCCAGTGCCCCAGCACCCTCTTAGGGAATCCCTTCCTTATCTCCAGCCTGCAATTCCCTCTCGGAACCCATCAGCCCTTGTCCTATGGCTCCAATCCCTGCTCTTCCACTCCCTCCCAGCTTCACCACGGATTGGTTCATGAGGCTCAGAATCATGGACGTGGCTTGGGCCAATGCCGAGACCCAGAAGTGCTGGATACGGCAGGTTGTGGTCCATGAATATTATACGGCTTAGGATCACGGGTAGGGTTAGGTTCCGAATTAGGGTTAGGTTTAGGGTTAGAGTCAGGGTAATTGTTAGGTACAGGGTTAGGTGTTAGGGTTAGGTGTTAGGGTTAGGGATAGGGTTAGGGTTAGCGTTAACCGTAACCGGAGTCAACCCTAGGGGTGGAGTTAACACCAGGTTGAGCCTTAGGGTTAGGGTTAGGGTTCCAGTTAGGATTAGGTTTAGGTTTAGGGTTAGGGTAAGGTTTAGGGTTAACCTTCACCAGAGTTAACCCTAGGGGCGGAGTTAACCCTAGGATTAGGGTTAGGATTAGGTTTACGGTCAGTATTAAGTTAGGGTTATGGTTAGGCTGGGTTAGGATTAGGGTTAGTGTTAGGTCTTAGGGTTAAGGTCCGGGTTACGGTTAGGGGTTAGGGTTGGGATTAGGGTTACGGTTCGGGTTAGGGTTAAGGTTAGGGTTACCTCTAACCGGGGTTAACCCTAGGGGTGGAGTTAACCCCAGGGTTAGGGTTAGGTTTAGGCTTAGGGTTAGCATTAACCCTAATCGGAATTAACCCTAGGGGCGGGTTTAATCCCAGGCTTAGGGTTAGGGTTAGGGTTAGGCTTAGGCTTAGGGTTAGACTTCAGTTTAGGGTTAGGTTAACCCTAACCGGAGTTAACTAGGGTTGGGGTTAGGGTTAGGGTTACCTCTAACCGGAGTTAACCCTAGGGGTTAACTGCCCAAGGTTCCTGCCCCAAAACCCCAAGTGCTGGAGCTCACCCACCTCTGCCCCAGGAGCAGGGTCAGGCCCCACAGCTCTGCTCCTGCCAGCGCTGCCGAGCCCTGCACTCCCTTGATGGTGCCATCAGAGCGCCCCACACACCGCAGCACGGGCTGGGCCGTTGCTCTGGCTCCGGCAGAGGCACAAGTGCCTTTGGAAGCTGCCAGCGAACAACAAGAGCTGAGAAGCGGCTGCAGAAGGGCTCTGCTGTGGGGCTGAAAGCCAAGGGTGGTGCAGGGGAAAGGAGAGACTGCAGAGCCTCAGCCCTTGGGCTTCCTTCAGAGGAGGTGGCGCTGCTGCCCTTGATCCTGGCTGTTCTCCAGCCCTGACCTGCCCTCAGCGGTCTCCAGTGGCCTCTGGCCAGGCCAGCAGCAGAGACAGGATGTTCTGCACAAATGTCTGCACCTGCTCCTGGGCCTGACTCAGTGCTGAGAGCTCTTCTGCAGCCAAATGCAGATCGTACTTTACAGTCAGCCAGCGTGGTGTGGGGTGGAAGGGACCTTAAATGCCCATAGGGATTCAGAGCATCCCACAGGCAGAGCATCCCATAGGTGTTCAGAGCATCCCCCAAGCAGGGCATCCCACAGGGATTCACAGCAGCCCACAAGCAGAGCATCCCAGAGGGATTCACAGCATCCCACAGTCAGAGCATCCCCTAAGGAATCAGAGCATCCCACAAGGATTCAGAGCATCCCACAAGCAGAGCATGCCAGAGGGATTCAGAGCATCCCACAGGGCTCCAGAGCATCCCACAAAGCAGAGCACCCCACAGAGTTTCACAGCATCCCACAACCACAGCACCATACAGAGCTCCAGAGCATCCCATAGGGATTCAGAGCACCCCAAGCGCATCAGAACCCCCCCATCTCCCCATGGAAGCCCCCATTGACACCCCTGACCCAACCCCTCCCCATGGAGCTCCCCCCATGGAACCTGCCTCTCTATGACATCAGCCCCAGCTCCAAGGGACCTGCATCCAGCACCCGTATCCCCGGGGCAGTTGCGCTTTGGGTGCAGTGGTGCTTGCAGCTCCTTGCTTGCAGCTCCTTGGTGTCACTCTTAGCGGTGGTGGCAGCGATGGCTTTGCTCCGTGTCATCATCCTGCTGGCCTCGGCCTGGCTGGTGCAAGGCTCCTGGGACAGCTGTGGGTGAGTGGCTCCAGGCTCCAGGGTTCCTGGTATTCCATAGGGAGATGCTGCTGCTCCCAGCCACGGTCACACCAATGGGGAGTGGGATTTGAGGAGCCCCACTTGCTTGCCATCAGCCCATGCGGTGGCACAGCACAGCTATGGGGCACCCCATAGGGTCCTTTGTCCTGCAGCACCCTAGGAGGCAGGATGATGCTCATCTCTGGGACACTGCGTAGGGTCCCTTTTCCCTGCAGCACCCAATGGGGCGGGACAATGCTCGCCCTTCAGCCCTAACCATCAAGTGTTGAGCTTCTGCTTCAAGAGGGACCTGCGGTACCCGTCCCATGGCTGATTCTTACGGGATGTCGCGCATCGTCGGAGGCACGGTTGCACACCGGGGCGCCTGGCCACGGATGCTCAGCATCCAGTTCCCCACAGCCACCGCATTCTCGCACATCTGCGGGGGGTCCCTCATCCCGTATGAAGACAGGCTGAGGAAGTTGGGGCTCTTCAGCCTGGAGAAAAGAAGGCTGTGTGGAGACCTAAGAGCAGCCTTCCAGTACCTGAAGGGGGCCTATAGGGATGCTGGGGAGGGACTCTTTGTCAGGGCCTGTAGTGACAGGACAAGGGGTAATGGGTTAAAACTTAAACAGGGGAAGTTTCAATTGGATATAAGGAGGAAATTCTTTCCTGTTAGGGTGGTGAGACACTGGAATCGCTTGCCCAGGGAGGTTGTGAGTGCTCCATCGCTGGCGGTGTTCAAGGCCAGGTTGGATGAAGCCTTGTGTGGGATGGTTCAGTGAGAGGTGTCCCTGTCCATGGCAGGGGGGTTGGAACTAGATGATCTTGAGGTCCTTTCCAACCCTAACTATTCTATGATTCTATGATCACCCCTCAATGGGTCCTCACAGCCGCTCACTGCTTCGTCGGGCAAAAGTAAGGGGGAGAAGGGATTCCAGCCATAGGGAATAGGCAAGGAGCAGCTCCCATCCCGTCCCCTTCCCCATCCTGGATGCACTGGGAAGAGCGCTCAGGAGAAGGCTGCTTCCAGCTTGACAGCCCTTGAGCCTAAGGCACGCTGCTTTCCTTTGCGAAGCAGCCGCAATGTGGCTCCTTCCCATCCCTCTTCTCCATAGAATGGATTAGAAGAGATTAAAATGGAATGGTATGGAATGCAATGCAATGCTTATGGATCATGGAGTGGGGTGGCTTGGAAAGGAGCTTGAGATCATCCACTTCCAACCCCTTGCCATGGGCAGGGATGCCTTCCATAGAGCAGCTTGCTCCAAGCTGGCCTGCAGCACTGCAGCCAGGGATGGAGCAGCCAAACCTTCTCCATCCATGCCATCCCAGTGCCCCAGCACCCTCTTAGGGAATCCCTTCCTTATCTCCAGCCTGCAATTCCCTCTCGGAACCCATCAGCCCTTGTCCTATGGCTCCAATCCCTGCTCTTCCACTCCCTCCCAGCTTCACCACGGATTGGTTCATGAGGCTCAGAATCATGGACGTGGCTTGGGCCAATGCCGACACCCAGAAGTGCTGGATACGGCAGGTTGTGGTCCATGAATATTATACGGCTTAGGATCACGGGTAGGGTTAGGTTCCGAATTAGGGTTAGGTTTAGGGTTAGAGTCAGGGTAAGGGTTAGGTACAGGGTTAGGTGTTAGGGTTAGGTGTTAGGGTTAGGGATAGGGTTAGGGTTAGCGTTAACCGTAACCGGAGTCAACCCTAGGGGTGGAGTTAACACCAGGTTGGGCCTTAGGGTTAGGGTTAGGGTTCCAATTAGGATTAGGTTTAGGTTTAGGGTTAGGGTAAGGTTTAGGGTTAACCTTCACCAGAGTTAACCCTAGGGGCGGAGTTAACCCTAGGATTAGGGTTAGGATTAGGTTTACGGTCAGTATTAAGTTAGGGTTATGGTTAGGCTGGGTTAGGATTAGGGTTAGTGTTAGGTCTTAGGGTTAAGGTCCGGGTTACGGTTAGGGGTTAGGGTTGGGATTAGGGTTACGGTTCGGGTTAGGGTTAAGGTTAGGGTTACCTCTAACCGGAGTTAACCCTAGGGGTGGAGTTAACCCCAGGGTTAGGGTTAGGTTTAGGCTTAGGGTTAGCATTAACCCTAATCGGAATTAACCCTAGGGGCGGGTTTAATCCCAGGCTTAGGGTTAGGGTTAGGCTTAGGCTTAGGTTTAGGGTTAGACTTCAGTTTAGGGTTAGGTTAACCCTAACCGGAGTTAACTAGGGTTGGGGTTAGGGTTAGGGTTACCTCTAACCGGAGTTAACCCTAGGGGTTAACTGCCCAAGGTTCCTGCCCCAAAACCCCAAGTGCTGGAGCTCACCCACCTCTGCCCCAGGAGCAGGGTCAGGCCCCACAGCTCTGCTCCTGCCAGCGCTGCCGAGCCCTGCACTCCCTTGATGGTGCCATCAGAGCGCCCCACACAGCGCAGCACGGGCTGGGCCGTTGCTCTGGCTCCGGCAGAGGCACAAGTGCCTTTGGAAGCTGCCAGCGAACAACAAGAGCTGAGAAGCGGCTGCAGAAGGGCTCTGCTGTGGGGCTGAAAGCCAAGGGTGGTGCAGGGGAAAGGAGAGACTGCAGAGCCTCAGCCCTTGGGCTTCCTTCAGAGGAGGTGGCGCTGCTGCCCTTGATCCTGGCTGTTCTCCAGCCCTGACCTGCCCTCAGCGGTCTCCAGTGGCCTCTGGCCAGGCCAGCAGCAGAGACAGGATGTTCTGCACAAATGTCTGCACCTGCTCCTGGGCCTGACTCAGTGCCGAGAGCTCTTCTGCAGCCAAATGCAGATCGTACTTTACAGTCAGACAGCGTGGTGTGGGGTGGAAGGGACCTTAAATGCCCATAGGGATTCAGAGCATCCCACAGGCAGAGCATCCCATGGGTGTTCAGAGCATCCCCCAAGCAGGGCATCCCACAGGGATTCACAGCAGCCCACAAGCAGAGCATCCCAGAGGGATTCACAGCATCCCACAGTCAGAGCATCCCCTAAGGAATCAGAGCATCCCACAAGGATTCAGAGTATCCCACAAGCAGAGCATGCCAGAGGGATTCAGAGCATCCCACAGGGCTCCAGAGCATCCCACAAAGCAGAGCACCCCACAGAGTTTCACAGCATCCCACAACCACAGCACCATACAGAGCTCCAGAGCATCCCATAGGGATTCAGAGCACCCCAAGCGCATCAGAACCCCCCCATCTCCCCATGGAAGCCCCCATTGACACCCCTGACCCAACCCCTCCCCATGGAGCTCCCCCCATGGAACCTGCCTCTCTATGACATCAGCCCCAGCTCCAAGGGACCTGCATCCAGCACCCGTATCCCCGGGGCAGTTGCGCTTTGGGTGCAGTGGTGCTTGCAGCTCCTTGCTTGCAGCTCCTTGCTTGCAGCTCCTTGGTGTCACTCTTAGCGGTGGTGGCAGCGATGGCTTTGCTCCGTGTCATCATCCTGCTGGCCTCGGCCTGGCTGGTGCAAGGCTCCTGGGACAGCTGTGGGTGAGTGGCTCCAGGCTCCAGGGTTCCTGGTATTCCATAGGGAGATGCTGCTGCTCCCAGCCACGGTCACACCAATGGGGAGTGGGATTTGAGGAGCCCCACTTGCTTGCCATCAGCCCATGCGGTGGCACAGCACAGCTATGGGGCACCCCATAGGGTCCTTTGTCCTGCAGCACCCTAGGAGGCAGGATGATGCTCATCTCTGGGACACTGCGTAGGGTCCCTTTTCCCTGCAGCACCCAATGGGGCGGGACAATGCTCGCCCTTCAGCCCTAACCATCAAGTGTTGAGCTTCTGCTTCAAGAGGGACCTGCGGTACCCGTCCCATGGCTGATTCTTACGGGATGTCGCGCATCGTCGGAGGCACGGTTGCACACCGGGGCGCCTGGCCACGGATGCTCAGCATCCAGTTCCCCACAGCCACCGCATTCTCGCACATCTGCGGGGGGTCCCTCATCCCGTATGAAGACAGGCTGAGGAAGTTGGGGCTCTTCAGCCTGGAGAAGAGAAGGCTGTGTGGAGACCTAAGAGCAGCCTTCCAGTACCTGAAGGGGGCCTATAGGGATGCTGGGGAGGGACTCTTTGTCAGGGCCTGTAGTGACAGGACAAGGGGTAATGGGTTAAAACTTAAACAGGGGAAGTTTCAATTGGATATAAGGAGGAAATTCTTTCCTGTTAGGGTGGTGAGACACTGGAATCGCTTGCCCAGGGAGGTTGTGAGTGCTCCATCCCTGGCGGTGTTCAAGGCCAGGTTGGATGAAGCCTTGTGTGGGATGGTTCAGTGAGAGGTGTCCCTGTCCATGGCAGGGGGGTTGGAACTAGATGATCTTGAGGTCCTTTCCAACCCTAACTATTCTATGATTCTATGATCACCCCTCAATGGGTCCTCACAGCCGCTCACTGCTTCGTCGGGCAAAAGTAAGGGGGAGAAGGGATTCCAGCCATAGGGAATAGGCAAGGAGCAGCTCCCATCCCGTCCCCTTCCCCATCCTGGATGCACTGGGAAGAGCGCTCAGGAGAAGGCTGCTTCCAGCTTGACAGCCCTTGAGCCTAAGGCACGCTGCTTTCCTTTGCGAAGCAGCCGCAATGTGGCTCCTTCCCATCCCTCTTCTCCATAGAATGGATTAGAAGAGATTAAAATGGAATGGTATGGAATGCAATGCAATGCTTATGGATCATGGAGTGGGGTGGCTTGGAAAGGAGCTTGAGATCATCCACTTCCAACCCCTTGCCATGGGCAGGGATGCCTTCCATAGAGCAGCTTGCTCCAAGCTGGCCTGCAGCACTGCAGCCAGGGATGGAGCAGCCAAACCTTCTCCATCCATGCCATCCCAGTGCCCCAGCACCCTCTTAGGGAATCCCTTCCTTATCTCCAGCCTGCAATTCCCTCTCGGAACCCATCAGCCCTTGTCCTATGGCTCCAATCCCTGCTCTTCCACTCCCTCCCAGCTTCACCACGGATTGGTTCATGAGGCTCAGAATCATGGACGTGGCTTGGGCCAATGCCGAGACCCAGAAGTGCTGGATACGGCAGGTTGTGGTCCATGAATATTATACGGCTTAGGATCACGGGTAGGGTTAGGTTCCGAATTAGGGTTAGGTTTAGGGTTAGAGTCAGGGTAATTGTTAGGTACAGGGTTAGGTGTTAGGGTTAGGTGTTAGGGTTAGGGATAGGGTTAGGGTTAGCGTTAACCGTAACCGGAGTCAACCCTAGGGGTGGAGTTAACACCAGGTTGGGCCTTAGGGTTAGGGTTCGGGTTCCAATTAGGATTAGGTTTAGGTTTAGGGTTAGGGTAAGGTTTAGGGTTAACCTTCACCAGAGTTAACCCTAGGGGCGGAGTTAACCCTAGGATTAGGGTTAGGATTAGGTTTACGGTCAGTATTAAGTTAGGGTTATGGTTAGGCTGGGTTAGGATTAGGGTTAGTGTTAGGTCTTCGGGTTAAGGTCCGGGTTACGGTTAGGGGTTAGGGTTGGGATTAGGGTTACGGTTCGGGTTAGGGTTAAGGTTAGGGTTACCTCTAACCGGAGTTAACCCTAGGGGTGGAGTTAACCCCAGGGTTAGGGTTAGGTTTAGGCTTAGGGTTAGCATTAACCCTAATCGGAATTAACCCTAGGGGCGGGTTTAATCCCAGTCTTAGGGTTAGGGTTAGGGTTAGGCTTAGGCTTAGGGTTAGACTTCAGTTTAGGGTTAGGTTAACCCTAACCGGAGTTAACTAGGGTTGGGGTTAGGGTTAGGGTTACCTCTAACTGGAGTTAACCCTAGGGGTTAACTGCCCAAGGTTCCTGCCCCAAAACCCCACGTGCTGGAGCTCACCCACCTCTGCCCCAGGAGCAGGGTCAGGCCCCACAGCTCTGCTCCTGCCAGCGCTGCCGAGCCCTGCACTCCCTTGATGGTGCCATCAGAGCGCCCCACACACCGCAGCACGGGCTGGGCCGTTGCTCTGGCTCCGGCAGAGGCACAAGTGCCTTTGGAAGCTGCCAGCGAACAACAAGAGCTGAGAAGCGGCTGCAGAAGGGCTCTGCTGTGGGGCTGAAAGCCAAGGGTGGTGCAGGGGAAAGGAGAGACTGCAGAGCCTCAGCCCTTGGGCTTCCTTCAGAGGAGGTGGCGCTGCTGCCCTTGATCCTGGCTGTTCTCCAGCCCTGACCTGCCCTCAGCGGTCTCCAGTGGCCTCTGGCCAGGCCAGCAGCAGAGACAGGATGTTCTGCACAAATGTCTGCACCTGTTCCTGGGCCTGACTCAGTGCCGAGAGCTCTTCTGCAGCCAAATGCAGACCGTACTTTACAGTCAGCAAGCGTGGTGTGGGGTGGAAGGGACCTTAAATGCCCATAGGGATTCAGAGCATCCCACAGGCAGAGCATCCCATAGGTGTTCAGAGCATCCCCCAAGCAGGGCATCCCACAGGGATTCACAGCAGCCCACAAGCAGAGCATCCCAGAGGGATTCACAGCATCCCACAGTCAGAGCATCCCCTAAGGAATCAGAGCATCCCACAAGGATTCAGAGCATCCCACAAGCAGAGCTTGCCAGAGGGATTCAGAGCATCCCACAGGGCTCCAGAGCATCCCACAAAGCAGAGCACCCCACAGAGTTTCACAGCATCCCACAACCACAGCACCATACAGAGCTCCAGAGCATCCCATAGGGATTCAGAGCACCCCAAGCGCATCAGAACCCCCCCATCTCCCCATGGAAGCCCCCATGGACACCCCTGACCCAACCCCTCCCCATGGAGCTCCCCCCATGGAACCTGCCTCTCTATGACATCAGCCCCAGCTCCAAGGGACCTGCATCCAGCACCCGTATCCCCGGGGCAGTTGCGCTTTGGGTGCAGTGGTGCTTGCAGCTCCTTGCTTGCAGCTCCTTGGTGTCACTCTTAGCGCTGGTGGCAGCGATGGCTTTGCTCCGTGTCATCATCCTGCTGGCCTCGGCCTGGCTGGTGCAAGGCTCCTGGGACAGCTGTGGGTGAGTGGCTCCAGGCTCCAGGGTTCCTGGTATTCCATAGGGAGATGCTGCTGCTCCCAGCCACGGTCACACCAATGGGGAGTGGGATTTGAGGAGCCCCACTTGCTTGCCATCAGCCCATGCGGTGGCACAGCACAGCTATGGGGCACCCCATAGGGTCCTTTGTCCTGCAGCACCCTAGGAGGCAGGATGATGCTCATCTCTGGGACACTGCGTAGGGTCCCTTTTCCCTGCAGCACCCAATGGGGCGGGACAATGCTCGCCCTTCAGCCCTTACCATCAAGTGTTGAGCTTCTGCTTCAAGAGGGACCTGCGGTACCCGTCCCATGGCTGATTCTTACGGGATGTCGCGCATCGTCGGAGGCACGGATGCGCAGCGGGGCGCCTGGCCACGGATGCTCAGCATCCAGTTCCCCACAGCCACCGCATTCCCGCACATCTGCGGGGGGTCCCTCATCCCGTATGAAGACAGGCTGAGGAAGTTGGGGCTTTTCAGCCTGGAGAAGAGAAGGCTGCGTGGAGACCTAAGAGCAGCCTTCCAGTACCTGAAGGGGGCCTATAGGGATGCTGGGGAGGGACTCTTTGTCAGGGCCTGTAGTGACAGGACAAGGGGTAATGGGTTAAAACTTAAACAGGGGAAGTTTCAATTGGATATAAGGAGGAAATTCTTTCCTGTTAGGGTGGTGAGACACTGGAATCGCTTGCCCAGGGAGGTTGTGAGTGCTCCATCGCTGGCGGTGTTCAAGGCCAGGTTGGATGAAGCCTTGTGTGGGATGGTTCAGTGAGAGGTGTCCCTGTCCATGGCAGGGGGGTTGGAACTAGATGATCTTGAGGTCCTTTCCAACCCTAACTATTCTATGATTCTATGATTCTATGATCACCCCTCAATGGGTCCTCACAGCCGCTCACTGCTTCGTCGGGCAAAAGTAAGGGGGAGAAGGGATTCCAGCCATAGGGAATAGGCAAGGAGCAGCTCCCATCCCGTCCCCTTCCCCATCCTGGATGCACTGGGAAGAGCGCTCAGGAGAAGGCTGCTTCCAGCTTGACAGCCCTTGAGCCTAAGGCACGCTGCTTTCCTTTGCGAAGCAGCCGCAATGTGGCTCCTTCCCATCCCTCTTCTCCATAGAATGGATTAGAAGAGATTAAAATGGAATGGTATGGAATGCAATGCAATGCTTATGGATCATGGAGTGGGGTGGCTTGGAAAGGAGCTTGAGATCATCCACTTCCAACCCCTTGCCATGGGCAGGGATGCCTTCCATAGAGCAGCTTGCTCCAAGCTGGCCTGCAGCACTGCAGCCAGGGATGGAGCAGCCAAACCTTCTCCATCCATGCCATCCCAGTGCCCCAGCACCCTCTTAGGGAATCCCTTCCTTATCTCCAGCCTGCAATTCCCTCTCGGAACCCATCAGCCCTTGTCCTATGGCTCCAATCCCTGCTCTTCCACTCCCTCCCAGCTTCACCACGGATTGGTTCATGAGGCTCAGAATCATGGACGTGGCTTGGGCCAATGCCGACACCCAGAAGTGCTGGATACGGCAGGTTGTGGTCCATGAATATTATACGGCTTAGGATCACGGGTAGGGTTAGGTTCCCAATTTGGGTTAGGTTTAGGGTTAGAGTCAGGGTAATTGTTAGGTACAGGGTTAGGTGTTAGGGTTAGGTGTTAGGGTTAGGGATAGGGTTAGGGTTAGCGTTAACCGTAACCGGAGTCAACCCTAGGGGTGGAGTTAACACCAGGTTGAGCCTTAGGGTTAGGGTTAGGGTTCCAATTAGGATTAGGTTTAGGTTTAGGGTTAGGGTAAGGTTTAGGGTTAACCTTCACCAGAGTTAACCCTAGGGGCGGAGTTAACCCTAGGATTAGGTTTACGGTCAGTATTAAGTTAGGGTTATGGTTAGGCTGGGTTAGGATTAGGGTTAGTGTTAGGTCTTCGGGTTAAGGTCCGGGTTACGGTTAGGGGTTAGGGTTGGGATTAGGGTTACGGTTCGGGTTAGGGTTAAGGTTAGGGTTACCTCTAACCGGAGTTAACCCTAGGGGTGGAGTTAACCCCAGGGTTAGGGTTAGGTTTAGGCTTAGGGTTAGCATTAACCCTAATCGGAATTAACCCTAGGGGCGGGTTTAATCCCAGTCTTAGGGTTAGGGTTAGGGTTAGGCTTAGGCTTAGGGTTAGACTTCAGTTTAGGGTTAGGTTAACCCTAACCGGAGTTAACTAGGGTTGGGGTTAGGGTTAGGGTTACCTCTAACCGGAGTTAACCCTAGGGGTTAACTGCCCAAGGTTCCTGCCCCAAAACCCCACGTGCTGGAGCTCACCCACCTCTGCCCCAGGAGCAGGGTCAGGCCCCACAGCTCTGCTCCTGCCAGCGCTGCCGAGCCCTGCACTCCCTTGATGGTGCCATCAGAGCGCCCCACACACCGCAGCACGGGCTGGGCCGTTGCTCTGGCTCCGGCAGAGGCACAAGTGCCTTTGGAAGCTGCCAGCGAACAACAAGAGCTGAGAAGCGGCTGCAGAAGGGCTCTGCTGTGGGGCTGAAAGCCAAGGGTGGTGCAGGGGAAAGGAGAGACTGCAGAGCCTCAGCCCTTGGGCTTCCTTCAGAGGAGGTGGCGCTGCTGCCCTTGATCCTGGCTGTTCTCCAGCCCTGACCTGCCCTCAGCGGTCTCCAGTGGCCTCTGGCCAGGCCAGCAGCAGAGACAGGATGTTCTGCACAAATGTCTGCACCTGTTCCTGGGCCTGACTCAGTGCCGAGAGCTCTTCTGCAGCCAAATGCAGATGGTACTTTACAGTCAGACAGCGTGGTGTGGGGTGGAAGGGACCTTAAATGCCCATAGGGATTCAGAGCATCCCACAGGCAGAGCATCCCATAGGTGTTCAGAGCATCCCCCAAGCAGGGCATCCCACAGGGATTCACAGCAGCCCACAAGCAGAGCATCCCAGAGGGATTCACAGCATCCCACAGTCAGAGCATCCCCTAAGGAATCAGAGCATCCCACAAGGATTCAGAGCATCCCACAAGCAGAGCTTGCCAGAGGGATTCAGAGCATCCCACAGGGCTCCAGAGCATCCCACAAAGCAGAGCACCCCACAGAGTTTCACAGCATCCCACAACCACAGCACCATACAGAGCTCCAGAGCATCCCATAGGGATTCAGAGCACCCCAAGCGCATCAGAACCCCCCCATCTCCCCATGGAAGCCCCCATTGACACCCCTGACCCAACCCCTCCCCATGGAGCTCCCCCCATGGAACCTGCCTCTCTATGACATCAGCCCCAGCTCCAAGGGACCTGCATCCAGCACCCGTATCCCCGGGGCAGTTGCGCTTTGGGTGCAGTGGTGCTTGCAGCTCCTTGCTTGCAGCTCCTTGGTGTCACTCTTAGCGCTGGTGGCAGCGATGGCTTTGCTCCGTGTCATCATCCTGCTGGCCTCGGCCTGGCTGGTGCAAGGCTCCTGGGACAGCTGTGGGTGAGTGGCTCCAGGCTCCAGGGTTCCTGGTATTCCATAGGGAGATGCTGCTGCTCCCAGCCACGGTCACACCAATGGGGAGTGGGATTTGAGGAGCCCCACTTGCTTGCCATCAGCCCATGCGGTGGCACAGCACAGCTATGGGGCACCCCATAGGGTCCTTTGTCCTGCAGCACCCTAGGAGGCAGGATGATGCTCATCTCTGGGACACTGCGTAGGGTCCCTTTTCCCTGCAGCACCCAATGGGGCGGGACAATGCTCGCCCTTCAGCCCTTACCATCAAGTGTTGAGCTTCTGCTTCAAGAGGGACCTGCGGTACCCGTCCCATGGCTGATTCTTACGGGATGTCGCGCATCGTCGGAGGCACGGATGCGCAGCGGGGCGCCTGGCCACGGATGCTCAGCATCCAGTTCCCCACAGCCACCGCATTCCCGCACATCTGCGGGGGGTCCCTCATCCCGTATGAAGACAGGCTGAGGAAGTTGGGGCTTTTCAGCCTGGAGAAGAGAAGGCTGCGTGGAGACCTAAGAGCAGCCTTCCAGTACCTGAAGGGGGCCTATAGGGATGCTGGGGAGGGACTCTTTGTCAGGGACTCTAGTGACAGGACAAGGGGTAATGGGTTAAAACTTAAACAGGGGAAGTTTCAATTGGATATAAGGAGGAAATTCTTTCCTGTTAGGGTGGTGAGACACTGGAATCGCTTGCCCAGGGAGGTTGTGAGTGCTCCATCGCTGGCGGTGTTCAAGGCCAGGTTGGATGAAGCCTTGTGTGGGATGGTTCAGTGAGAGGTGTCCCTGTCCATGGCAGGGGGGTTGGAACTAGATGATCTTGAGGTCCTTTCCAACCCTAACTATTCTATGATTCTATGATTCTATGATCACCCCTCAATGGGTCCTCACAGCCGCTCACTGCTTCGTCGGGCAAAAGTAAGGGGGAGAAGGGATTCCAGCCATAGGGAATAGGCAAGGAGCAGCTCCCATCCCGTCCCCTTCCCCATCCTGGATGCACTGGGAAGAGCGCTCAGGAGAAGGCTGCTTCCAGCTTGACAGCCCTTGAGCCTAAGGCACGCTGCTTTCCTTTGCGAAGCAGCCGCAATGTGGCTCCTTCCCATCCCTCTTCTCCATAGAATGGATTAGAAGAGATTAAAATGGAATGGTATGGAATGCAATGCAATGCTTATGGATCATGGAGTGGGGTGGCTTGGAAAGGAGCTTGAGATCATCCACTTCCAACCCCTTGCCATGGGCAGGGATGCCTTCCATAGAGCAGCTTGCTCCAAGCTGGCCTGCAGCACTGCAGCCAGGGATGGAGCAGCCAAACCTTCTCCATCCATGCCATCCCAGTGCCCCAGCACCCTCTTAGGGAATCCCTTCCTTATCTCCAGCCTGCAATTCCCTCTCGGAACCCATCAGCCCTTGTCCTATGGCTCCAATCCCTGCTCTTCCACTCCCTCCCAGCTTCACCACGGATTGGTTCATGAGGCTCAGAATCATGGACGTGGCTTGGGCCAATGCCGAGACCCAGAAGTGCTGGATACGGCAGGTTGTGGTCCATGAATATTATACGGCTTAGGATCACGGGTAGGGTTAGGTTCCGAATTAGGGTTAGGTTTAGGGTTAGAGTCAGGGTAATTGTTAGGTACAGGGTTAGGTGTTAGGGTTAGGTGTTAGGGTTAGGGATAGGGTTAGGGTTAGCGTTAACCGTAACCGGAGTCAACCCTAGGGGTGGAGTTAACACCAGGTTGGGCCTTAGGGTTAGGGTTCGGGTTCCAATTAGGATTAGGTTTAGGTTTAGGGTTAGGGTAAGGTTTAGGGTTAACCTTCACCAGAGTTAACCCTAGGGGCGGAGTTAACCCTAGGATTAGGGTTAGGATTAGGTTTACGGTCAGTATTAAGTTAGGGTTATGGTTAGGCTGGGTTAGGATTAGGGTTAGTGTTAGGTCTTCGGGTTAAGGTCCGGGTTACGGTTAGGGGTTAGGGTTGGGATTAGGGTTACGGTTCGGGTTAGGGTTAAGGTTAGGGTTACCTCTAACCGGAGTTAACCCTAGGGGTGGAGTTAACCCCAGGGTTAGGGTTAGGTTTAGGCTTAGGGTTAGCATTAACCCTAATCGGAATTAACCCTAGGGGCGGGTTTAATCCCAGTCTTAGGGTTAGGGTTAGGGTTAGGCTTAGGCTTAGGGTTAGACTTCAGTTTAGGGTTAGGTTAACCCTAACCGGAGTTAACTAGGGTTGGGGTTAGGGTTAGGGTTACCTCTAACTGGAGTTAACCCTAGGGGTTAACTGCCCAAGGTTCCTGCCCCAAAACCCCACGTGCTGGAGCTCACCCACCTCTGCCCCAGGAGCAGGGTCAGGCCCCACAGCTCTGCTCCTGCCAGCGCTGCCGAGCCCTGCACTCCCTTGATGGTGCCATCAGAGCGCCCCACACACCGCAGCACGGGCTGGGCCGTTGCTCTGGCTCCGGCAGAGGCACAAGTGCCTTTGGAAGCTGCCAGCGAACAACAAGAGCTGAGAAGCGGCTGCAGAAGGGCTCTGCTGTGGGGCTGAAAGCCAAGGGTGGTGCAGGGGAAAGGAGAGACTGCAGAGCCTCAGCCCTTGGGCTTCCTTCAGAGGAGGTGGCGCTGCTGCCCTTGATCCTGGCTGTTCTCCAGCCCTGACCTGCCCTCAGCGGTCTCCAGTGGCCTCTGGCCAGGCCAGCAGCAGAGACAGGATGTTCTGCACAAATGTCTGCACCTGTTCCTGGGCCTGACTCAGTGCCGAGAGCTCTTCTGCAGCCAAATGCAGACCGTACTTTACAGTCAGCAAGCGTGGTGTGGGGTGGAAGGGACCTTAAATGCCCATAGGGATTCAGAGCATCCCACAGGCAGAGCATCCCATAGGTGTTCAGAGCATCCCCCAAGCAGGGCATCCCACAGGGATTCACAGCAGCCCACAAGCAGAGCATCCCAGAGGGATTCACAGCATCCCACAGTCAGAGCATCCCCTAAGGAATCAGAGCATCCCACAAGGATTCAGAGCATCCCACAAGCAGAGCTTGCCAGAGGGATTCAGAGCATCCCACAGGGCTCCAGAGCATCCCACAAAGCAGAGCACCCCACAGAGTTTCACAGCATCCCACAACCACAGCACCATACAGAGCTCCAGAGCATCCCATAGGGATTCAGAGCACCCCAAGCGCATCAGAACCCCCCCATCTCCCCATGGAAGCCCCCATTGACACCCCTGACCCAACCCCTCCCCATGGAGCTCCCCCCATGGAACCTGCCTCTCTATGACATCAGCCCCAGCTCCAAGGGACCTGCATCCAGCACCCGTATCCCCGGGGCAGTTGCGCTTTGGGTGCAGTGGTGCTTGCAGCTCCTTGCTTGCAGCTCCTTGGTGTCACTCTTAGCGCTGGTGGCAGCGATGGCTTTGCTCCGTGTCATCATCCTGCTGGCCTCGGCCTGGCTGGTGCAAGGCTCCTGGGACAGCTGTGGGTGAGTGGCTCCAGGCTCCAGGGTTCCTGGTATTCCATAGGGAGATGCTGCTGCTCCCAGCCACGGTCACACCAATGGGGAGTGGGATTTGAGGAGCCCCACTTGCTTGCCATCAGCCCATGCGGTGGCACAGCACAGCTATGGGGCACCCCATAGGGTCCTTTGTCCTGCAGCACCCTAGGAGGCAGGATGATGCTCATCTCTGGGACACTGCGTAGGGTCCCTTTTCCCTGCAGCACCCAATGGGGCGGGACAATGCTCGCCCTTCAGCCCTTACCATCAAGTGTTGAGCTTCTGCTTCAAGAGGGACCTGCGGTACCCGTCCCATGGCTGATTCTTACGGGATGTCGCGCATCGTCGGAGGCACGGATGCGCAGCGGGGCGCCTGGCCACGGATGCTCAGCATCCAGTTCCCCACAGCCACCGCATTCCCGCACATCTGCGGGGGGTCCCTCATCCCGTATGAAGACAGGCTGAGGAAGTTGGGGCTTTTCAGCCTGGAGAAGAGAAGGCTGCGTGGAGACCTAAGAGCAGCCTTCCAGTACCTGAAGGGGGCCTATAGGGATGCTGGGGAGGGACTCTTTGTCAGGGCCTGTAGTGACAGGACAAGGGGTAATGGGTTAAAACTTAAACAGGGGAAGTTTCAATTGGATATAAGGAGGAAATTCTTTCCTGTTAGGGTGGTGAGACACTGGAATCGCTTGCCCAGGGAGGTTGTGAGTGCTCCATCGCTGGCGGTGTTCAAGGCCAGGTTGGATGAAGCCTTGTGTGGGATGGTTCAGTGAGAGGTGTCCCTGTCCATGGCAGGGGGGTTGGAACTAGATGATCTTGAGGTCCTTTCCAACCCTAACTATTCTATGATTCTATGATTCTATGATCACCCCTCAATGGGTCCTCACAGCCGCTCACTGCTTCGTCGGGCAAAAGTAAGGGGGAGAAGGGATTCCAGCCATAGGGAATAGGCAAGGAGCAGCTCCCATCCCGTCCCCTTCCCCATCCTGGATGCACTGGGAAGAGCGCTCAGGAGAAGGCTGCTTCCAGCTTGACAGCCCTTGAGCCTAAGGCACGCTGCTTTCCTTTGCGAAGCAGCCGCAATGTGGCTCCTTCCCATCCCTCTTCTCCATAGAATGGATTAGAAGAGATTAAAATGGAATGGTATGGAATGCAATGCAATGCTTATGGATCATGGAGTGGGGTGGCTTGGAAAGGAGCTTGAGATCATCCACTTCCAACCCCTTGCCATGGGCAGGGATGCCTTCCATAGAGCAGCTTGCTCCAAGCTGGCCTGCAGCACTGCAGCCAGGGATGGAGCAGCCAAACCTTCTCCATCCATGCCATCCCAGTGCCCCAGCACCCTCTTAGGGAATCCCTTCCTTATCTCCAGCCTGCAATTCCCTCTCGGAACCCATCAGCCCTTGTCCTATGGCTCCAATCCCTGCTCTTCCACTCCCTCCCAGCTTCACCACGGATTGGTTCATGAGGCTCAGAATCATGGACGTGGCTTGGGCCAATGCCGAGACCCAGAAGTGCTGGATACGGCAGGTTGTGGTCCATGAATATTATACGGCTTAGGATCACGGGTAGGGTTAGGTTCCGAATTAGGGTTAGGTTTAGGGTTAGAGTCAGGGTAAGGGTTAGGTACAGGGTTAGGTGTTAGGGTTAGGTGTTAGGGTTAGGGATAGGGTTAGGGTTAGCGTTAACCGTAACCGGAGTCAACCCTAGGGGTGGAGTTAACACCAGGTTGAGCCTTAGGGTTAGGGTTAGGGTTCCAGTTAGGATTAGGTTTAGGTTTAGGGTTAGGGTAAGGTTTAGGGTTAACCTTCACCAGAGTTAACCCTAGGGGCGGAGTTAACCCTAGGATTAGGGTTAGGATTAGGGTTACGGTCAGGATTAAGTTAGGGTTATGGTTAGGCTGGGTTAGGATTAGGGTTAGTGTTAGGTCTTCGGGTTAAGGTCCGGGTTACGGTTAGGGGTTAGGGTTGGGATTAGGGTTACGGTTCGGGTTAGGGTTACCTCTAACCGGAGTTAACCCTAGGGGTGGAGTTAACCCCAGGGTTAGGGTTAGGTTTAGGCTTAGGGTTAGCATTAACCCTAATCGGAATTAACCCTAGGGGCGGGTTTAATCCCAGGCTTAGGGTTAGGGTTAGGCTTAGGCTTAGGCTTAGGGTTAGACTTCAGTTTAGGGTTAGGTTAACCCTAACCGGAGTTAACTAGGGTTGGGGTTAGGGTTAGGGTTACCTCTAACCGGAGTTAACCCTAGGGGTTAACTGCCCAAGGTTCCTGCCCCAAAACCCCAAGTGCTGGAGCTCACCCACCTCTGCCACAGGAGCAGGGTCAGGCCCCACAGCTCTGCTCCTGCCAGCGCTGCCGAGCCCTGCACTCCCTTGATGGTGCCATCAGAGCGCCCCACACAGCGCAGCACGGGCTGGGCCGTTGCTCTGGCTCCGGCAGAGGCACAAGTGCCTTTGGAAGCTGCCAGCGAACAACAAGAGCTGAGAAGCGGCTGCAGAAGGGCTCTGCTGTGGGGCTGAAAGCCAAGGGTGGTGCAGGGGAAAGGAGAGACTGCAGAGCCTCAGCCCTTGGGCTTCCTTCAGAGGAGGTGGCGCTGCTGCCCTTGATCCTGGCTGTTCTCCAGCCCTGACCTGCCCTCAGCGGTCTCCAGTGGCCTCTGGCCAGGCCAGCAGCAGAGACAGGATGTTCTGCACAAATGTCTGCACCTGCTCCTGGGCCTGACTCAGTGCCGAGAGCTCTTCTGCAGCCAAATGCAGATCGTACTTTACAGTCAGCCAGCGTGGTGTGGGGTGGAAGGGACCTTAAATGCCCATAGGGATTCAGAGCATCCCACAGGCAGAGCATCCCATAGGTGTTCAGAGCATCCCCCAAGCAGGGCATCCCACAGGGATTCACAGCAGCCCACAAGCAGAGCATCCCAGAGGGATTCACAGCATCCCACAGTCAGAGCATCCCCTAAGGAATCAGAGCATCCCACAAGGATTCAGAGCATTCCACAAGCAGAGCATGCCAGAGGGATTCAGAGCATCCCACAGGGCTCCAGAGCATCCCACAAAGCAGAGCACCCCACAGAGTTTCACAGCATCCCACAACCACAGCACCATACAGAGCTCCAGAGCATCCCATAGGGATTCAGAGCACCCCAAGCGCATCAGAACCCCCCCATCTCCCCATGGAAGCCCCCATTGACACCCCTGACCCAACCCTTCCCCATGGAGCTCCCCCCATGGAACCTGCCTCTCTATGACATCAGCCCCAGCTCCAAGGGACCTGCATCCAGCACCCGTATCCCCGGGGCAGTTGCGCTTTGGGTGCAGTGGTGCTTGCAGCTCCTTGCTTGCAGCTCCTTGGTGTCACTCTTAGCGGTGGTGGCAGCGATGGCTTTGCTCCGTGTCATCATCCTGCTGGCCTCGGCCTGGCTGGTGCAAGGCTCCTGGGACAGCTGTGGGTGAGTGGCTCCAGGCTCCAGGGTTCCTGGTATTCCATAGGGAGATGCTGCTGCTCCCAGGCACGGTCACACCAATGGGGAGTGGGATTTGAGGAGCCCCACTTGCTTGCCATCAGCCCATGCGGTGGCACAGCACAGCTATGGGGCACCCCATAGGGTCCTTTGTCCTGCAGCACCCTAGGAGGCAGGATGATGCTCATCTCTGGGACACTGCGTAGGGTCCCTTTTCCCTGCAGCACCCAATGGGGCGGGACAATGCTCGCCCTTCAGCCCTAACCATCAAGTGTTGAGCTTCTGCTTCAAGAGGGACCTGCGGTACCCGTCCCATGGCTGATTCTTACGGGATGTCGCGCATCGTCGGAGGCACGGATGCGCAGCGGGGCGCCTGGCCACGGATGCTCAGCATCCAGTTCCCCACAGCCACCGCATTCTCGCACATCTGCGGGGGGTCCCTCATCCCGTATGAAGACAGGCTGAGGAAGTTGGGGCTTTTCAGCCTGGAGAAGAGAAGGCTGCGTGGAGACCTAAGAGCAGCCTTCCAGTACCTGAAGGGGGCCTATAGGGATGCTGGGGAGGGACTCTTTGTCAGGGCCTGTAGTGACAGGACAAGGGGTAATGGGTTAAAACTTAAACAGGGGAAGTTTCAATTGGATATAAGGAGGAAATTCTTTCCTGTTAGGGTGGTGAGACACTGGAATCGCTTGCCCAGGGAGGTTGTGAGTGCTCCATCCCTGGCGGTGTTCAAGGCCAGGTTGGATGAAGCCTTGTGTGGGATGGTTCAGTGAGAGGTGTCCCTGTCCATGGCAGGGGGGTTGGAACTAGATGATCTTGAGGTCCTTTCCAACCCTAACTATTCTATGATTCTATGATCACCCCTCAATGGGTCCTCACAGCCGCTCACTGCTTCGTCGGGCAAAAGTAAGGGGGAGAAGGGATTCCAGCCATAGGGAATAGGCAAGGAGCAGCTCCCATCCCGTCCCCTTCCCCATCCTGGATGCACTGGGAAGAGCGCTCAGGAGAAGGCTGCTTCCAGCTTGACAGCCCTTGAGCCTAAGGCACGCTGCTTTCCTTTGCGAAGCAGCCGCAATGTGGCTCCTTCCCATCCCTCTTCTCCATAGAATGGATTAGAAGAGATTAAAATGGAATGGTATGGAATGCAATGCAATGCTTATGGATCATGGAGTGGGGTGGCTTGGAAAGGAGCTTGAGATCATCCACTTCCAACCCCTTGCCATGGGCAGGGATGCCTTCCATAGAGCAGCTTGCTCCAAGCTGGCCTGCAGCACTGCAGCCAGGGATGGAGCATCCAAACCTTCTCCATCCATGCCATCCCAGTGCCCCAGCACCCTCTTAGGGAATCCCTTCCTTATCTCCAGCCTGCAATTCCCTCTCGGAACCCATCAGCCCTTGTCCTATGGCTCCAATCCCTGCTCTTCCACTCCCTCCCAGCTTCACCACGGATTGGTTCATGAGGCTCAGAATCATGGACGTGGCTTGGGCCAATGCCGAGACCCAGAAGGGCTGGATACGGCAGGTTGTGGTCCATGAATATTATACGGCTTAGGATCACGGGTAGGGTTAGGTTCCCAATTAGGGTTAGGTTTAGGGTTAGAGTCAGGGTAATTGTTAGGTACAGGGTTAGGTGTTAGGGTTAGGTGTTAGGGTTAGGGATAGGGTTAGGGTTAGCGTTAACCGTAACCGGAGTCAACCCTAGGGGTGGAGTTAACACCAGGTTGAGCCTTAGGGTTAGGGTTAGGGTTCCAGTTAGGATTAGGTTTAGGTTTAGGGTTAGGGTAAGGTTTAGGGTTAACCTTCACCAGAGTTAACCCTAGGGGCGGAGTTAACCCTAGGATTAGGGTTAGGATTAGGGTTACGGTCAGGATTAAGTTAGGGTTATGGTTAGGCTGGGTTAGGATTAGGGTTAGTGTTAGGTCTTAGGGTTAAGGTCCGGGTTACGGTTAGGGGTTAGGGTTGGGATTAGGGTTACGGTTCAGGTTAGGGTTAAGGTTAGGGTTACCTCTAACCGGAGTTAACCCTAGGGGTGGAGTTAACCCCAGGGTTAGGGTTAGGTTTAGGCTTAGGGTTAGCATTAACCCTAATCGGAATTAACCCTAGGGGCGGGTTTAATCCCAGGGTTAGGGTTAGGGTTAGGGTTAGGCTTAGGCTTAGGGTTAGACTTCAGTTTAGGGTTAGGTTAACCCTAACCGGAGTTAACTAGGGTTGGGGTTAGGGTTAGGGTTACCTCTAACCGGAGTTAACCCTAGGGGTTAACTGCCCAAGGTTCCCCCAAGTGCTGGAGCTCACCCACCTCTGCCCCAGGAGCAGGGTCAGGCCCCACAGCTCTGCTTCTGCCAGCGCTGCCGAGCCCTGCACTCCCTTGATGGTGCCATCAGAGCGCCCCACACACCGCAGCACGGGCTGGGCCATTGCTCTGGCTCCGGCAGAGGCACAAGTGCCTTTGGCAACTGCCAGTGAACAACAAGAGCTGAGAAGCGGCTGCAGAAGGGCTCTGCTGTGGGGCTGAAAGCCAAGGGTGGTGCAGGGGAAAGGAGAGACTGCAGAGCCTCAGCCCTTGGGCTTCCTTCAGAGGAGGTGGCGCTGCTGCCCTTGATCCTGGCTGTTCTCCAGCCCTGACCTGCCCTCAGCGGTCTCCAGTGGCCTCTGGCCAGGCCAGCAGCAGAGACAGGATGTTCTGCACAAATGTCTGCACCTGCTCCTGGGCCTGACTCAGTGCCGAGAGCTCTTCTGCAGCCAAATGCAGATGGTACTTTACAGTCAGACAGCGTGGTGTGGGGTGGAAGGGACCTTAAATGCCCATAGGGATTCAGAGCATCCCACAGGCAGAGCATCCCATAGGTGTTCAGAGCATCCCCCAAGCAGGGCATCCCACAGGGATTCACAGCAGCCCACAAGCAGAGCATCCCAGAGGGATTCACAGCATCCCATAAGCAGAGCATCCCGTAGGGGTTCAGAGCATCCCGTAGACATCCAGAGCAACCCAGAGGGATTCACAGCAGCCCACAAGCAGAGCATCCCAGAGGGATTCACAGCATCCCACAGTCAGAGCATCCCATAAGGCATCAGAGCATCCCACAGGGATTCAGAGCATCCCACAAGGAAGCAGAGCATGCCAGAGGGATTCAGAGCATCCCACAAGGAGAGCATCCCACAAGGATTCAGAGCATCCCACAAGCAGAGCATGCCAGAGGGATTCAGAGCATCCCACAGGGCTCCAGAGCATCCCACAAAGCAGAGCACCCCACAGAGTTTCACAGCATCCCACAACCACAGCACCATACAGAGCTCCAGAGCATCCCATAGGGATTCAGAGCACCCCAAGCGCATCAGAACCCCCCCATCTCCCCATGGAAGCCCCCATTGACACCCCTGACCCAACCCCTCCCCATGGAGCTCCCCCCATGGAACCTGCCTCTCTATGACATCAGCCCCAGCTCCAAGGGACCTGCATCCAGCACCCGTATCCCCGGGGCAGTTGCGCTTTGGGTGCAGTGGTGCTTGCAGCTCCTTGCTTGCAGCTCCTTGGTGTCACTCTTAGCGGTGGTGGCAGCGATGGCTTTGCTCCGTGTCATCATCCTGCTGGCCTCGGCCTGGCTGGTGCAAGGCTCCTGGGACAGCTGTGGGTGAGTGGCTCCAGGCTCCAGGGTTCCTGGTATTCCATAGGGAGATGCTGCTGCTCCCAGGCACGGTCACACCAATGGGGAGTGGGATTTGAGGAGCCCCACTTGCTTGCCATCAGCCCATGCGGTGGCACAGCACAGCTATGGGGCACCCCATAGGGTCCTTTGTCCTGCAGCACCCTAGGAGGCAGGATGATGCTCATCTCTGGGACACTGCGTAGGGTCCCTTTTCCCTGCAGCACCCAATGGGGCGGGACAATGCTCGCCCTTCAGCCCTAACCATCAAGTGTTGAGCTTCTGCTTCAAGAGGGACCTGCGGTACCCGTCCCATGGCTGATTCTTACGGGATGTCGCGCATCGTCGGAGGCATGGATGCGCAGCGGGGCGCCTGGCCACGGATGCTCAGCATCCAGTTCCCCACAGCCACCGCATTCTCGCACATCTGCGGGGGGTCCCTCATCCCGTATGAAGACAGGCTGAGGAAGTTGGGGCTTTTCAGCCTGGAGAAGAGAAGGCTGCGTGGAGACCTAAGAGCAGCCTTCCAGTACCTGAAGGGGGCCTATAGGGATGCTGGGGAGGGACTCTGTCAGGGACTCTAGTGACAGGACAAGGGGTAATGGGTTAAAACTTAAACAGGGGAAGTTTATATTGGATATAAGGAGGAAATTCTTTCCTGTTAGGGTGGTGAGACACTGGAATCGCTTGCCCAGGGAGGTTGTGAGTGCTCCATCCCTGGCGGTGTTCAAGGCCAGGTTGGATGAAGCCTTGTGTGGGATGGTTCAGTGAGAGGTGTCCCTGTCCATGGCAGGGGGGTTGGAACTAGATGATCTTGAGGTCCTTTCCAACCCTAACTATTCTATGATTCTATGATCACCCCTCAATGGGTCCTCACAGCCGCTCACTGCTTCGTCGGGCAAAAGTAAGGGGGAGAAGGGATTCCAGCCATAGGGAATAGGCAAGGAGCAGCTCCCATCCCGTCCCCTTCCCCATCCTGGATGCACTGGGAAGAGCGCTCAGGAGAAGGCTGCTTCCAGCTTGACAGCCCTTGAGCCTAAGGCACGCTGCTTTCCTTTGCGAAGCAGCCGCAATGTGGCTCCTTCCCATCCCTCTTCTCCATAGAATGGATTAGAATAGATTAAAATGGAATTTTATGGAATGGAATGCAATGGTTATGGATCATGCAGTGGGGTGGCTTGGAAAGGAGCTTGAGATCATCCACTTCCAACCCCTTGCCATGGGCAGGGATGCCTTCCATAGAGCAGCTTGCTCCAAGCTGGCCTGCAGCACTGCAGCCAGGGATGGAGCAGCCAAACCTTCTCCATCCATGCCATCCCAGTGCCCCAGCACCCTCTTAGGGAATCCCTTCCTTATCTCCAACCTGCAATTCCCTCTCGGAACCCATCAGCCCTTGTCCTATGGCTCCAATCCCTGCTCTTCCACTCCCTCCCAGCTTCACCACGGATTGGTTCATGAGGCTCAGAATCATGGACGTGGCTTGGGCCAATGCCGAGACCCAGAAGTGCTGGATACGGCAGGTTGTGGTCCATGAATATTATACGGCTTAGGATCACGGGTAGGGTTAGGTTCCGAATTAGGGTTAGGTTTAGGGTTAGAGTCAGGGAAATTGTTAGGTACAGGGTTAGGTGTTAGGGTTAGGTGTTAGGGTTAGGGATAGGGTTAGGGTTAGCGTTAACCGTAACCGGAGTCAACCCTAGGGGTGGAGTTAAGACCAGGTTGAGCCTTAGGGTTAGGGTTAGGGTTCCAGTTAGGATTAGGTTTAGGTTTAGGGTTAGGGTAAGGTTTAGGGTTAACCTTCACCAGAGTTAACCCTAGGGGCGGAGTTAACCCTAGGATTAGGGTTAGGATTAGGGTTACGGTCAGGATTAAGTTAGGGTTATGGTTAGGCTGGGTTAGGATTAGGGTTAGTGTTAGGTCTTAGGGTTAAGGTCCGGGTTACGGTTAGGGGTTAGGGTTGGGATTAGGGTTACGGTTCAGGTTAGGGTTAAGGTTAGGGTTACCTCTAACCGGAGTTAACCCTAGGGGTGGAGTTAACCCCAGGGTTAGGGTTAGGTTTAGGCTTAGGGTTAGCATTAACCCTAATCGGAATTAACCCTAGGGGCGGGTTTAATCCCAGGGTTAGGGTTAGGGTTAGGGTTAGGCTTAGGCTTAGGGTTAGACTTCAGTTTAGGGTTAGGTTAACCCTAACCGGAGTTAACTAGGGTTGGGGTTAGGGTTAGGGTTACCTCTAACCGGAGTTAACCCTAGGGGTTAACTGCCCAAGGTTCCCCCAAGTGCTGGAGCTCACCCACCTCTGCCCCAGGAGCAGGGTCAGGCCCCACAGCTCTGCTTCTGCCAGCGCTGCCGAGCCCTGCACTCCCTTGATGGTGCCATCAGAGCGCCCCACACACCGCAGCACGGGCTGGGCCATTGCTCTGGCTCCGGCAGAGGCACAAGTGCCTTTGGCAACTGCCAGTGAACAACAAGAGCTGAGAAGCGGCTGCAGAAGGGCTCTGCTGTGGGGCTGAAAGCCAAGGGTGGTGCAGGGGAAAGGAGAGACTGCAGAGCCTCAGCCCTTGGGCTTCCTTCAGAGGAGGTGCCGCTGCTGCCCTTGATCCTGGCTGTTCTCCAGCCCTGACCTGCCCTCAGCGGTCTCCAGTGGCCTCTGGCCAGGCCAGCAGCAGAGGCAGGATGTTCTGCACAAATGTCTGCACCTGTTCCTGGGCCTGACTCAGTGCCGAGAGCTCTTCTGCAGCCAAATGCAGATCGTACTTTACAGTCAGACAGCGTGGTGTGGGGTGGAAGGGACCTTAAATGCCCATAGGGATTCAGAGCATCCCACAGGCAGAGCATCCCATAGGTGTTCAGAGCATCCCCCAAGCAGGGCATCCCACAGGGATTCACAGCAGCCCACAAGCAGAGCATCCCAGAGGGATTCACAGCATCCCACAGTCAGAGCATCCCCTAAGGAATCAGAGCATCCCACAAGGATTCAGAGCATCCCACAAGCAGAGCATGCCAGAGGGATTCAGAGCATCCCACAGGGCTCCAGAGCATCCCACAAAGCAGAGCACCCCACAGAGTTTCACAGCATCCCACAACCACAGCACCATACAGAGCTCCAGAGCATCCCATAGGGATTCAGAGCACCCCAAGCGCATCAGAACCCCCCCATCTCCCCATGGAAGCCCCCATTGACACCCCTGACCCAACCCCTCCCCATGGAGCTCCCCCCATGGAACCTGCCTCTCTATGACATCAGCCCCAGCTCCAAGGGACCTGCATCCAGCACCCGTATCCCCGGGGCAGTTGCGCTTTGGGTGCAGTGGTGCTTGCAGCTCCTTGCTTGCAGCTCCTTGGTGTCACTCTTAGCGGTGGTGGCAGCGATGGCTTTGCTCCGTGTCATCATCCTGCTGGCCTCGGCCTGGCTGGTGCAAGGCTCCTGGGACAGCTGTGGGTGAGTGGCTCCAGGCTCCAGGGTTCCTGGTATTCCATAGGGAGATGCTGCTGCTCCCAGCCACGGTCACACCAATGGGGAGTGGGATTTGAGGAGCCCCACTTGCTTGCCATCAGCCCATGCGGTGGCACAGCACAGCTATGGGGCACCCCATAGGGTCCTTTGTCCTGCAGCACCCTAGGAGGCAGGATGATGCTCATCTCTGGGACACTGCGTAGGGTCCCTTTTCCCTGCAGCACCCAATGAGGCGGGACAATGCTCGCCCTTCAGCCCTAACCATCAAGTGTTGAGCTTCTGCTTCAAGAGGGACCTGCGGTACCCGTCCCATGGCTGATTCTTACGGGATGTCGCGCATCGTCGGAGGCACGGATGCGCAGCGGGGCGCCTGGCCACGGATGCCCAGCATCCAGTTCCCCACAGCCACCGCATTCCCGCACATCTGCGGGGGGTCCCTCATCCCGTATGAAGACAGGCTGAGGAAGTTGGGGCTTTTCAGCCTGGAGAAGAGAAGGCTGCGTGGAGACCTAAGAGCAGCCTTCCAGTACCTGAAGGGGGCCTATAGGGATGCTGGGGAGGGACTCTTTGTCAGGGCCTGTAGTGACAGGACAAGGGGTAATGGGTTAAAACTTAAACAGGGGAAGTTTCAATTGGATATAAGGAGGAAATTCTTTCCTGTTAGGGTGGTGAGACACTGGAATCGCTTGCCCAGGGAGGTTGTGAGTGCTCCATCCCTGGCGGTGTTCAAGGCCAGGTTGGATGAAGCCTTGTGTGGGATGGTTCAGTGAGAGGTGTCCCTGTCCATGGCAGGGGGGTTGGAACTAGATGATCTTGAGGTCCTTTCCAACCCTAACTATTCTATGATTCTATGATCACCCCTCAATGGGTCCTCACAGCCGCTCACTGCTTCGTCGGGCAAAAGTAAGGGGGAGAAGGGATTCCAGCCATAGGGAATAGGCAAGGAGCAGCTCCCATCCCGTCCCCTTCCCCATCCTGGATGCACTGGGAAGAGCGCTCAGGAGAAGGCTGCTTCCAGCTTGACAGCCCTTGAGCCTAAGGCACGCTGCTTTCCTTTGCGAAGCAGCCGCAATGTGGCTCCTTCCCATCCCTCTTCTCCATAGAATGGATTAGAAGAGATTAAAATGGAATGGTATGGAATGGAATGCAATGCTTATGGATCATGGAGTGGGGTGGCTTGGAAAGGAGCTTGAGATCATCCACTTCCAACCCCTTGCCATGGGCAGGGATGCCTTCCATAGAGCAGCTTGCTCCAAGCTGGCCTGCAGCACTGCAGCCAGGGATGGAGCAGCCAAACCTTCTCCATCCATGCCATCCCAGTGCCCCAGCACCCTCTTAGGGAATCCCTTCCTTATCTCCAGCCTGCAATTCCCTCTCGGAACCCATCAGCCCTTGTCCTATGGCTCCAATCCCTGCTCTTCCACTCCCTCCCAGCTTCACCACGGATTGGTTCATGAGGCTCAGAATCATGGACGTGGCTTGGGCCAATGCCGAGAGCCAGAAGTGCTGGATACGGCAGGTTGTGGTCCATGAATATTATACGGCTTAGGATCACGGGTAGGGTTAGGTTCCCAATTAGGGTTAGGTTTAGGGTTAGAGTCAGGGTAATTGTTAGGTACAGGGTTAGGTGTTAGGGTTAGGTGTTAGGGTTAGGGATAGGGTTAGGGTTAGCGTTAACCGTAACCGGAGTCAACCCTAGGGGTGGAGTTAACACCAGGTTGAGCCTTAGGGTTAGGGTTAGGGTTCCAATTAGGATTAGGTTTAGGTTTAGGGTTAGGGTAATGTTTAGGGTTAACCTTCACCAGAGTTAACCCTAGGGGCGGAGTTAACCCTAGGATTAGGGTTAGGATTAGGGTTACGGTCAGGATTAAGTTAGGGTTTTGGTTAGGCTGGGTTAGGATTAGGGTTAGTGTTAGGTCTTAGGGTTATGGTCCGGGTTACGGTTAGGGGTTAGGGTTGGGATTAGGGTTACGGTTCGGGTTAGGGTTAAGGTTAGGGTTACCTCTAACCGGAGTTAACCCTAGGGGTGGAGTTAACCCCAGGGTTAGGGTTAGGTTTAGGCTTAGGGTTAGCATTAACCCTAATCGGAATTAACCCTAGGGGCGGGTTTAATCCCAGGCTTAGGGTTAGGGTTAGGCTTAGGCTTAGGCTTAGGGTTAGACTTCAGTTTAGGGTTAGGTTAACCCTAACCGGAGTTAACTAGGGTTGGGGTTAGGGTTAGGGTTACCTCTAACCGGAGTTAACCCTAGGGGTTAACTGCCCAAGGTTCCCCCAAGTGCTGGAGCTCACCCACCTCTGCCCCAGGAGCAGGGTCAGGCCCCACAGCTCTGCTTCTGCCAGCGCTGCCGAGCCCTGCACTCCCTTGATGGTGCCATCAGAGGACCCCACACACCGCAGCACGGGCTGGGCCATTGCTCTGGCTCCGGCAGAGGCACAAGTGCCTTTGGAAGCTGCCAGCGAACAACAAGAGCTGAGAAGCGGCTGCAGAAGGGCTCTGCTGTGGGGCTGAAAGCCAAGGGTGGTGCAGGGCAAAGGAGAGACTGCAGAGCCTCAGCCCTTGGGCTTCCTTCAGAGGAGGTGGCGCTGCTGCCCTTGATCCTGGCTGTTCTCCAGCCCTGACCTGCCCTCAGCGGTCTCCAGTGGCCTCTGGCCAGGCCAGCAGCAGAGACAGGATGTTCTGCACAAATGTCTGCACCTGCTCCTGGGCCTGACTCAGTGCCGAGAGCTCTTCTGCAGCCAAATGCAGATCGTACTTTACAGTCAGCCAGCGTGGTGTGGGGTGGAAGGGACCTTAAATGCCCATAGGGATTCAGAGCATCCCACAGGCAGAGCATCCCATAGGTGTTCAGAGCATCCCCCAAGCAGGGCATCCCACAGGGATTCACAGCATCCCACAAGCAGAGCATCCCATAGGGATTCAGAGCATCCCATAAGCAGAGCATCCCGTAGGGGTTCAGAGCATCCCGTAGACCTCCAGAGCAACCCAGAGGGATTCACAGCAGCCCACAAGCAGAGCATCCCAGAGGGATTCACAGCATCCCACAGTCAGAGCATCCCATAAGGCATCAGAGCATCCCACAGGGATTCAGAGCATCCCACAAGGAAGCAGAGCATTCCAGAGGGATTCAGAGCATCCCACAAGGAGAGCATCCCACAAGGATTCAGAGCATCCCACAAGCAGAGCATGCCAGAGGAATTCAGAGCATCCCACAGGGCTCCAGAGCATCCCACAAAGCAGAGCACCCCACAGAGATTCACAGCATCCCAAAACCACAGCATCATACAGAGCTCCAGAGCATCCCATAGGGATTCAGAGCACTTCAAGCGCATCAGAACCCCCCCATCTCCCCATGGAAGCCCCCATCGACACCCCTGACCCACCCCCCTCTCCATGGAGCTCCCCCCATGGAACCTGCCTCTCTATGACATCAGCCCCAGCTTCAAGGGACCTGCATCCAGCACCCGTATCCCCGGGGCAGTTGTGCTTTGGGTGCAGTGGTGCTTGCAGCTCCTTGCTTGCAGCTCCTTGGTGTCACTCTTAGCGGTGGTGGCAGCGATGGCTTTGCTCCGTGTCATCATCCTGCTGGCCTCGGCCTGGCTGGTGCAAGGCTCCTGGGACAGCTGTGGGTGAGTGGCTCCAGGCTCCAGGGTTCCTGGTATTCCATAGGGAGATGCTGCTGCTCCCAGCCACGGTCACACCAATGGGGAGTGGGATTTGGGGAGCCCAGTTGCCATCACCCTATGTCGTGGCACAGCACTTTCAAGCCTATGTCTTCTTGCCATGGAAGCGCAGCCTGCTTGGGGAAAGCCAGTGGCTGCTTTTCTGTTCCAGAATGGTTGTTTCCACGTGAAGTACAAATACAGTCCATTTTTGACCCAAAGTATTCGATAAATTTTTCTATTAGAGGCTCTAGTCCTTTTCTTGCTTCCAGTTTTACAGGATGCTGTTTCTGTCTTAGTGGTGTGATGTTTGGTTTCAGAGGAATAGTTACTGCTTCTGCATCTCCTGATCGTCCCAGTGCTCCGGCAGCCCATACTTGCGGCTATACCCACTTCCTCTGGGTGATCCGGCTCAGTGCCTGGTTTCTGTATCATAAAAACTCGGGCCTTCACAGCCTTTTCATCAGGAACATGTACCTGAATTTTCTTTCTTTAACCCTAATTGATGCATGTCATTTACTCAGTACATCTCTCTCCAATAACAGCATGGGGCACTCGAGCATGCAGAGAAATTGATTGGTCAGCATCTGTTTGCCAATTTCTCAAATGTAAAGGAAGGCCGGGTTCCTGTCCACTCTGTGGCACCAAGGCCCGAAGCTGTTTGTTTGCTTAATTGCCCTTTACAAGTATTTATAACAGAATAAGTAGCTTCTGTTTCTACAAGAAATTTTACCTTCTCATTCCCCAACCTAGCTGTAGCCGGGGGCTCTGCTGGGGAGGGATTCAAATCTTCCCCCGCGCCTCCTCAGTCTTCATCTGAAGTAAGAATTCTCTCTGCCTGTCCCGACGGTCCACTAAACCCCCTGTGTTTATTTTGAGTCTGAGGGCATTTTCCGTTGGGGTGCAACCTGTGGAGTCTGTTCACAACCCTTTCCATGTAATCCTTGTTTCCTCTCCTCCTGGGCCACACCCCCCTCTCCTGGTTTCTTGTGGGAAAGCTACAGGCAGCAATTATTTTTGGTGTATTTTTTTTTCCCCCTCAAGAGTCCAGTTTTACTCTGGAGCTTATCTTATGCCCCCACGTATACATGAACAAATTCCTAGTTGAAACCTGACACACTATAACCCACAAAACACAATATTGTATTATATTAATAATTATATTCTATTAATAATATATATATTAATAATCAGGGACTCAAAACACTTCCCAGTATCATTGAACCATTTGAACCATTTCCGAGAACTTGCCGCAGAGCAATATTGGTCCGATGGTGGTAGGTCTCCAAGGCCACATCCATTATTTTTACCAAATCACATTGGTCCTCCCCCTTAAGTTTTTGTCCATTTTTTCTTATGTCTTCCATGGATTGAATTCTTGTTAACTGGCCTAACTCTTCTCTTCCTTCCTCTTATTCAGGATCAATATGAGTATATTTATGCATCACCTCTTTTAATCTTCCCATGAATCCAGAAGGTGATCCATTTACATCTGGCTTTATTTCATATATAGCTTAGACCAGTTCACTGTCTTGGGGACCGCATTCCTAATACCGAATAAAATCCACCTCCGATATTGTTTCAAAGCTTGCCTGTCCCAATTAGGGCCCCAGTTAGGATTGGGGATAGGTACGTGAAGATTCCCTGTACCTGCTGCTGTGCCTGCTGTTATTTGTCGCTTTAATGCGGTCCCAGCCATATGAATAATTATATTTCTGTGAACACTCTCGAAAGCATGGTGCGTAATCACCAGCCACATGTTTCCAACTATTCAGATCTATAACAGTAAAGGGGATCTCCATCATGAGCAGACCATCATTACACACAGCTTGACTTAAAGTTGCAATCACAGTTTCCCCTCGTTTTCCCCTCATTTTCCCCTAGTTTGCCCTGCTGTAGGGCTAAATCCTTCAGCATGCCCCCCCAGTATCTCTGGGGCCTGTGCTGGTGCTTGTGCTTGATTCTCATTTTCAGCACCTTCAACCCCATTATTCACAATACCTCTTCTCCAGGGGGCTGCCATTAAATCCATATCCTTCTCCACATTCCTTAGATGTTTAGTGCCCTATGGTGCACAAAGAGCAACAGCGTTTAAGCAAATTTTACTGTCTTTCTCCAAGGACAATGCTAACAGGTCCTGGAGTGCAAAATTAAATCCACAATCCTTTTGCCATACCAGGTGATATCTCAAAGTGAAAAACATTTCTGCATAAGCTACTTCATCCCAATTTCCTTCTCGTCTCAAGAATAACATCCAGCTTTGATGACAGTATTTTAGCAGAGTCTCCTGAGTAACCAAACCCCTCAGGGGTCCACCACTTTGTTCCAAAGTCTCCTGAGTGACCGAACCACCTGGGGGTTCAGCGATTTGTTTCCAGTGTTGTGAAATGCAACCCAATGGGGATTTCTTCAAGCCCCCCTGTGGAGGCAGTGGTCCTGACCTCCACCCGACGGTTGAAAAATGCAACCCAATGGGGCCCTTTTCAGGATCCCCTCTTTGGAGGATCCTGACCTTCACCGCATACCAAAGTCCAGACAACCAAAACCAAACTACCATCGCGTGTTGGGAGAGGCTGGGGGAGCTGGGCTTGTCCAGCCCGGAGAAGGGAAGGCTGATGTGCACCTGAGATCTTGGGAAGGGAAGGCTGTGGGGGACTGGCTGCCTGTACAGGCAAGGAGGATGTGGAGAACACAGTGCCTGGCTCCTCACCATGGTGCCTGGTGGGAGGACAGAAGGCAATGGGGATAGTGACAGAGGGGAGGTTCAGCCAGGACAGAAGGAAACCTTGTTCCCACGGGCTCAGGCAAGCGCTGCATCAGGTCACCCAGAGAGGCTGTGCAGTCTCTGGCCTTGGGGATTTCCAACTCAGACTGAATCAAGCCTTGAACCACTTGCTCTGGCCCTGTTCCTGACGGGTTGGACATGAGACTTCCCTTCCAACCTCTCTTCTCTTAAGATCCTGTGATGATGTTGGGCCCTATTGCTAACTGGAGCAGAGCAGATGTTGATGGGACATGAATCCTCTAGTAGGTGACCATCTCAACTGACATCCTCACCAGCAAAGAGACTCTGACACTTCAGCAACCCGCTCTCTGCAAAGGGAGGAGTCCTGGGCAAGGTTTTCAGGGCACACAGCTTTCTCTGTGCAGGACACAAATGATCTTGTTTTAATGCCTGGAGGCCTGTCAGTCATCAGTTGATGTCTGTGTAAATGAAATATGCACACAAATATACAAGCACATTTCCATCAGCTCAATCACTTGTGTACATTCAAGACCTGGCAATATTTTCCCACCATAACAGAATGAGAAATTCCAGGCAGTGTATTAATGGCAAGAGTAGAAATCTTGATCTCCCTGCTGTACTTGTATTACACGTACTCTGTCTATAATTTCATCACCCTCATCATTAAGGTTTTTCCTCCACTCCTGATCAAATGGCCATGTCTAAGGACATCTTCCCAGCAGACTATCCGGACATGTGGCCTTCCCATTGCTCTCAGGTTTCCTCCTCCACTTGCTCTTTGGTCATTCAGATCCTCTCAGCTCTGGTTCCTGCTTTGAGCTGCAGGGAGTTGGGAACTGGTCCCTTTTCTCAGAAGTCTCATTAACCCTTTGGTCAACACCTTCATCGTGTTTATATCTCTCGTTTCATAACTCTCATTTTGAAACTGTTCTGTGCAAAACTCTTATGGAAGGGTGATCACGTTAGACGCTGCTTGGACTTGTCATAAAGCGGAGGAGTTATTACATAGTGTGTAACTTGTGTTTGTAGGCACTGAAGAGAGAGCTTCTCTGTGCCTGGTGCAGCCCAGTTCCCCAAGGAAAGCAGGAGGGAGCTGGTGCAAAGGAGCTGCCCCATCCAGCTGCAGAGCTCAGTGGAGGAGTCGCATGTGAGGTAAAGCGCAGCAAGTGCCAGGGCCACTGAAGGCACAGTCTCTGCACACCCCAGAACACGGCTGCCCAGTGGTGGGGACACATACAATTGGGTAAGTTATAGAACTGTAGTCCTCTTGTCCTACTGCTACTAGCCCCTAACTTGGGTTAGGGCTACAGTGACAGTCTGTTGGTTACCTTTGAGCTTTCAACTGCTAATACCTGTGAGCTACTTGCTTAGTTCTTTGTTGAGATTGTTATCATGCCTTACCATTAGGAATGTCCCTGCTTAGAAGCAATTTCTGGAAGCAGATGCAAGGTGCCCACAGGCCAGAATTCTAATGCATTGTTTATCATGCCCCACCAGAAGGGCAGGTTCCCACCCTCAGAGGGGCCCCCTGTTGAGCGAGCATTCATGTTTTGGTGCTAAGTCACACTCCTGCTAAAAAGTCAAGTTATTTCAGCTAAGGCCTAATGGCTTGCTCTCAGTTTCCCCCCTTTTCTTTCAAACAGTGCAAATTCTTTTGCACAGTCCATAGTATGCACACTTGTTGAGCTACCGTACGAACTTTCCACCACCTCCACAAATTAACAACTGTTAATAAAGCCGTAGTCAGTAGTAGCACAAGCACAGGGTGGACCAGTATCTTCAAAAGTTGAGTTGCTGTAGGAGATTGCCATTTTGTCCCTACCAAGAAAATTTCCTACTAGTGGTGCTCTCCGGTTTTCTTGGTGTCGGTGATGATTTCTTTAATTTCTTCTACATTATGCGTAACAGTCCATACTGCTTGGTGAGAAGTTTCATTGGCCTTCCGTATCATCTTCTCGAGGTCTGGGTGATAGAACACTTTCTTTAGCATTTCTATTTTCATCCCAATCTGTAGGGCAGATATATCATGGTGTAACACATAGGTATCGTGTAGTAGTTGATTAGTAGTTACAGGGATGGTATAGTTAAAATCGCATCCAATGATTTTGGTAAGATTACACACACAAAAGTTAGTAGCATTTGTTTCTTCAATACAGCTATCAATTGTTACATTCTCACACACGGTTCTTACACAAGCACATCCTTGTCCAATATAATACACTTGGGATCTTGCATGAGTGAAGGGTGATTTAGAAAATGCAAGTACTATCCTCAGTATCGAGACAAAGATCTTTGTTTTCAGTTCTAGGATTTTCACAGGTAAACCCTAAGTGTTCTCTTGAGGTACATGGTTCTGTACTTCCCGTTTGTCAATTTTGGGTCCTAGTGTTAAATCTTGCCCATACATTGTGGCCCATCATCCCGGTGTATCTTCCCTAGAGACAATACAGGAAATATGTCTAATATTTTGGCATGCTCAATTGTCAATACAAAAGCAGTGATTTGTCTTTGAAATGGGTTATACATGAAATTTACTAGTTTCCAGCATGCTTGAAATGTTTTCTTGAACTTTGTGGTAGCATGATTTCTGGCAATAATTGTTTGTACCTGTTGTGCAGAAGTCCTGTTTCTCCTTCCCTAATAATAGCCACTGCAACAGACTGTAACCAAAGTTGTGACTGAATACAGCTTAAGGCTAGGGGCACTTTTCCTTGCAAATTCCCTAGGAAGGTAGTAACACGATATAGGTCCTGGGAAGGTCCTGGGAGGTGTGTTCTGCTAACCCTGTTGTAAGATCACTTACCAGCCGCTGTGTTTCAGCAATGGTAAGGAGAGACGATCTGAGTGGAATTTCTAGATTTCCCAGCTCTGAGGTGACTGTACTTAATTTATTTCCTAAGACTTCTTGGTCAGTGGAGTTCAAGACCACGTCTAATCCCTTCTAGGTGTGGTACGGGGTGTTCTAGACTGAATCCAGGTTCGCCATCCTATAAGGCTTTGATTACTAAAGGATTTACATTCTGATTTTATGGTTGAGATATAAGCTTGTAGCTTTACCACCACTTTCTTTAAAGAGTATTTGGGGTCTAGCATGAATTTTTGTTCATTTGATTGTCCTTACCACATAAGGTCCTGCAAATGAGAGGTTGTGATATTTGACTGAGCATTCTAAAGGGGAGAAGTGTGTAGGGGAGAAGGGAGTAGGTGTAGCATGTGTGGAGACTTCCACTCTCAGCCTGATTGTTATTCTGTCAAGTCCTTGTTTCCAGTTAAATGCTAGAGTACTTGGTTCGGCAACTGCAAGACCAAGTCGGCAAGTTTCCTTCTGAGAACAGTTAATTAAAATTTGATTTTGATCTGGTCTTATTTGGGATATTGTTATCTCCGGGGTATAGTTTTTAGGCCCCTTAAAGAAAAGTTTAGGATAGAATATGCTTCCATATCTTTGGGCACAGATCAGAATCTGGGTGTTATTTTTACCAGATATTGTTGTGAGGTATTTCCCCCAGCGAGGTCTTACATGTATCTTACAGGTTTTATCTTGAGTACCGGCTCCAACCGTGCGTTGTCAATAAATTCCCCCTTCCCTCTTTCCCCTGAAGGAAAGGTTCAAATTACATTTTTTAGAGGATTGATCTTCTGGTATTTTAATGTTAATTTGCCTACAGGCTCATCTCCATCTGTGGTTCTCTACTACATATCGTACACAAGATAAAGCACTGTCTTCCTGGATATGAAAAGAGTAGGAACACTGCACTCATGCAAGACATAGATAGGGTACAGTCTGGATTTAGGCTAGGTATCTGGTAAAGATTTGCCATAATGACTGGCCATGCAGTCGATTTTATTTCGAATTGGCATGCCAGAGTGACAGGTTGGGAACACTTCTTGATAAATATCGGCACGAGCTGTCATTTTTCCCGTTCTTTAGAAGTGGTTGTGTGGCTGTTTACGATCAGGAGAATATTGGCTGTTTTCGTGACCTCACTCTTGTCATCTATGTAATCAGTCCAATGTTTCTGTTGTACGCAGTGGTCCAACCTAGGGAGTCGTCGTATTCTATATCAAAGCGCTTTTTACATACCCTGGAAGTCTCAGCAGTTCTCCCGGTTCCAAAGGTGAATACGGTCACCTTTATGTAAGATCTGATTGTTCCCCAGCCCTGCCACTGCTGCTGGCTCTGTGTGGCAACCGCCCACCACTGAGCTCTCGAACACGTCAGGGAGAGCACTGAGTGAGTCAGTCAAATCACAGACGTTCGGGACGGTGTCCTCACTGCTGTCCAGCCCTGCCACTGCTGCTGGCTCCTTGGGGAGCTGCTGGACCTGGGCAGGCTCAGTGGAGACCGGCAGCCGCAGGACAGAGGGCAGCGCACAGGCACGCACAGGAGGCGGCATGGCCGGAGCAGTGAAGCTCACTCCGGGCACCTCCGATGCCATGGGCAGCTGGAGAGGGAGCCTCTCTGTTGGGAGAAGCAGAGAGGTGCTGGGGTGAGAGCTTGGCAGGCAGAGGCGGCTGGGGGTTACCTGGAGGGCAGGAGGAGCAGGAGCTGCTGCTGTACCTGCCATGGCAGTTGGTCAGTGTTGCTTGGGCGGGGGCCAACTGCCCCCTCCCTCGGGTTCCGCCCCAGTTCCACCAGTCCTGGCTGCTTCAGCAGCCCCTCAGGCCTTTGGTTTGTCAGACACAGCAGCTGCCCCTCGCAATGCTTTCCTGCCCTGCTGGTGATCTCCTGTCTTAAACGATGGTTTCCCATCCCAGCTGTGGTTTTTGGGAAGGTGAATTTCATGTCCAAGAGGAAGGGATGGGGCCGGCACCTCTGGCTCTGCAATGCTGACGTGCATGCTTCCCAATCTTCCCCAGTGGTGGAAGTGGGAAGGGGGCTTGTGGCACTTTTGGGTTGATTTTTCCTCCCCCCTCTCAGGAGACTGATCCCCCTGGGATGGCATCTTTGCTGCCTCTCATCACCTTGTCACTGGCGTTTGGGACCCTGGTTGGTGGGACCCACAAGGCATGTTACGAAGACTCTCTTCCCCCTAACTACTAGATCAGCCAGTCTTTAAAGTATTAATAGGTCTTTTAAGTATGTATGTATATATATTTGTATGTACACTGTCATCTGATGCGATAGTAGACTTTTACTGGAAACTTCAGCCCAGCCCTGGAACTAGGACTTTTCCTGAGGGTATCTTAGAGCTGTCTGTGAAGGAGAAGGGGTATTGCAGCACAGCAGAAGTAGTGGCAGAATCCCACCCCCTCCAGCATGTCTTTGAAACCCTCGCAATATCCCGCACACCATTACTCGGTATCTCTTGCAGGACTGGCTCCAGGGACATCTGCATCAGTAGGCAAGAGCAGGACTGCAGCAGAAGTAGCATGAGCGCCTGGCAGAGTTTGACTGGGACTAGTAATTGGTAGTGAGGGTGCTAGTGCTTGGTCCAAGTGTGTGGTACGTGACTGTTTGAAGGGTGTGAGACCCCTGTGTAAAACCACATTTGGGGTTCACCAGTGTGTCTGGGTGTCGTGGTTTAAACCCAACCACAAACCTCGTTCACTCACTCCCCCCCTTCTTGCCCTCCCCCTGCTCCTGGAGGGACAGAGAGGAGAATCGAAAAGAATGCAACTCCCACGGGTTGAGATAAGAACAGTGCAGTAACTAAGGTATAACACAAATCACTACTGCTACCACCAATAATAATAATGATAAAGGAAATAACAAGAGGAAAGAATACACACCTCAGTACCAGCTGACTGATAACTCACCCCACTCCCCCCAGCCGAGCACCGACCGATACCTCCTCCAACCCTGCAGTCCCAACCCTTCCGGGTAACTCCCGGTTACCTCCTGGGCATGACGTGCTGTGGTATGGAATACCTCTTTGGTCAGTTTGGGTCAGGTGTCCTGTCTCTGCTTCCTCCCAGCTTCCCCTCCTTCCTAGCAGAGCATGAGGCTCAGAAAGTCTTTGGCCAGACCAAACATTCGAGCAGCAACTGAAAACATGGGCGTTATCAGCACTGTTCCCAGGCCAAAAGATCAAAACACAGCACTGTACTAGCTCCTAAGAAGGAGAAAAATGACTGCTGCTGCTCAACCCAGGACACTGGGATACTCCACTGTCAGGGCAGTAGGATCTCCGTGAAGGTTTCGTACAACCCTAAGATAATACTGCACAAGAATTGGGAAAAAACAAATCAAAAAAGAAAAAACCAAAAAACCCAAGCACCAAAATGTAAGACAATGAAGAATCAAAGCTTTTGTGCATCCTTTATAAAAATTCTGAACTCATTTTAAGTTGGTGGCTAAGAAGGAGAAAAAGAACTGTTAGAGCTGAACCCAGAACAACTGGGCAGCAATAATTGGCAAGCTTTCCAGGGATTTATTCCACCACGCTAAGATCCAGGTTCTTCTCTGAAACACATCCAGAAATACATTTATTAGAAAAAAAAACAACAAAGCCCAACCCCCCCCACTTCAGGCCGGATTTAAGCTGGCTTTAAGAATCTCACTAAGTGTGGCCCTGACACCAGAAGCACCTGAAGCTGCGGTGCTTTTACAGCAAGAGAGACAACACTTGTAAAGAGAGATGCAAGGCTTCCACCTATGGGTACCCACAGCCCAAACCAGGTACCGTCGGAGCAGACAAGAAGGGGATTCTTTTGCTCTGCCTTTAATTTGCTTTATCCAGCTCTAACTGTGTCTTCCCTCTGACTCAAGAGTTTTTCCTTTTTTTCAGGTTGGGTTTTTTTTTGGAGATATCTATGTCACCTTATGGCAAGATGCGACTTAGAAAAGTAATGCAGGCATGCCAGGGAATCCACAAGGCTAAATGAATGCTTACTTTGTTTATGAACACTGGTTTGAGTTTATACACGTGCTGGTAAACAAAGAGAAGCAGAACTGTTGTCAGGATCTAAAACCCCAGGGAGGTGCTGATCTCTTCTCCCTGGGATCTAGGGACAGGACAGCTGGGAGTCAGGGGAGGCTCACAATTCATAGAAGGAAGCATTTCTTCACAGGGAGGGTGTTCAGGGGCTGGCACAGGCTTCCTGGAGAGGTGGTTGGTGCCCCAAGGCTGTCAGTGTTGAAGAGGCGTTTATTTGGACAATGCTTTGACTTTTGGTCAGCCCTGAATTAGTCAGGCAGTTGGACTAGTTGGTGGTTGTAGGTCCCTTCCCAATGAGCTGTTCTGTGCTGTGCTACGCTCTGCTGTGCTGTGCTATGTGGTGCTATACCATGCTATGCCATCCCATGCGATGCTATGCTGTGCTATTCCATGCCATGCCATCTGATGCTGTGGTATGCTGTGCTATTATGTGCTGTATTGTGCTGTGCTACAGCACATGTTGGTGTCCACAACATGAAAAGTACATGAAGCTGTTGGAGCAAGTCCAGAGGAGGGCCACGAGGATGATCAGGGGCTGGAGCACCTCCTGTATGAAGGCAGGCTGAGGAAGGTGGGGCTGTTGAGCCTGGAGAAGAGAAACTGCATAGTTGTAAGCCCTGTACTTGAGTTCCTCCTTAGGGATGGCAACTTCAGTCATGGCAAGAAGTGCAGAACAAGGTTCTTGTTCTGGAGGTGCAGTAAAGTCAGTGAGGGCCCCAGCTGAGGAGTGTGCCTGGTGATGTCTCCCCATCTTTCTCAGCATGGAGTTATCCATGGAATTTGCCAGGAAAGTTCTGAGTAATTTTTCTTCAGTCTAAAATGATTTGATGTGAAAATTCTCAAAATGCATCTTAACTCTGTATCCTGACTGTGCTGCTGTGCTCTGTTCCCATTGCTTCAGGTACAGAAAGGCAACTGCCTTTGCTTCAGAATTGCGACTGAAAGTGGAGAAAGCAGTTAACAAATGAGCACTGCATTTCAGTTTGGAGTTGAAATCTACTTCTCTGAATCTGAAGTAGCTGTGGCTTGCTAGGTTTTCATTAGAGCTGCATCCCTGGTTTCTCTCCCAGTGGATTTTAGTTTTGTATTGCAACTGTAATCCAAAGAGCACTGGATCAGCTCCCACCTTACTTAGGGCTGCAGTGCCGACCTTATTTACGGCTTCAGTGATGGGTCTCCTTAGGGCTGCAGTGGCCAAATTACTTAGGGCTGCTTTGCTGGGCCTCCTTAGGGCTGCAGTGCCCACCTTACTTAGGGCTGCAGTGCCCACCTTACTTAGGGCTGCAGTGCCCATCTTATTTAGGGCTGCAGTGCCCAGCATACTTAGGGCTGCAGTGCCCACGTTACTTAAGGATGCAGTGCCAACTTACTTATGGCTGCAGTGCCCAGCTTACTTAGGACTGCAGTGCCCAGCTTATTTAGGGCTTCTTTGCTGGGCCTCTAAGGGCTGCCGTGCCCACTTTAGTTAGTGCTGCAGTGCCAACCTACGTTAGGGCTGCAGTGCCCAACATACTTAGGGCTGCAGTGCCCACCTTACTTAGGTCTGCATTGCCCACCTTACTTAAGGCTGCAGTGCTGGGCCTCCTTTGGTTTGCAGTGCCCACCTTCCTTAGGCCTGCAGTGCCCGCCTTTGTTAGGGATGCAGTGCCCACCTCACCTAGGGCTGCAGTGACCACCTCACTTAGGGCTGCAGTGCCCATCTTACTTAGGGCTGCAGTGCCCACCTTAGTTAGGGCTGCTGTGACCACCTTACTTAGGAATGCAGTGCCCACCTTATTTAGGGCTTCTTTGCTGGACCTCCTTAGGTCTGCAGTGCCCACCTTTCTTATGGCTGCAGTACCCACCTTACTTAAGGCTGCAGTGCCCACCTTAAATAGGGCTTCAGTACTTGGCCTCCTCAGGGCTCCAGTGACCGGCCTCTTCAGTGCTCCAGTACTGGGCCTCCTTAGGGCTGCAGTGCCCACCTTACTTAGGGCTGCAGTGCCCAACTTACTTAGGGCTGCAGTGCCTACCTTATTTACGGCTTCAGTGATGGGTCTCCTTAGGGCTGCCGTGGCCACCTTACTTAGGGCTGCATTGCTGGGCCTCCTTAGGGCTGCAGTGCCCACCTTATTTAGGGCTGCAGTGCCCAGCATACTTAGGGCTGCAGTGCCCACGTTACTTAAGGATGCAGTGCCCAACTTACTTATGGCTGCAGTGACCACCTTACTTAGGAATGTAGTGCCCACCTTATTTAGGGCTTCTTTGCTGGACCTTCTTAGGTCTGCAGTGCCCAACTTTCTTATGGCTGCAGTGCCCACCTTACTTAAGGCTGCAGTGCCCACCTTAAATAGGGCTTCAGTACTTGGCCTCCTCAGGGCTCCAGTGACCGGCCTCTTCAGTGCTCCAGTACTGGGCCTCCTTAGGGCTGCAGTGCCCACCTTACTTAGGGCTGCAGTGCCCACGTTACTTATGGCTGCAGTGCCTACCTTATTTACGGCTTCAGTGATGGGTCTCCTTAGGGCTGCCGTGGCCACCTTACTTAGGGCTGCATTGCTGGGCCTCCTTATGGCTGCAGTGCCCACCTTACTTAGGCCTGCAGTGCCCACCTTACTTAGGGCTGCAGTGCCCAGCATAATTAGGGCTGCAGTGCCCTGCTTACTTAGGGCTGCAGTGCCCAACTTACTTGGGCTGTATTGCCCACCTTACTTAGGGCTGCAGTGCCCATCATACTTTAGGGCTGCAGTGCCCAGCTTACTTAGGTCTGCAGTGCCCTACTTACTTAGGTCTGCAGTGCCCACCTTACTTAGGTCTGCAGTGCCCAACTTCCTAAGGGCTGCAGTTTACACTTTACTAACGGCTGCAGGGCCCTCCTTACATAGGGCTGCAGTACTTGGCCTCCCTTAGGGCTGCAATGGGAGGTCTCCTCAGGGCTTCAGTGCCGGACCTCCTTAGGGCTCCAGTACTGGGCTCCTTAGGGCTACAGTGCCCACCTCATTTAGGACTGCAGTGTCCACTTCATTTAGGGCTGCAGTGCCCACTTCATTTAGGGCTGCAGTGCCCACCTTACTTACGTCTGCAGTGCCCAACATACTTAGGGCTGCAGTGCCGACCATATTTACGGCTTCAGTGATGGGTCTCCTTAGGGCTGCAGTGGCCAACTTACTTAGGGCTGCATTGCTGGGCCTCCTTAGGGCTGCAGTGCCCACCTTACTTAGGGCTGCAGTGCCCTACTTACTTAGGGCTGCACTGCACACATTAGTTAGGGCTGCATTGCCCACCTTACTTAGGGCTGTATTGCCCACCTTAGTTAGGGCTGCAGTGCCCATCATACTTTAAGGCTGCAGTGCCCAGCTTACTTAGGGCTGCAGTGCCCACCTTCTTTAGGTCTGCAGTGCCCAACATACTCAGGGCTGCAGTTTACACCTTACTAACGGCTGCAGTGCCCACCTTACATAGGGCTGCAGTACTTGGCTTCCTTAGGGCTGCAATGGGAAGCCTCCTCAGGGCTCCAGTGCCGGGCCTCCTTAGGGCTCCAGTACTGGTCTCCTTAGGGCTGCAGTGCGCACCTTAGTTAGGGCTGCAGTGCCAACCTTACTTAGGGCTGCAGTGCCAACCTTATTTACGGCTTCAGTGATGGGTCTCCTTAGGTCTGCAGTGGCCAACTTACTTAGGGCTGCATAGCTGGGCCTCCTTAGGGCTGCAGTACCCACCTTAGTTAGGGCTGCAGTGCCCACCTTACATAGGTCTGCAGTACTTGGCCTCCTTACGGCTGCAATAGGAGGCCTCCTCAGGGCTCCAGTGCCGGGCCTCCTCAGGGCTCCAGTGCTGCGCCTCCTTAGGGCTGCAGTGCCCACCATATTTAGGGCTACAGTGCCCACCTTAGTTAGGGCTGCAGTGCCTACCTTACTTAGGGTTGCAGTGCACATCCTACTTAGGGCTGCAGTGCCCAACTTCCTTAGGGCTGCAGTACCCAACTTCCTTAGGGCTGCAGTGCCCAACTTACCTAGGTCTGCATTGCACGCCTTACTTAAGGCTGCAGTGCTGGGCCTCCTTAGGGTTGCAGTGCCAACTTTACTTAGGCCTGCAGTGCCCTCCTTACGGAAGGCTGCAGTGCCCAAATTTCTTAGGGCCGCAGTGTCCACCATACTTATGGCTTCAGTGACTACCTTACTTAGGACTGCAGTGTCCACCGTACTAAGGGCTTCAGTGACTACCTTACTTAGGGCTGTAGTGTCCACCGTACTTAGGGCTGCAGTGCCTACCTTACTTAGGGCTGCAGTGCCCACTGTACTTACGACTGCAGTGCCCACCTTATTTAGGGCTTCTTTGCTGGGCCTCCTTAGGTCTGCAGTGCCCAACTTTCTTATGGCTGCAGTGCCCACCTTACTTAAGTCTGCAGTGCCCACCTTAAATAGGGCTTCAGTACTTGGCCTCCTCAGGGCTCCAGTGACCGGCCTCTTCAGTGCTCCAGTACTGGGCCTCCTTAGGGCTGCAGTGCCCACCTTACTTAGGGCTGCAGTGCCAACCTTATTTACGGCTTCAGTGATGGGTCTCCTTAGGTCTGCAGTGCCCAACATACTCAGGGCTGCAGTTTACACCTTACTAACGGCTGCAGTGCCCACCTTACATAGGGCTGCAGTACTTGGCCTCCTTAGGGCTGCAACGGGAGGCCTCCTCAGGGCTACAGTGCCGGACCTCCTTGGGGCTCCAGTACTGGTCTCCTTAGGGGTGCAGTGCCCACCATACCTTAGGGCTGCAGTGCCTACTTAACTCAGGGCTGCAGTGCCCTCCTTAGGGCTGCAGTGCCAACCTTATTTACGGCTTCAGTGATGGGTCTCCTTAGGTCTGCAGTGGCCAACTTACTTAGGGCTTCTTTGCTGGGCCTCCATAGGGCTGCAGTGTCCCCCAAAGTTAGGGCTGAAGTGCCCAACATACTTAGGGCTGCAGTGCTCGCCTTACTTAGGTCTGCATTGCCCAACCTACCTAGGTCTGCATTGCCCACCTTACTTAAGGCTGCAGTGGTGGGCCTCCTTAGGGTTGCAGTGCCCACCTTTCTTAGGCCTGCAGTGCCCGCCTTTGTTAGGGATGCAGTGCCCACCTTATTTAGGGCTGCCGTGCCCACCTTACTTAGGGCTGCAGTGCCCATCTTACTTAGGTCTGCAGTGTCCACCATACTTAGGCCTTCAGTGCCCGCCTTTGTTAGGGATGCAGTGCCCACCTTATTTGGGGCTTCTCTGCTGGGCCTCCTTAGGGCTGCAGTGCCCACCTTAGTTAGGGCTGCATTGCCCACCTACGTTAGGGCTGCAGTGCCCAACATACTTAGGGCTGCAGTGCCCGCCTTACTTAGGTCTGCATTGCCCAACCAACCTAGGTCTGCATTGCCCACCTTACTTAAGGCTGCAGTGCTGGGCCTCCAGGGAAGTTTAAATTGGATATAAGGAGGAAATTCTTTCCTGTTAGGGTGGTGAGACACTGCAATCGCTTGCCCAGGGAGGTTGTGAGTGCTCCATCTCTGGCGGTGTTCAAGGCCAGGTTGGATGAAGCCTTGTGTGGGATGGTTCAGTGAGAGGTGTCCCTGTCCATGGCAGGGGGGTTGGAACTAGATGATCTTAAGGTCCTTTCCAACCCTCACTATTCTATGATTCTATGATCACCCCTCAATGGGTCCTCACAGCCGCTCACTGCTTCGTCGGGCAAAAGTAAGGGGGAGAAGGGATTCCAGCCATAGGGAATAGGCAAGGAGCAGCTCCCATCCCGTCCCCTTCCCCATCCTGGATGCACTGGGAAGAGCGCTCAGGAGAAGGCTGCTTCCAGCTTGACAGCCCTTGAGCCTAAGGCACGCTGCTTTCCTTTGCGAAGCAGCCGCAATGTGGCTCCTTCCCATCCCTCTTCTCCATAGAACGGATTAGAATAGATTAAAATGGAATGGTATGGAATGCAATGGAATGCAATGGTTATGGATCATGGAGTGGGGTGGTTTGGAAAGGAGCTTGAGATCATGCACTTCCAACCCCTTGCCATGGGCAGGGATGCCTTCCGTAGAGCAGCTTGCTCCAAGCTGGCCTGCAGCACTGCAGCCAGGGATGGAGCAGCCAAACCTTCTCCATCCATGCCATCCCAGTGCCCCAGCACCCTCTTAGGGAATCCCTTCCTTATCTCCAGCCTGCAATTCCCTCTCGGAACCCATCAGCCCTGGTCCTATGGCTCCAATCCCTGCTCTTCCACTTCCTCCCAGCTTCACCACGGATTGGTTCATGATGCTCAGAATCATGGACGTGGCTTGGGCCAATGCCGAGAGCCAGAAGTGTTGGATACGGCAGGTGGTGGTCCATGAATATTATACGGCTTAGGATCACGGTTAGGGTTAGGTTTAGAATTAGGGTTAGTGTTAGGGTTAGGGTCAGGGTTAGGTACAGGATTAGGTTTAGGGTTAGGTGTTAGGTTTAGGGATCGGGTTAGGTTTAGGGTTACGTGTTAGTGGTAGGGATAGGGTTAGGGTTACGTTTAGGGTTACCCGTAACCGGAGTTAACCCTAGGGGCGGAGTTAACCCCAGGGTTAGGGTTAGGATTACGATCAGGATTAAGTTAGGGTTATGGTTAGGCTGGGTTAGGATTAGGGTTAGTGTTAGGTTTTAGGGTTAGGGTTAGGGTTACGGTTAGTGGTTATGATTGGGGTTAGGGTTACGGTTAGGTTTAGGGTTAAGTTTAGGGTTACCTCTAACCGGAGTTAACCCAAGGGGTGGTGTTAATCCCAGTGTTAGGGTTAGGCTTAGGGTTAGCATTAACCCTAATTGGAATTAACCCTAGGGGCGGGTTTAATCCCAGGCTTAGGGTTAGGGTTATGGTTAGGGTTACCTCTAACCGGCGTTAACCCTAGGGGTTAATTTCCCAAGGTTCCTGCCCAAAAACCCCAAGTGCTGGAGGTCACCCACGTCTGCCCCGGGAGTAGGGTCAGGCCCCACAGCTCTGCTCCTGCCAGCGCTGCCGAGCCCTGCACTCCCTTGATGGTGCCATCAGAGCGCCCCACACACCGCAGCACGGGCCCGGCCATTGCTCTGGTCTCCGGCAGAGGCACAAGTGCCTTTGGAAGCTGCCAGCGAGTAACAAGAGCTGAGAAGCGGCTGCAGAAGGGCTCTGCTGTGGGGCTGAAAGCCAAGGGTGGTGCAGGGGAAAGGAGAGACTGCAGAGCCTCAGCCCTTGGGCTTCCATCAGCGGACGTGGCGGTGCTGCCCTTGATCCTGGCTGTTCTCCAGGCCTGACCTGCCCTCAGCAGTCTCCAGTGGCCTCTGGCCAGGCCAGCAGCAGAGACAGGATGTTCTGCACAAATGTCTGCACCTGCTCCTGGGCCTGACTCAGTGCTGAGAGCTCTTCTGCAGCCAAATGCAGATCGTACTTTACAGTCAGACAGCGTGGTGTGGGGTGGAAGGGACCTTAAATCCCCATAGGGATTCAGAGCATCCCACAGGCAGAGCATCCTATAGGTGTTCAGAGCATCCCAGAGGGATTCACAGCATCCCACAGTCAGAGCATCCCATAAGGAATCAGAGCATCCCACAAGGATTCACAGCATCCCGCAAGCAGAGCATGCCATAGGGATTCAGAGCATCCCACAAGGAGAGCATCCCACAAGGATTCAGAGCATCCCACAAGGATTCAGAGCATCCCACAAGCAGAGCATGCCAGAGGGATTCAGAGCATCCCACAGGGCTCCAGAGCATCCCACAAAGCAGAGCACCCCACAGAGATTCACAGCATCCCACAACCACAGCACCATACAGAGCTCCAGAGCGTCCCATAGGGATTCAGAGCACCCCAAGTGCATCAGAACCCCCCCATCTCCCCATGGAAGCCCCCATTGACACCCCTGACCCAACCCCTCCCCATGGAGCTCCCCCCATGGAACCTGCCTCTCTATGACATCAGCCCCAGCTCCAAGGGACCTGCATTCAGCACCCGTATCCCCGGGGCAGTTGCGCTTTGGGTGCAGTGGTGCTTGCAGCTCCTTGCTTGCTGCTCCTTGCTTGCAGCTCCTTGGTGTCACTCTTAGTGGTGGTGGCAGCGATGGCTTTGCTCCGTGTCATCATCCTGCTGGCCTCGGCCTGGCTGGTGCAAGGCTCCTGGGACAGCTGTGGGTGAGTGGCTCCAGGGTTCCTGGTATTCCATAGGGAGATGCTGCTGCTCCCAGCCACGGTCACACCAATGGGGAGGTGGGATTTGAGGAGTCCCACTTGCTTGCCATCAGCCCATGCGCTGGCGCAGCACAGCTATGGGGCACCCCATAGGGTCCTTTGTCCTGCAGCCCTCTAGGAGGCAGGATGATGCTCATCTCTGGGACACTGCGTAGGGTCCCTTTTCCCTGCAGCACCCAATGGGGCGGGACAATGCTCGCCCTTCATCCCTAACCATCAAGTGTTGGGCTTCTGCTTCAAGAGGGACCTGCGGTACCCGTCCCATGGCTGATTCTTACGGGATGTCGCGCATCGTCGGAGGCACGGATGCGCACCGGGGCTCCTGGCCATGGATGCTCAGCATCCAGTTCCCCACAGCCACTGCATTCCTGCACATCTGCGGGGGGTCCCTCATCCCGTATGAAGACAGGCTGAGGAAGTTGGGGCTTTTCAGCCTGGAGAAGAGAAGGCTGCGTGGAGACCTAAGAGCAGCCTTCCAGTACCTGAAGGGGGCCTATAGGATCCTGGGGAAGGACTCTTTGTCAGGGCCTGTAGTGACAGGACAAGGGGTAATAGGTTAAAACCTAAACAGGGGAAGTTTAAATTGGATATAAGGAAGAAATTCTTTTCTGTTAGGGTGGTGAGACACTGGAATCGCTTGCCCAGGGAGGTTGTGAGTGCTCCATCCCTAGCGGTGTTCAAGGCCAGGCTGGATGAAGCCTTGTGTGGGATGGTTCAGTGAGAGGTGTCCCTGTCCATGGCAGGGGGGTTGGAACTAGATGATCTTAAGGTCTTTTCCAACCCTAACTATTCTATGATTCTATGATCACCCCTCAATGGGTGCTCACAGCCGCTCACTGCTTCGTCGGGCAAAAGTAAGGGGGAGAAGGGATTCCAGCCATCGGGAATAGGCAAGGAGCAGCTCCCATCCCGTCCCCTTCCCCATCCTGGATGTACTGGGAAGAGCGCTCAGGAGAAGGCTGCTTCCAGCTTGACAGCCCTTGAGCCTAAGGCACGCTGCTTTTCTTTGGGAAGCAGCCGCAATGTGGCTCCTTCCCATCCCTCTTCTCCATAGAATGGATTAGAATAGATTAAAATGGAATGGTATGGAATGGAATGGAATGCAATGCTTATGGATCATGGAGTGGGGTGGCTTGGAAAGGAGCTTGAGATCATTCACTTCCAACACCTTGCCATGGGCAGGGATGCCTTCCATAGAGCAGCTTGCTCCAAGCTGGCCTGCAGCACTGCAGCCAGGGATGGAGCAGCCAAACCTTCTCCATCCATGCCATCCCAGTGCCCCAGCACCCTCTTAGGGAATCCCTTCCTTATCTCCAGCCTGCAATTCCCTCTCGGAACCCATCAGCCCTTGTCCTATGGCTCCAATCCCTGCTCTTCCACTCCCTCCCAGCTTCACCACGGATTGGTTCATGAGGCTCAGAATCATGGACGTGGCTTGGGCCAATGCCGAGACCCAGAAGGGCTGGATACGGCAGGTCGTGGTCCATGAATATTATACGGCTTAGGATCACGGGTAGGGTTAGTTTCTGAATTAGGGTTAGGTTTAGGGTTAGAGTCAGGGTCAGGGTTAGGTACAGGATTAGGTCTAGGGTTATGTGTTAGGTTTAGGGATAGGGTTAGGTTTAGGGTTACGTGTTAGGGTTCGGGATAGGGTTAGGGTTAACCGTAACTGGTGTTAACCCTTGGGGTGGAGTTAACACCAGGTTGAGCCTTAGGGTTAGGGTTAGTGTTACAGTTAGGATTAAGGTTAGGTTTAGGGTTAACCTTAGCCAGAGTTAACCCTACGGGCGGATTTGACCCCAGGGTTAGGGTTAGGATTAGGATTACGGTCAGGATTAAGTTAGGGTTATGGTTAGGCTGGGTTAGGATTAGGGTTAGTGTTAGGTCTTAGGGTTAAGGTCAGTGTTACGGTTAGGGGTTAGGGTTGGGGTTAGGGTTACGGTTAGGGTTAAGGTTAGGGTTACCTCTAACCGGAGTTAACCCTAGGGGGGGAGTTAACCCCAGGGTTAGGTTTAGGCTTAGGGTTTGCATTAACCCTAATCGGAATTAATCGTAGGGGCGGGTTTAATCCCAGGTTTAGGGTTAGGGTTATGGTTAGGTTTAGTCTTAGCGTTAGACTTAAGTTTAGGGTTAGGTTAACCCTAACCAGAGTTAACTAGGGGCGGAGTTAACCCTTGGGTTAGGGTTATGGTTAGTGTTAGGGTTACGGTTACGGTTAGGCTGGGTTAGGGTTACCTTTAGGGTTAGGGGCTAGCATTAGGTTTAGGTTTAGGCTCAGGGTTAGGGTAAGTGTTAATGTTAGGGACAGGTTTAGTGTTAAGGTTAGGGTTAGGGTTAGTCTTAGTGTTAGGGTTATGCTTAGGGTTAGGCTTAGGTTTAGGGTTAACCCTAATGGGAGTTTACCCTTCGGGCCTAGTTAACCGCAGGGTTATGGTTAGGGTTTGGGTTATGTTTAGGATTAGGCTAAGGGTTAACTCTCACCCATGGCAATCCTAGTTGCGGAGTTAACCCCAGTGATAGGGTATGGTTTAGGGTTGGAATTATAGTTAACCCGAATAGGAGTTAACGCTAGGGGAGGAGCTAACCATTGGTTCAGGGTTACGGTTAGGTTTAGGGCTAGGGTAGGGTTAGGGTAAGGGAATAGGGTTAAGGTTAGGGTTAGGCTGGTTTAGGATTAGGGTTAGGGTTAGGGATAGGTTTAGTGTTAGGGTTAGGGTTTGGGTTAGTGTTGACACTAACAGGAATTAACCCTAGGGGTGGAGTTAACCCCAGGGTTATGATTAGGGTTAGGTTTATGTTTAGGGTTAAACCTAACCCGAGTTAACCCTGGGGGCAGAGTTAATCACAGGGTTAGGATTAGGGTTAGGGTTAGTGTTAAACCTAATCGGAATTAACCCTATGGGCAGAATTAAACCTAGGGTTAGCGTCAGGGTTATGGTTAAACCTAAGCGGAGTTAACCCTAGGGGCGTAGTTAACCCAAGGGTTAGGGTTAGTGTTAAACCTAATCGGAATTAAGCCTAGGGACAGAGTTAAACATAGGGCTAGTGTTAGGGTTAACGTTGCGGTTAACCCTAACTGGAGTTAACCATAGGGGTGGAGTTCACCCTAGGATTAGGGTTAGTGTTAGGTTTAGTGTTACCCCTAATCTGAGTTATCCCTATGGGCGGAGTTGACCCTAGGGTTAAGGATAGGGTTAGGGTTAACACTAACCGGAGTTAACCGTAAGGGCGGAGTTAACTCCATGGTTAGGGTTAGGTTTATGTTTAGGGTTAAACCTAACTGGAGTTAACCCTAGGGGCAGACTTAACCCCAGGGTTAACGTTACGTTTAGGGTTAACACTAACTGGAGTTAACACTAGGGGCGGAGTTAAGTCCAGGGTTAAGGTTAGGGTTAGGGCTAGGTTTAGGGTCAGGTTTAGTGTAAGCTTTACGGTTAGGGTAGCTGGTTATGGTTATGTTTATTATTAGGGTTAGGGTTAAGGTTAGGGCTATAGGTTAACCCTAACTGGAGTTAACCCTTCGGGGGGAGTTAACCGCAGGGTTAGGGTTAGTGTTAGGTTTACAGTTAGAATTAGGGTTAGGGTTAGGGATAGCTCTAAACAGAGTTAACCCTAGGGGCAGAGTTAACCGCAGGGTTAGTGTTAGGGTTAGGGTTTGGGTTGCCCCTATTTGGAATTAACCCTAGGGACAGAGTTAACCCTAGGGTTACAGTTAGGGTTGGGGTTAACCCTAATCTGGGTTAACCCAATGGGCGGAGCTAACACTAGGGTTATGGTTACGGTTAGGAATAGGGATAGGATTATGGTTAGTCTGGGTTAGGGTTCGGGTATGGTTACGGTGAGCATTAGGGGTAGGATTATGATTAGGCTGGTCAGGGTTAGGGTTAGGTTTAAGTTTAGGTTTAGGTGTTCGGGTTAGCATTAGCAGTAAGGGATAGGGTTAGGTTTAGGGTTAATGGTTAGGCTTAGTGTTAGCGGTTAGGATTAAGGTTAGGGTTAGGGTTAATCCTAACCTAGAGTTAGGGTTATGGTTATTTTTAGTGTTAGGGTTAGGATTAGGGTTAGGGTTACTTTTAGAGTTAGGGTTAGGTGTTATGTTTAGGGATTGGGTTAGGTTTAGGGTTACGTGTTAGGGTTAGGCATAGGGTTAGGGTTAACTGTAACCGGAGTTAACCCTAGGGGTGGAGTTAACACCAGGTTGAGCCTTAGCGTTAGGGTTATGGTTAGGTTTTGGGTGTCGGGTTAGGGTTACTGTTAGGATTAGTTTTAGGGTTAGGATTAGGTTTACGTTTAGAGTTAGGGTTAGTGTTAAACCTAAGCAGAGTTAACCCTAGGGGCGAAGTGTTAGGTTTAGTCTTAGGGTTAAGGTTATGCTTAGGTTTAGGCTTCGGTTTAACCATAGCTGGTGTTAACCCTTCTGGCCTAGTTAACCACTGGGTTAGGTTTAGGGTTAGGATTATAGTTAGGATCAAATTTAGGGTTAACCTTAACCCATGGCAATCCTAGTTGCAGAGTTAACTCCCGTGATTGGGTTAGGTTTAGGGTTTGGATTAGTGTTAACCCGAATAGGAGTTAACCCTAGGCGTGGAGTTAACCGTAAATTCAGGGTTAGGGTTAGGGTTAGAGTAGGGCTAGGGTTAGGGTTATGGTTGGGGTAGGGTTCGGGTTAGGGGATAGGGTTAAGGTTAGGTTTAGGCTGGGTTAGGCATAGGGTTAGGGTTAGGTTTAGGTTCAGGAATAGTGTTTGGGTTAGTATTAACCCTAACCGGAGTTAACCCTACAGCAGAGTTAATCCCAGGGTAAGGGTTAGGGTTAGGGTTATAGTTAACCCTTACCGGAATTTACGCTAGGGTCGGAGTTAACACTGGGGTTAAGTTTAGGGTTAGACTTAACCCTAACCGGAGTTGACCCTAGGTTCAGAGTTAACCCCAGGGTTAGGAATAGGGTTAGGTTTATGTTTAGGGTTAAACCGAACCCGAGTTAACCCTGGGGGTGGAGTTAATCACACGGTTAGGGTTAGGGATATGGTTAAACCTAAGCGGAGTTAACCCAAGGGTTGTAGTTAACCGAAGGGTTAGGGTTAGTGTTAGTGTTAAACCTAATCGGAATTAATCGTAAGGACGGAGTTAAACGTAGGGTCAGGGTTATGGTTAGGGTTACAGTTAACCCTAATCGGAGTTAACCATAGGGGCAGAGTTCAACCCAGGATTAGGGTTAGTGTTAGGTTTAGGGTTAACCCTAATCGAGTTATCCCTATGGGCAGAGTTAACTCTCGGGTTAAGGATAGGGTTAGGGTTAATACTAACCGGAGTTAACCATAAGGTCAGAGTTAACTGCATGGTTAGGGTTAGGTTTATGGTTAGGGTTAAACCTAACTGGAGTTAACCCTAGGGGTGGAGTTAACCCCAGGGTTAAGATTAGGGTTAGGTTTATGTTAAGGGTTAAACCTAACCGGAGTTAACCCTAGGGGCAGACTTAACCCCAGGGTTAAGGTTAATTTTAGGGTTAACACTAACTGGAGTTAACACTAGGAATGGAGTTAACCCCTGTGTTAAAGTTAGGTTTAGGGTTAGAGTTAGGGTTAGGGTTAGGGTTAGGGTTAGTGAACTAACTGAAGTTAACAATAGGGTCGGAGTTAAGTCCAGGGTTAAAGTCAGCTTTAGGGTCTGGTTTAGGGTAAGGGTTACGGTTAGGGTGGGGCTTGTTTTTAAGATTATTGTTAGGGTTAGGGTTAGTGTATGGCGGCCACTGCAGCCCTAAGTAAAGTTGGGCACTACAGCCCTAAGTAAGTTGGGCACTGTAAAACCAAGCAGGGTGAGCACTGCAGCCCTAAGTAAGGTGGGCACTGCAGCCCTAAGTAATTTGGCCACTGTACAACTAAGTAAGGTGGGCACTGCAGCCCTAACTAAGTTGGGCACTGTGAAACCAAGCAAGGTGGGCACTGCAGCCCTAAGTAATTTGGGCACTGTACAAATAAGTAAGGTGGGCACTGCAGCCCTAAGTAAGTTGGGCACTGTAAAACTAAATAAGGTGGGCACTGCAGCCCTAAGGAAGGTGGGCACTGCAGCCCTATGTATGGTGGGCACTGCAGCCCTTAGACAATTTGGGCACTGCAGCCCTAAGTAAGTTGGGCACTGTAAAACCAAGTAAGGTGGGCACTGCAGCCCTAAGTAAGGTGGGCACTGCAGACCTAAGTAAGTTGGGCACTGTAAAACCGAGTAAGGTGGGCACTGCAGTCCTAGGTATGGTGGGCACTGCAGCCCTAAGAAAGGTGAGCACTGCAGCCCTAAGTATGGTGGGCACTGCAGCCTAATTAAGTTGGGCAAAGTAAAACCAAGTAATTTGGGCTCTACAGCCCTAAGGATGGTGGCCACTTCAGCCCGAAGTAAGGTGGGCACTGCAGCCCTAAGTAAGTTGAGCACTGTAAAACCAAGGAAGTTGGGCACTACAGCCCTAAGGGAGGTGGCCAGTGCAGCCCGAAGTAAGGTGGGCACTGCAGCCCTAAGTAAGTTGGGCACTGTAAAACCAAGCAAGGAGGGCACTGCAGCCCTATGTATGGTGGGCACTGCAGCCCTAAGTATGGTGGGCACTGCAGCCCTAAGTAAAGTTGGGCACTGTAAAACCAAGTAAGGTGGGCACTGCAGCCCTAAGTAAGGTAGGAACTGCAGCCCTACTTAAAGTTGGACACTGCAGCCCTAAGTAATTTGGGCACTGTAAAACCAAGTAAGGTGGGCACTGCAGCCCTAAGTATGGTGGGCTCTGCAGCCCTAAGTAAAGTTGGGCACTGCAGCCCTAAGTAAGTTGAGCACTGTAAAACCGAGTAAGGTGGGCACTGCAGTCCTAGGTATGGTGGGCACTGCAGCCCTAAGAAAGGTGAGCACTGCAGCCCTAAGTATGGTGGGCACTGCAGCCTAATTAAGTTGGGCAAAGTAAAACCAAGTAATTTGGGCTCTACAGCCCTAAGGATGGTGGCCACTTCAGCCCGATGTAAGCTGGGCACTGCAGCCCTAAGTAAGTTGAGCACTGTAAAACCAAGGAAGTTGGGCACTACAGCCCTAAGGGAGGTGGCCAGTGCAGCCCGAAGTAAGGTGGGCACTGCAGCCCTAAGTAAGGTAGGCACTGCAGCCCTACTTAAAGTTGGGCACTGCAGCCCTAAGTAAGTTGGGCACTGCAGCCCTAAGTAATTTGGGCACTGTAAAACCAAGTAAGGTGGGCACTGCAGCCCTAAGTAAGGTAGGCACTGCAGCCCAACTTAAAGTTGGGCACTGCAGCCCTAAGTAAAGTTGGACACTGCAGCCCTAAGTAATTTGGGCACTGTAAAACCAAGTAAGGTGGGCACTGCAGCCCTAAGTATGGTGGGCTCTGCAGCCCTAAGTAAAGTTGGGCACTGCAGCCCTAAGTAAGTTGAGCACTGTAAAACCGAGTAAGGTGGGCACTGCAGTCCTAGGTATGGTGGGCACTGCCGCCCTAAGAAAGGTGAGCACTGCAGCCCTAAGTATGGTGGGCACTGCAGCCCTAAGTAAGTTGAGCACTGTAAAACCAAGCAAGGTGGGCACTGCAGCCCTAAGTAAGGTAGGCACTGCAGCCCTACTTAAAGTTGGGCACTGCAGCCCTAAGTAAGTTGGGCACTGTACAACTAAGTAAGGTGGGCACTGCAGCCCTAAGGAAGGTGGCCACTGCAGCCCTAAGTATGGTGGGCACTGCACCCCTAAGTAAAGTTGGGCACTGCAGCCCTAAGTAAGTTGAGCACTGTAAAACCGAGTAAGGTGGGCGCTGCATCCCTAAGTATGGTGGGCAGTGCAGCCCTAAGTGTAGTTGGGCACTGCAGCCCTAGGTAAGGTGGGCACTGTAAAACCAAGTAAGGTGGGCACTGCAGGCCTAAGTAAAGTGGGCACTGCAGCCTTAAGTAAAGTTGGGCACTGCAGCGCTAAGTATGTTGGGCACTGTAAAACTAAATACGGTGGACACTCTAGCCTAAGGAAGGTGGGCACTGCACCCCTAAGTAAAGTTGGGCACTGCAGCCCTAAGTAAATTGGGCACTGTAAAACCAAACAAGGCCGGCACTGCAGCCCTAAGTAAGTTGGGCACTGTAAAACCAAGTATGGTAGGCAGTACAGCCCTAAGTAATGTGGGCTCTGAAGCCCTAAGTAAGTTGGGCACTGCAGCCCTAAGTAAAGTTGGGCACTGCAGCCCTAAGTAAGTTGGGCATTGTAAAACCAAGTAAGGTGGGCACTGAAGCCATAAGTAAGTTGGGCACTTCAGCTGTAATGTGGCTCAGCACTGCAGTCCTAAGTATGTTGGGCACTGCAGACCTAAGGTGAGCACTGCACCCTAAGTAAGTTGGGCACTGCAGCCCAAAGTAAAGTTGGGCACTGCAGCCCTAAGTAAGTTGGGCACTGTAAGACCAAGCAAGGTGGGCTGTGCAGCCCTAAGTAAGGTGGGCAATGCAGCTCTAAGTAAAGTTGGGCACTGCAGCCCTAAGTAAGTTGGGCACTGTAAGACCAAGCAAGGTGGGCTGTGCAGCCCTAAGTAAGGTGGGCAATGCAGCTCTAAGTAAAGTTGGGCACTGCAGCCCTAAGTAAGTTGGCACTGTAAAACCAAGCAAGGTGGGCAAAGCAGCCCAAAGGAAGGTTGCCATTGCAGACCTAAGCATGGTGGGCACTGCAGCCCTAAGTAAAGTTGGACACTGCAGCCCTAAGTAATTTGGGCACTGTAAAACCAAGTAAGGTGGGCACTGCAGCCCTAAGTAAATTGGGCACTGTAAAACCAAACAAGGCCGGCACTGCAGCCCTAAGTAAGTTGGGCACTGTAAAACCAAGTATGGTAGGCAGTACAGCCCTAAGTAATGTGGGCACTGAAGCCCTAAGTAAGTTGGGCACTGCAGCCCTAAGTAAAGTTGGGCACTGCAGCCCTAAGTAAGTTGGGCATTGTAAAACCAAGTAAGGTGGGCACTGAAGCCATAAGTAAGTTGGGCACTTCAGCCGTAATGTGGCTCAGCACTGCAGTCCTAAGTATGTTGGGCACTGCAGACCTAAGGTGAGCACTGCACCCTAAGTAAGTTGGGCACTGCAGCCCAAAGTAAAGTTGGGCACTGCAGCCCTAAGTAAGTTGGGCACTGTAAGACCAAGCAAGGTGGGCTGTGCAGCCCTAAGTAAGGTGGGCAATGCAGCTCTAAGTAAAGTTGGGCACTGCAGCCCTAAGTAAGTTGGGCACTGTAAGACCAAGCAAGGTGGGCTGTGCAGCCCTAAGTAAGGTGGGCAATGCAGCTCTAAGTAAAGTTGGGCACTGCAGCCCTAAGTAAGTTGGCACTGTAAAACCAAGCAAGGTGGGCAAAGCAGCCCAAAGGAAGGTTGCCATTGCAGACCTAAGCATGGTGGGCACTGCAGCCCTAAGTAAAGTTGGACACTGCAGCCCTAAGTAATTTGGGCACTGTAAAACCAAGTAAGGTGGGCACTGCAGCCCTAAGTATGGTGGGAACTGCAGCCCGTAGAAAATTTGGGCACTGCAGCCCTAAGTAAGTTGGGCACTGTAAAACCAAGTAAGGTGGGCACTGCAGCCCTAAGTAAGGTGGGCACTGCAGACCTAAGTAAGTTGGGCACTGTAAAACCGAGTAAGGTGGGCACTGCAGTCCTAGGTATGGTGGGCACTGCAGCTTTAAGGGAGGTGGCCAGTGCAGCCCTAAGTATGGTGGGCACTGCAGCCTAATTAAGTTGGGCAAAGTAAAACCAAGTAATTTGGGCTCTACAGCCCTAAGGATGGTGGCCACTTCAGCCTGATGTAAGGTGGGCACTGCAGCCCTAAGTAATTTGGGTACTGTACAACTAAGTAAGGTGGGCACTGCAGCCCTAAGTAAAGTTGGACACTGCAGCCCTAAGTAATTTGGGCACTGTAAAACCAAGCAAGGTGGGCACTGCAGCCCTAAGGAAGGTGGCCACTGCAGCCCTAAGTATGGTGGGCACTGCAGCCCTAAGTAAAGTTGGGCACTGCAGCCATAAGTTTGGTGGGCACTGCAGCCCAAAGTAAGTTGGGCATTGTAAAACCAAGCTAGGTGGGCACTGCAGCCCTAAGTAAGGGAGGCACTGCAGCCCTAAGTTGGGCACTGCAGCCCTAAGTAATTTGGGCACTGTACAACTAAGTAAGGTGGGCACTGCAGCCCTAAGTAAAGTTGGCCACTGCAGCCCTAAGTAATTTTGGCACTGTAAAACCAAGTAAGGTGGGCACTGCAGCCCTAAGGAAGGTGGCCACTTCAGCCTGATGTAAGGTGGGCACTGCAGCCCTAAGTAATTTGGGTACTGTACAACTAAGTAAGGTGGGCACTGCAGCCCTAAGTAAAGTTGGACACTGCAGCCCTAAGTAATTTGGGCACTGTAAAACAAAATAAGGTGGGCACTGCAGTTCTGTGGAAGGTGGGCACTGCAGCCCTATCTATGGTGGGCACTGCACCCCTAAGTAAAGTTGGGCACTGCAGCCCTAACTAAGTTGGGCACTGTAAAACCAAGTAAGGTAGGCAGTACAGCCCTAAGTAAGGTGGGCACTGAAGCCCTAAGTAAGTTGGGCACTGCAGCCGTTAATTGGCTAGGCACTGTAGTGCTAAGAAACTTGGGCACTGCAGACCTAAGTAAGGTGGGCACTTCAGCCCTAAGTAAGTTGGATGCTGCAGCCTTAAGTAAAGTTGAGCTCTGCATCCCGAAGTAAGTTGGGCACTGTAAAACCAAGTAAGATGGGCACTTCAGCCCTAAGTAAGTTGAGCACTGTAAAACTAAATAAGGTGGGCAATGCAGCCCTAAGTAATTTGGGCACTGTACAACTAAGTAAGGTGGGCACTGCAGCCCTAAGTAAAGTTGGGCACTGCAGCCCTAAGTAAGTTGAGCACTGTAAAACCGAGTAAGGTGGGCACTGCATCCCTAAGTATGGTGGGCAGTGTAGCCCTAAGTGTAGTTGGGCACTGCAGCCCTAGGTAAGGTGGGCACTGTAACACCAAGTAAGGTGGGCACTGCAGGCCTAAGTAAAGTGGGCACTGCAGCCGTAAGTAATTTGGGCACTGTAAAACAAAATAAGGTGGGCACTGCAGCCCTGTGGAAGTTGGGCACTGCAGCCCTATCTATGGTGGGCACTGCACCCCTAAGTAAAGTTGGGCACTGCAGCCCTAACTAAGTTGGGCACTGTAAAACCAAGTAAGGTAGGCAGTACAGCCCTAAGTAAGGTGGGCACTGAAGCCCTAAGTAAGTTGGGCACTGCAGCCGTTAATTGGCTAGGCACTGTAGTGCTAAGAAATTTGGGCACTGCAGACCTAAGTAAGGTGGGCACTTCAGCCCTAAGTAAGTTGGATGCTGCAGCCTTAAGTAAAGTTGAGCTCTGCATCCCGAAGTAAGTTGGGCACTGTAAAACCAAGTAAGATGGGCACTTCAGCCCTAAGTAAGTTGAGCACTGTAAAACTAAATAAGGTGGGCAATGCAGCCCTAAGTAATTTGGGCACTGTACAACTAAGTAAGGTGGGCACTGCAGCCCTAAGTAAAGTTGGGCACTGCAGCCCTAAGTAAGTTGAGCACTGTAAAACCGAGTAAGGAGGGCACTGCATCCCTAAGTATGGTGGGCAGTGTAGCCCTAAGTGTAGTTGGGCACTGCAGCCCTAGGTAAGGTGGGCACTGTAACACCAAGTATGGTGGGCACTGCAGGCCTAAGTAAAGTGGGCACTGCAGCCTTAAGTAAAGTTGGGCACTGCAGCGCTAAGTATGTTGGGCACTGTAAAACTAAATAAGGTGGGCACTCTAGCCCTAAGGAAGGTGGGCACTGCAGCCCTATCTATGGTGGGCACTGCACCCCTAAGTAAAGTTGGGCACTGCAGTCCTAACTAAAGTTGGGCACTGTAAAACCAAGTATGGTAGGCAGTACAGCCCTAAGTAATGTGGGCACTGAAGCCCTAAGTAAGTTGGGCACTGTAAAACCAAGTAAGGTGATCACTGCAGCCCTAAGTAAGGTGGGCACTGCAGCCGTAAGTATGGGGGGAACTGCAGCCCTAAGTGAAGTTGAGCATTGCAGCCCTAAGTAAGTTGGGCACTGTGAAACCAAGCAAGGTGGGCACTGCAGCCCTAAGTAAGGTGGGCACTGTAAAACCAAGCAAGGTGGGCACTGCAGCCCTAAGTAAGGGGGGCACTGCATCCCTAAGTAAAGTTGGGCACTGCAGCCCTAGGTAAGGTGGGCACTGTAAAACCAAGTAAGGTGGGCACTGCAGGCCTAAGTAAAGTGGGCACTGCAGCCTTAAGTAAAGTTGGGCACTGCAGCGCTAAGTATGTTGGGCACTGTAAAACTAAATACGGTGGGCACTCTAGCCCTAAGGAAGGTGGGCACTGCAGCCCTATCTATGGTGGGCACTGCACCCCTAAGTAAAGTTGGGCACTGCAGTCCTAAGTAAAGTTGGGCACTGTAAAACCAAGTATGGTAGGCACTCTAGCCCTAAGTAATGTGGGCACTGAAGCCCTAAGTAAGTTGGGCACTGCAGCCCTAAGTAAAGTTGGGCCCTGCAGCCCTAAGTAAGTTGGGCATTGTAAAACCAAGTAAGGTGGGCACTGAAGCCCTAAGTAAGTTGGGCACTTCAGCCGTAATGTGGCTCGGCACTGCAGTCCTAAGTATGTTGGGCACTGCAGACCTAAGGTGAGCACTGCACCCTAAGTAAGTTGGGCACTGCAGCCCAAAGTAAAGTTGGGCACTGCAGCCCTAAGTAAGTTGGGCACTGTAAAACCAAGCAAGGTGGGCACTGCAGCCCTAAGTAAGGTGGGCACTGTAAAACCAAGCAAGGTGGGCACTGCAGCCCTAAGTATGGTGGGCATAGCAGCATAAAGTAAGGTGGTCACTGCTGCACTAAGTAAAGTTGGGCACTGCAGCCCGAAGTAATTTGGGCACTGTACGAATAAGTAAGGTGAGCACTGCAGCCCTAAGTAAGTTGGGCACTGTAAAACCAAGCAAGGTGGGCACTGCAGCCCTAAGTAAGGTGGGCACTGTAAAACCAAGTAAGGTGGGCACTGCAGCCCTAAGGAAGGTGGGCACTGCAGCCCTAAGTATGGTGGGCACTGCAGCCCTAAGTAAAGTTGGGCACTGCAGCCCTAAGTAAGTTGGGCACTGTAAAACCAAGTAAGGTGGGCTCTGCAGCCTTAAGGAAGTTGGCCACTGCAGCCCGAAGTAAGGAGGGCAATGCAGCCCTAAGTAAGTTGGGCACTGTAAAACCAAGTAAGGTGATCACTGCAGCCCTAAGTAAGGTGGGCACTGCAGCCGTAAGTATGGGGGGCACTGCAGCCGTAAGTGAAGTTGAGCATTGCAGCCCTAAGTAAGTTGGGCACTGTGAAACCAAGCAAGGTGGGCACTGCAGCCCTAAGTAAGGTGGGCACTGTGAAACCAAGCAAGGTGGGCACTGCAGCCCTAAGTAAGGTGGGCACTGTAAAACCAAGCAAGGTGGGCACTGCAGCCCTAAGTAAGGGGGGCACTGCATCCCTAAGTAAAGTTGGGCACTGCAGCCCTAAGTAAGTTGGGCACTGTAAAACTAAGTAAGGTGTGCACTGCACACCGGAGAAAGGTGGGCACTGCATCCCTAAGTAAAGTTGGGCACTGCAGCCCTAAGTATGTTGGACACTGTAAAACCAAGTAAGGTGGCCACTGCAGCCCTAAGGAAGGTGGGCACTGCTGCCCTAACTAAGTTGGGCACTGTAAAACCAAGTAAGGTAGGCAGTACAGCCCTAAGTAAGGTGGGCACTGAAGCCCTAAGTAAGTTGGGCACTGCAGCCGTTAATTGGCTAGGCACTGTAGTGCTAAGAAATTTGGGCACTGCAGACCTAAGTAAGGTGGGCACTTCAGCCCTAAGTAAGTTGGATGCTGCAGCCTTAAGTAAAGTTGGGCTCTGCATCCCGAAGTAAGTTGGGCACTGTAAAACCAAGTAAGATGGGCACTTCAGCCCTAAGTAAGTTGAGCACTGTAAAACTAAATAAGGTGGGCAATGCAGCCCTAAGTAATTTGGGCACTGTACAACTAAGTAAGGTGGGCACTGCAGCCCTAAGTAAAGTTGGGCACTGCAGCCCTAAGTAATTTGGGCACTGTAAAACCAAGTAAGGTGGGCACTGCAGCCCTAAGGACGGTGGCCACTGCAGCCCTAAGTGTGGTGGGCACTGCAGCCCTAAGTAAAGTTGGGCACTGCAGCCCTAAGTAAGTTGAGCACTGTAAAACCGAGTAAGGTGGGCGCTGCATCCCTAAGTATGGTGGGCAGTGCAGCCCTAAGTGTAGTTGGGCACTGCAGCCCTAGGTAAGGTGGGCACTGTAAAACCAAGTAAGGTGGGCACTGCAGGCCTAAGTAAAGTGGGCACTGCAGCCTTAAGTAAAGTTGGGCACTGCAGCGCTAAGTATGTTGGGCACTGTAAAACTAAATACGGTGGGCACTCTAGCCCTAAGGAAGGTGGGCACTGCAGCCCTAAGTAAAGTTGGGCACTGCAGCCCTAAGTAAATTGGGCACTGTAAAACCAAACAAGGCCGGCACTGCAGCCCTAAGTAAGTTGGGCACTGTAAAACCAAGTATGGTAGGCAGTACAGCCCTAAGTAATGTGGGCACTGAAGCCCTAAGTAAGTTGGGCACTGCAGCCCTAAGTAAAGTTGGGCACTGCAGCCCTAAGTAAGTTGGGCATTGTAAAACCAAGTAAGGTGGGCACTGAAGCCATAAGTAAGTTGGGCACTTCAGCTGTAATGTGGCTCAGCACTGCAGTCCTAAGTATGTTGGGCACTGCAGACCTAAGGTGAGCACTGCACCCTAAGTAAGTTGGGCACTGCAGCCCAAAGTAAAGTTGGGCACTGCAGCCCTAAGTAAGTTGGGCACTGTAAGACCAAGCAAGGTGGGCTGTGCAGCCCTAAGTAAGGTGGGCAATGCAGCTCTAAGTAAAGTTGGGCACTGCAGCCCTAAGTAAGTTGGGCACTGTAAGACCAAGCAAGGTGGGCTGTGCAGCCCTAAGTAAGGTGGGCAATGCAGCTCTAAGTAAAGTTGGGCACTGCAGCCCTAAGTAAGTTGGCACTGTAAAACCAAGCAAGGTGGGCAAAGCAGCCCAAAGGAAGGTTGCCATTGCAGACCTAAGCATGGTGGGCACTGCAGCCCTAAGTAAAGTTGGACACTGCAGCCCTAAGTAATTTGGGCACTGTAAAACCAAGTAAGGTGGGCACTGCAGCCCTAAGTAAATTGGGCACTGTAAAACCAAACAAGGCCGGCACTGCAGCCCTAAGTAAGTTGGGCACTGTAAAACCAAGTATGGTAGGCAGTACAGCCCTAAGTAATGTGGGCACTGAAGCCCTAAGTAAGTTGGGCACTGCAGCCCTAAGTAAAGTTGGGCACTGCAGCCCTAAGTAAGTTGGGCATTGTAAAACCAAGTAAGGTGGGCACTGAAGCCATAAGTAAGTTGGGCACTTCAGCCGTAATGTGGCTCAGCACTGCAGTCCTAAGTATGTTGGGCACTGCAGACCTAAGGTGAGCACTGCACCCTAAGTAAGTTGGGCACTGCAGCCCAAAGTAAAGTTGGGCACTGCAGCCCTAAGTAAGTTGGGCACTGCAAGACCAAGCAAGGTGGGCTGTGCAGCCCTAAGTAAGGTGGGCAATGCAGCTCTAAGTAAAGTTGGGCACTGCAGCCCTAAGTAAGTTGGGCACTGTAAGACCAAGCAAGGTGGGCTGTGCAGCCCTAAGTAAGGTGGGCAATGCAGCTCTAAGTAAAGTTGGGCACTGCAGCCCTAAGTAAGTTGGCACTGTAAAACCAAGCAAGGTGGGCAAAGCAGCCCAAAGGAAGGTTGCCATTGCAGACCTAAGCATGGTGGGCACTGCAGCCCTAAGTAAAGTTGGACACTGCAGCCCTAAGTAATTTGGGCACTGTAAAACCAAGTAAGGTGGGCACTGCAGCCCTAAGTATGGTGGGAACTGCAGCCCGTAGAAAATTTGGGCACTGCAGCCCTAAGTAAGTTGGGCACTGTAAAACCAAGTAAGGTGGGCACTGCAGCCCTAAGTAAGGTGGGCACTGCAGACCTAAGTAAGTTGGGCACTGTAAAACCGAGTAAGGTGGGCACTGCAGTCCTAGGTATGGTGGGCACTGCAGCTTTAAGGGAGGTGGCCAGTGCAGCCCTAAGTATGGTGGGCACTGCAGCCTAATTAAGTTGGGCAAAGTAAAACCAAGTAATTTGGGCTCTACAGCCCTAAGGATGGTGGCCACTTCAGCCTGATGTAAGGTGGGCACTGCAGCCCTAAGTAATTTGGGTACTGTACAACTAAGTAAGGTGGGCACTGCAGCCCTAAGTAAAGTTGGACACTGCAGCCCTAAGTAATTTGGGCACTGTAAAACCAAGCAAGGTGGGCACTGCAGCCCTAAGGAAGGTGGCCACTGCAGCCCTAAGTATGGTGGGCACTGCAGCCCTAAGTAAAGTTGGGCACTGCAGCCATAAGTTTGGTGGGCACTGCAGCCCAAAGTAAGTTGGGCATTGTAAAACCAAGCTAGGTGGGCACTGCAGCCCTAAGTAAGGGAGGCACTGCAGCCCTAAGTTGGGCACTGCAGCCCTAAGTAATTTGGGCACTGTACAACTAAGTAAGGTGGGCACTGCAGCCCTAAGTAAAGTTGGCCACTGCAGCCCTAAGTAATTTTGGCACTGTAAAACCAAGTAAGGTGGGCACTGCAGCCCTAAGGAAGGTGGCCACTTCAGCCTGATGTAAGGTGGGCACTGCAGCCCTAAGTAATTTGGGTACTGTACAACTAAGTAAGGTGGGCACTGCAGCCCTAAGTAAAGTTGGACACTGCAGCCCTAAGTAATTTGGGCACTGTAAAACAAAATAAGGTGGGCACTGCAGTTCTGTGGAAGGTGGGCACTGCAGCCCTATCTATGGTGGGCACTGCACCCCTAAGTAAAGTTGGGCACTGCAGCCCTAACTAAGTTGGGCACTGTAAAACCAAGTAAGGTAGGCAGTACAGCCCTAAGTAAGGTGGGCACTGAAGCCCTAAGTAAGTTGGGCACTGCAGCCGTTAATTGGCTAGGCACTGTAGTGCTAAGAAATTTGGGCACTGCAGACCTAAGTAAGGTGGGCACTTCAGCCCTAAGTAAGTTGGATGCTGCAGCCTTAAGTAAAGTTGAGCTCTGCATCCCGAAGTAAGTTGGGCACTGTAAAACCAAGTAAGATGGGCACTTCAGCCCTAAGTAAGTTGAGCACTGTAAAACTAAATAAGGTGGGCAATGCAGCCCTAAGTAATTTGGGCACTGTACAACTAAGTAAGGTGGGCACTGCAGCCCTAAGTAAAGTTGGGCACTGCAGCCCTAAGTAAGTTGAGCACTGTAAAACCGAGTAAGGTGGGCACTGCATCCCTAAGTATGGTGGGCAGTGTAGCCCTAAGTGTAGTTGGGCACTGCAGCCCTAGGTAAGGTGGGCACTGTAACACCAAGTAAGGTGGGCACTGCAGGCCTAAGTAAAGTGGGCACTGCAGCCGTAAGTAATTTGGGCACTGTAAAACAAAATAAGGTGGGCACTGCAGCCCTGTGGAAGTTGGGCACTGCAGCCCTATCTATGGTGGGCACTGCACCCCTAAGTAAAGTTGGGCACTGCAGCCCTAACTAAGTTGGGCACTGTAAAACCAAGTAAGGTAGGCAGTACAGCCCTAAGTAAGGTGGGCACTGAAGCCCTAAGTAAGTTGGGCACTGCAGCCGTTAATTGGCTAGGCACTGTAGTGCTAAGAAATTTGGGCACTGCAGACCTAAGTAAGGTGGGCACTTCAGCCCTAAGTAAGTTGGATGCTGCAGCCTTAAGTAAAGTTGAGCTCTGCATCCCGAAGTAAGTTGGGCACTGTAAAACCAAGTAAGATGGGCACTTCAGCCCTAAGTAAGTTGAGCACTGTAAAACTAAATAAGGTGGGCAATGCAGCCCTAAGTAATTTGGGCACTGTACAACTAAGTAAGGTGGGCACTGCAGCCCTAAGTAAAGTTGGGCACTGCAGCCCTAAGTAAGTTGAGCACTGTAAAACCGAGTAAGGAGGGCACTGCATCCCTAAGTATGGTGGGCAGTGTAGCCCTAAGTGTAGTTGGGCACTGCAGCCCTAGGTAAGGTGGGCACTGTAACACCAAGTATGGTGGGCACTGCAGGCCTAAGTAAAGTGGGCACTGCAGCCTTAAGTAAAGTTGGGCACTGCAGCGCTAAGTATGTTGGGCACTGTAAAACTAAATAAGGTGGGCACTCTAGCCCTAAGGAAGGTGGGCACTGCAGCCCTATCTATGGTGGGCACTGCACCCCTAAGTAAAGTTGGGCACTGCAGTCCTAACTAAAGTTGGGCACTGTAAAACCAAGTATGGTAGGCAGTACAGCCCTAAGTAATGTGGGCACTGAAGCCCTAAGTAAGTTGGGCACTGCAGCCCTAAGTAAAGTTGGGCCCTGCAGCCCTAAGTAAGTTGGGCATTGTAAAACCAAGTAAGGTGGGCACTGAAGCCCTAAGTAAGTTGGGCACTTCAGCCGTAATGTGGCTCGGCACTGCAGTCCTAAGTATGTTGGGCACTGCAGACCTAAGGTGAGCCCTGCACCCTAAGTAAGTTGGGCACTGCAGCGCAAAGTAAAGTTGGGCACTGCAGCCCTAAGTAAGTTGGGCACTGTAAAACTAAGCAAGGTGGGCTGTGCAGCCCTAAGTAAGGTGGGCACTGCTGCCCTAAGTAAAGTTGGGCACTGCAGCCCTAAGTAAGTTGGGCACTGTAAAACCAAGCAAGGTGGGCACTGCAGCCCTATGTATGGTGGGCATAGCAGCATAAAGTAAGGTGGTCACTGCTGCACTAAGTAAAGTTGGGCACTGCAGCCCGAAGTAATTTGGGCACTGTACGAATAAGTAAGGTGAGCACTGCAGCCCTAAGTAAGTTGGGCACTGTAAAACCAAGCAAGGTGGGCACTGCAGCCCTAAGTAAGGTGGGCACTGTAAAACCAAGTAAGGTGGGCACTGCAGCCCTAAGGAAGGTGGGCACTGCAGCCCTAAGTATGGTGGGCACTGCAGCCCTAAGTAAAGTTGGGCACTGCAGCCCTAAGTAAGTTGGGCGCTGTAAAACCAAGTAAGGTGGGCTCTGCAGCCCTAAGGAAGTTGGCCACTGCAGCCCGAAGTAAGGAGGGCACTGCAGCCCTAAGTAAGTTGGGCACTGTAAAACCGAGTAAGGTGGGCACTGCATCCCTAAGTATGGTGGGCAGTGCAGCCGTAAGTATGGGGGGCACTGCAGCCCTAAGTGAAGTTGAGCATTGCAGCCCTAAGTAAGTTGGGCACTGTGAAACCAAGCAGGGTGGGCACTGCAGCCCTAAGTAAGGTGGGCACTGTAAAACCAAGCAAGGTGGGCACTGCAGCCCTAAGTAAGGGGGGCACTGCATCCCTAAGTAAAGTTGGGCACTGCAGCCCTAAGTAAGTTGGGCACTGTAAAACTAAGTAAGGTGTGCACTGCACACCGGAGAAAGGTGGGCACTGCATCCCTAAGTAAAGTTGGGCACTGCAGCCCTAAGTATGTTGGACACTGTAAAACCAAGTAAGGTGGCCACTGCAGCCCTAAGGAAGGTGGGCACTGCAGCCCTAAGTTTGGTGGGCACTGCAGCCCTAAGTAAGGTGGGAAATGCAGTTCTAAGTAAGTTGGGCACTGTAAAACCAAGTAAGTTGGGCACTGCACCCCTAAGTAAGGTGGGCACTGCAGGCCGAAGTATGGTGGGCACTGTAAAACCAAGTAAGGTGAGCGCTGCAGCCCTAGGGAAGTTGGCCACTGCAGCCCGAAGTAAGTTAGGCACTGTAAAACCAAGTAAGGTGATCACTGCAGCCCTAAGTAAGGTGGGCACTGCAGCCGTAAGTATGGTGGGCACTGCAGCCCTAAGTGAAGTTGAGCATTGCAGCGCTAAGTAAGTTGGGCACTGTGAAACCAAGCAAGGTGGTCACTGCAGCCCTAAGTAAGTTGGGGACTGTAAAACCAAGAATGCTGGGCAATGGAGCGCTAATTTGCAGCTGTGCAGGTCTCTGGCTGCAGCGAATGCCTGAGCTTGGCACTTGTATTGGAGGGAGCCAGTGACACTGCTTGTGTTCGCTGTGAGCCTATAAATGACCTGCTCAGGCATGTGGCTGAACTGAGGGAGGATGTTGAAAGGTTGAGAGCCATTAGAGAGTGTGAAAGTGAAATAGATTGGTGGAACCACACCCTGAGGCAAGGGCAGAGGGAAGTGGTTCAACAAGCTATGGATCCCCTTCCCTCCTACCATCAGAGAGAAGGAGAGAGCTTAATGGACAAGGATGGATGGAGGGAGGTTCCTCCTCGGAGAGGTAAGCGAAAACCCTCACAATCCCTTCCTCCCTCCCAATTGCCCTTGAATAACAGGTACGAGGTCTTGGAAATTCAGGGCCAGGTGAATGGAGATGGTGAGGCAAATCTATCTAGTGAGTCACCCAGGGCTAGTCACTCACCCACATGCCTCAGAACTTCCCCAACCAAGAAGAAAAGAAGAGTAATTGTGGTGGGTGACTCCCTTCTGAGGGGAACAGAAGGGCCCATTTGTCGACCGGATCCACCCCACAGGGAGGTCTGCTGCCTGCCTGGGGCTCGGATTAGAGATGCTAAAAAGAAACTCTCTGAACTGGTGCAGCCGTCTGACTACTATCCGCTGCTGGTTTTTCAGGTTGGCAGTGACGAAATTATTACGAGGAACGTAAGGGCAATGAAGAGAGACTTCAGGGCCCTGGGACGGCTGGTTAAAGGGTCTGGAGCACAAGTGGTGTTTGCCTCCATACCTGTTGCAAGCGAGGGTGAAGGGATATATAAGAAGACTCTGCAGGTTAATGTATGGCTACGTGACTGGTGCCAAAGGCAGGGGTTTGGGTTTTTCAGTCACGGGCTGCTGTATGGGACACCTGGTTTGCTGGTGACAGGCGGGATACACCAGTCCCAGAGAAGAAAAAGGGTTTTGGGGCAGGAGTTAGCAGGGCTTATTGACAGGGCTTTAAACTAGTTATGAAGGGGGGAGGGGATTTAACTGGGCCTGTTGGGGACAAGCCCAAGAGGAACATGCTAGGGATTGAAGGATGGCAGGCTAAGGAGGACTATCAATCTCTTGTTTCACTTGTGGGAAAGGATAGCTTTTTAGACCCTGTCCCGCAGGGGAAAAAGGGTACTAGGACTGGCTCCCTGAAATGCCTGTACACCAATGCACGCAGCATGGGGAATAAACAGGAGGAGTTAGAAGTCTGTGTGCGGGCTAAAGGTTATGATCTAGTGGCAATTACAGAGACATGGTGGGACAGTTCACATGACTGGAATGTGGTCATGGATGGCTATGTCCTTTTTAGGAAAGATAGGTCAGCGAAGCGAGGTGGTGGAGTTGCTCTTTACGTGAGAGAGCAACTAGAATGTATTGAGTTCTGTCCGGGGTCGGATGAGGAGCAAGTGGAATGTCTGTGGGTACGAATCAAGGGGCAGACTGGCACGGGTGATACAGTTGTGGGGGTCTATTACTGACCTCCTGATCAGGACGAAGGAGTTGATGAGGCTTTCTACAGGCAACTGGAAGTAGCCTCGCGACTACATGCCCTAGTCGTCGTGGGGGACTTTAACTACCCCGATATTTGCTGGAAGACTCACACAGCCAGTCATTCACAGTTAAGGAGGTTCCTCGAGTGCATTGATGATAATTTCTTAATGCAAATGGTGGACGTACCAACTAGGAGAGCAGCGCTGCTAGATTTAGTACTCGCCAACAAGGAGGGTTTGGTCGAAGTGGTGACGGTCAATGGCAGCCTTGGCTGCAGTGACCATGAGATGGTGGAGTTTAGGATCCTGTGTGGGAGGAATAGAATACCTAGCAAAGCCACAGTTCTGGATTTCCGAAGGGCCAACTTTGGCCTCTTCAGTCAACTGCTAAGGGAAGTCTCATGGGAAAGTGTACTAGGCGGTAAAGGGGCTCAAGATAGTTGGTTAGCATTCAAGGACCGCTTCTTCCAAGCTCAGGATCGGAGCGTCCCAATGAGTAGGAAGTCAAGTAAGGGATCTAGGAGACCGGCGTGGTTAAACAAGGAGCTGCTGGGCAAACTCAAGTGGAAAAGGAGAATCTATGGATTATGGAAGGAGGGGCTGGGCGCTTGGGAGGAATATAGGACAGTTGTTAGAGGATGTAGGGAGGCAATTAGGACAGCTAAGGCCTCCTTGGAACTCAGTCTTGCTAGTCGGGTTAAAGACAATATAAAGGGCTTCTTCAAATACATAGCAAATAAAACTAACACAAGAGGCAATATAGGCCCACTGCTGAATGAAGTGGGTACCCTGGAGACAGAGGATATAAAGAAGGCAGAGGTGCTGAATGCCTTCTTTGCCTCTGTCTTTACTCCTGCAAACTCTCCCCGAGGGCCCCGGATTTCTATAGCCCCAGAAGGAGTCAGGACAAAGGAGGAGTTTGCTTTGGTAGATGAGGATTGGGTTAGGGATCAGCTATGCAATCTGGACATCTGTAAATCGATGGGTCCGGATGGAATGCACCCACGGGTGCTGAGGGAGCTGGCGGAGGTCATTGCTAGGCCACTTTCCATCATCTTTGGTAAGTCATGGGAAACGGGCAAGGTGCCTGAGGATTGGCGGATGGCAAAGGTCACACCAGTCTATAAGAAGGGCAAGAAGGAGGACCCGGGTAATTATAGACCGGTCAGCCTTACCTCCATCCCTGGAAAGGTGATGGAACAACTTATTCTTGACTCCATCATTAGGCATATCAAGGATGAGGGGGTCATTAAGAACAGCCAACATGGTTTTATGAGGGGGAAGTCATGTATGACCAACCTTATAGCCTTCTATGAGGAAGTGACTAGGTGGAGGGATGATGGTAGAGCGGTAGATGTAGTTGTTCTTGATTTCAGTAAGGCATTTGATACTGTCTCCCACAGCATCCTCATAGATAAGCTAAGGAAGTGTGGGCTTGACGATCAAGTAGTGAGGTGGATCGAGAACTGGTTGAAAGGAAGAAGGCAGAGAGTTGTGGTCAATGGCGCAGAATCTAGCTGGAGGTCTGTGACTAGTGGAGTTCCTCAGGGGTCGGTGCTGGGACCAGTGCTGTTTAATATTTTCATCAATGACCTGGATGAGGGAACTGAGTGCACCATCAGTTTGCTGATGACAAAAAACTGGGAGGAGTGGCTGACACACCAGAGGACTGTGCTGCCATTCAGCGAGACCTGGACAGGCTGGAGAGTTGGGCGGGGAGAAACTTGATGAAATTTAACAAGGGCAAGTGTAGAGTCTTGCATCTGGGGAAGAACAACCCCATGGACCAGTACAGGTTGGGGGTTGACCTGCTGGAAAGTAGCAAAGGGGAAAGGGACCTGGGGGTCCTGGTGGATAGGAGGATGACCATGAGCCAGCAATGTGCTCTTGCGGCCAAGAAGGCAAATGGCATCTTAGGGTGCATTAGAAAGGGAGTGGTTAGTAACTCAAGAGAGGTTCTCCTCCCCCTCTACTCAGCCTTGGTGAGGCCGCATCTGGAATATTGCGTTCAGTTCTGGGCCCCTCTGTTCAAGAAGGACAGGGAATTGCTTGAAGGAGTCCAGCGCAGAGCCACAAAGATGATTAAGGGAGTGGAACATCTCCCTTATGAGGAGAGGCTGAGGGAGCTGGGTCTCTTTAGCTTGGAGAAGAGGAGACTGAGGGGTGACCTCATCAATGTTTACAAATATGTAAAGGGTAGGTGTCAGGATGATGGAGCTAGGCTTTTTTCAGTGATATCCAGTGATAGGACAAGGGGCAATGGATGTAAACTGGAGCATAGGAAGTTCCACGTTAACATCAGGAAGAACTTCTTTACTGTAAGAGTGACAGAGCACTGGAACAGGTTGCCCAGGGGGGTTGTGGAGTCTCCTACACTGGAGATATTCAAGGCCCGCCTGGACAAGTTCCTGTGTGATGTACTGTAGGTTACCCTGCTCTTGCAGGGGGGTTGGACTAGATGATCTTTTGAGGTCCCTTCCAACCCTTGGGATTCTGTGATTCTGTGATAATTATTAATATAATACAATATTGTGTTTTGTGGGTTATAGTGTGTCAGGTTTCAACTAGGAATTTGTTCATGTATACGTGGGGGCATAAGATAAGCTCCAGAGTAAAACTGGACTCTTGAGGGGGAAAAAAAAATACACCAAAAATAATTGCTGCCTGTAGCTTTCCCACAAGAAACCAGGAGAGGGGGGTGTGGCCCAGGAGGAGAGGAAACAAGGATTACATGGAAAGGGTTGTGAACAGACTCCACAGGTTGCACCCCAACGGAAAATGCCCTCAGAATCAAAATAAACACAGGAGGTTTAGTGGAACGTCAGGACAGGCAGAGAGAATTCTTACTTCAGATGAAGACTGAGGAGGCGCGGGGGAAGATTTGAATCCCTCCCCAGCAGAGCCCCTGGCTACAGCTAGGTTGGGGAATGAGAAGGTAAAATTTCTTGTAGAAACAGAAGCTACTTATTCTGTTATAAATACTTGTAAAGGGCAATTAAGCAAACAAACAGCTTCGGGCGTTGGTGCCACAGAGTGGAAAGAAGCCCGGCCTTCCTTTACATTTGAGAAATTGGCAAACAGATGCTGACCAATCAATTTCTCTGCATGCTCGAGTGCCCAATTCTGTTATTGGAGAGAGATGTACTGAGTAAATGACATGCATCAATTAGGGTTAAAGAAAGAAAATTCAGGTACATGTTCCTGATGAAAAGGCTGTGAAGGCCCGAGTTTTTATGGTACAGAAACCATCCACTGAGCCGGATCTCCCAGAGGAAGTGGGTATAGCCGCAAGTATGGGCTGCCAAAGCACTGGGACGATCAGGAGATGCAGAAGCAGTAACTATTCCTCTGAAACCAAACATCACACCACTAAGACAGAAAGAGCATCCTGTAAAACTGGAAGCAAGAAAAGGACTAGAGCCTCTAATAGAAAAATTTATCGAATACTTTGGGCCAAAAATGGACTGTATTTGTACTTCACGTGGAAACAACCATTCTGGAACAGAAAAGCAGCCACTGGCTTTCCCCAAGCAGGCTGCGCTTCCATGGCAAGAAGACATAGGCTTGAAAGTGCTGTGCCACGGCATGGGGTGATGGCAACTGGGCTCCCCAAATCCCACCTCCCCATTGGTGTGACCGTGCCTGGGAGCAGCAGCATCTCCCTATGGAATACCAGGAGCCCCGGAGCCTGGTGCCACTCACCCACAGCTGTCCCAGGAGCCTTGCACCAGCCAGGCCGAGGCCAGCAGGATGATGACACGGAGCAAAGCCATCGCTGCCACCACCGCTAAGAGTGACACCAAGGAGGTGACACCAAGGAGCTGCAAGCAAGGAGCTGCAAGCAAGGAGCTGCAAGCACCACTGCACCCGAAGTGCAACTGCCCCGGGGATACGGGTGCTGGATGCAGGTCCCTTGGAGCTGGGGCTGATGTCATAGAGAGGCAGGTTCCATGGGGGGAGCTCCATGGGGAGGGGGGTGGGTCAGCGGTGTCGATGGGGGCTTCCATGGGGAGATAGGGGGGTTCTGAATGTGCTTGGGGTGCTCTGAATCCCTATGGGATGCTCTGGAGCTCTGTATGGTGCTGTGGTTTTGGGATGCTGTGAATCTCTGTGGGGTGCTCTGCTTGTGGGATGCTCTGATTCCTTATGGGATGCACTGCTTGTGGGATGCTGTGAATCCCTCTGGGATGCTCTGGATGTCTATGGGATGCTCTGAAACCCTATGGGATGCTCTGCTTATGGGATGCTCTGAATCCCTATGGGATACTCTGCCTGTGGAATGCTCTGAATCCCTATGGGATGCTCTGCTTGTGGGATGCTGTGAATCCCTGTGGGATGCCCTGCTTGGGGGATGCTCTGAACACCTATGGGATGCTCTGCCTGTGGGATGCTCTGAATCCCTATGGGGATTTAAGGTCCCTTCCACCCCACACCACGCTGTCTGACTGTAAAGTACGATCTGCATTTGGCTGCAGAAGAGCTCTCGGCACTGAGTCAGGCCCAGGAGCAGGTGCAGACATTTGTGGAGAACATCCTCTCTCTGCTGCTGGCCTGGCCAGAGGCCACTGGAGACCGCTGAGGGCAGGTCAGGGCTGGAGAACAGCCAGGATCAAGGGCAGCAGTGCCACCTCCTCTGAAGGAAGCCCAAGGGCTGAGGCTCTGCAGTCTCTCCTTTCCCCTGCACCACCCTTGGCTTTCAGCCCCACAGCAGAGCCCTTCTGCAGCCGCTTCTCAGCTCTTGTTGTTCGCTGGCAGCTTCCAAAGGCACTTGTGCCTCTGCCGGAGCCAGAGCAACGGCCCAGCCCGTGCTGCGCTGTGTGGGGCGCTCTGATGGCACCATCAAGGGAGTGCAGGGCTCGGCAGCGCTGGCAGGAGCAGAGCTGTGGGGCCTGACCCTGCTCCTGGGTCAGAGGTGGGTGAGCTCCAGCACTTGGGGTTTTGGGGCAGGAACCTTGGGCAGTTAACCCCTAGGGTTAACTCCGGTTAGAGGTAACCCTAACCCTAACCCTAGTTAACTCCGGTTAGGGTTAACCTAACCCTAAACTTAAGTCTAACACTAAGCCTAAGCCTAAGGCTAACCCTAACCCTAAGCCTGGGATTAAACCCGCCCCTAGGGTTAATTCTGATTAGGGTTAATGCTAACCCTAAGGCTAAACCTAACCCTAACCCTGGGGTTAACTCCACCCCTAGGGTTAAATCCGGTTAGAGGTAACCCTAACCTTAACCCTAACCCTAACCGTAACCCTAATCCCAACCCTAACCCCTTACCGTAACCCGGACCTTAACCCTAAAACCTAACACTAACCCTAATCCTAACCCAGCCTAACCATAACCCTAACTTAATCCTGAACGTAACCCTAATCCTAACCCTAACCCTGGGGTTAACTCCGCCCCTAGGGTTAACTCTGGTTAAGGTTAACCCTAAACCTTACCCTAACCCTAAACCTAAACCTAATCCTAACTGGAATCCTAACCCTAACCCTAAGGCTCAACCTGGTGTTAACTCCACCCCTAGGGTTAACTCCGGTTGCGGTTAACGCTAACCCTAACCCTATCCCTAACCCTAACACCTAACCCTAAACCTAACCCTGTACCTAACCCTGACCCTGACTCTAACCCTAAACCTAACCCTAATTCGGAACCTAACCCGAACCGTGATCCTAAGCCGTATAATATTCATGGACCACAACCTGCCGCATCCAACACTTCTGGCTCTCGGCATTGGCCCAAGCCACGTCCATGATTCTGAGCCTCATGAACGAATCCGTGGTGAAGCTGGGAGGGAGTGGAAGAGCAGGGATTGGAGTCATAGGACAACGGCTGATGGGTTCTGAGAGGGAATTGCAGGCTGGAGATAAGGAAGGGATTCCCTAAGAGGGTGCTGGGGCACTGGGATGGCATGGATGGAGAAGGTTTGGCTGCTCCATCCCTGGCTGCAGTGCTGCAGGCCAGCTTGGAGCAAGCTGCTCTATGGAAGGCATCCCTGCCCATGGCAAGGGGTTGGAAGTGGATGATCTCGAGCTCCTTTCCAAGACACCCCACTCCATGATCCATAAGCATTGCATTCCATTCCATACCATTCCATTTTAATCTCTTCTAATCCATTCTATGGAGAAGAGGGATGGGAAGGAGCCACATTGCGGCTGCTTCGCAAAGGAAAGCAGCGTGCCTTAGGCTCAAGGGCTGTCAAGCTGGAAGCAGCCTTCTCCTGAGCGCTCTTCCCAGTGCCTCCAGGATGGGGAAGGGGACGGGATGGGAGCTGCTCCTTGCCTATTCCCTATGGCTGGAATCCCTTCTCCCCCTTACTTTTGCCCGACGAAGCAGTGAGCGGCTGTGAGGACCCATTGAGGGGTGATCATAGAATCATAGAGCATAGAATCATAGAATCAGAGCTCATGCATCACAACGACCATGGGGACCCGGGGACCACAGGGGTGGCTGATTGTGGAACACTCCATGTTCAGGTGTGCAAGGCCACAGAACCCCATGGAACCCTTCAGCAGAGGCACCGGGAGACGACAGCTGCCCCATGGAGCACAAGCTACCGGTGGAGGAGGCAAGAGCAGCTCCTCTGGTGGTTCCCGTCTTGGTGCCTCGGAGCCGGTGCCACCTGTGGAGACAGGAGCGTGGAACGAGGTGGGTGGCGATGGCGATCTTGGGGTGCTTTAGGAGTTGCCAAGAACACCTCAAGTGACTTCCCCAGAGTGGCTGCTTTGGAGTGGGTGTGCGAGTTGCGCTGGCTGAGCCGGCAGCGGAGCGCTGCGTCTGCGGAGGGATGATCCTGGGATCTGGCCTCATTTCTTGTGGGGAGAAGAGGGGCCTGTGGGGATGGGACAGGGGGAAAGGCTTTAACCTGACAGAGAGGGGAGACTGAGAGGAGATCTGAGGATCTGTGACAGGAGCTGTGCTCTGACGTCTCCTTTCTCCTGCAGGCCACACGCTCACTCCCTGCTGCTCCGCTGTCCTCAGGCCAGTGTCAGAGCGACTCGTCTCGGCCATGGGCTGCACCGTGTGCCTGCCGGTTCCACCGCTGCAGGGAGGCAGAGCTGTCATCTGGGGATACAAAACTGCCCAGCAGGAGGGAGCCATCCGCAGTTATGCTTTCGATGGAGCCAGCACCACCGCTCCCCCTACGAGAGCCACGTGAGGTTCAGCAGAAGGAACTTCTCGCTGCAGATGGTGCTGCAGTGGGGGGAGCACTGGCTGTAGCGCTTCAGGTCCCAGCTGGAGCCCACGGGCTGGCTGCAGCTGCACGTTGTGGGTGAGTGATGAGATAGAAACATTCCTCCTCCACAGCCAGAGAGCTTGAAGGTGCTCTGAGTCCGAGACCTGGGGTACTGTGGCTTTGAACACTGACAGTCACTCCATGTCTCCCAGAACCACTTTCTGAGGCAGAAACTGTGCGCAGCTCATCGGTGAAGGTAGCTTTTTGCTTGGAGGGTGTTTGGGGGGGTTAAATTCAGTCTGGGTGCAGACACTGTGGATTGTCTTCTGCAGAGATGAAGCAAATGTGGTGCTGCCCATGATGCTGGCAAGCATTGCCGTGGGCTCGCTGGCAGGTGAGTGCTAGGCCTGGCTCTTGCCCTGGCTTTTTGGCCACTGCAGTGGGCGCTGCATGCAAGGAGCGATGTGGGAAGAGGCTCTGCTGGCTGAGGTGGCGTGGTCATGCTGGGACCTGGGTTTCCTCCCCGGGAACCCTGTGGGCAGGGACTGGGGCTTTGCCAGTGCTGTCCTTGCAAAGCAGGGCATCCCCTATCCAAGGAGGTTGTGTTGTTCTCTGCTCCTTTCCAACTTCTGCCTAGGACAGCCCTTAGCTGCAGCCCAGCAGTGCTGCTCTGCCTCTCTTTTGCTGCAGGGACTCGGTCCAACATTTCCTGTATTCCAGACTGGGAAATGCTCTGTGCGCTCTGGGAAAGCCTGAGAGTCCCCTTTCAGTCGTCCTTTCGAGGTCATCCTCTCCTCAATATGGTATTGATTCCTGAATCCTGGAATCCCAGACTGGCTTGGGCTGGAAAGGACCTTAAAGCTCACCAGTTCCAACCCTTGCCACGGGCAGGGACACCTCCCACTAGAGCAGGTTGCTGTAAGTCCCTGTATCCAACCTGGCCTTAAGCACTGCCAGGGATGGGGCAGCTACAGCTTCTCAGGGCACCCTGTGAGGGCTGGGGCATCCCCATCCCCACGAGGCACACAAGGAGGGCTCTGTGTTTTGACTCTGCTTTATTGATTGTCCAGAAGACTTTGTGTGGGTGTGTTCTGTGACAGCACCGCTGCTGCCTTTGGAGCTGTGCCCCCCATGTCCCTCCTATCCCCTCTCCCTTCTCCTCATGGCCTCTCTGTGCCCAAGGCTGCAACCCAGGGGCAGGTTCCTGAGGCTCCTGGCCTCCTCCTCTGCTGCTGGAGCTGAGCCAGAGCCCTCGGCCTTTGCTCGCCCCCCCCATCCCTTGGGTGTTGCTGGGCCCACAGGAGCGCTGGGACGGAGGGGGCTCTCTCCATGCGGTTCAGTGTCTATGAAAGAGGCGACTTGAACATGAAAGTGCTTTTTGTTCCGTCAGGGCCAGTTTGAATAGGTCACAGGAAGAGCCATGCTCAGCAAAAGCCCATTCTACTATGAGAAGGTGGTGGGGGTGTACAGGCCCAAGTGACTGGTATGGTTTTAATTCCTGTATTAGGAATTTCCTGCTTCCTCATGCTCTGGATTCCATTCCCATGGTTTTCCCTTTCATAACAGTGAGTACAGTGAGGAAGCAGTGATAGAGAATCCAGGGCCATGTTTCCTCCAGTGTCCTGGAGGACCCACAAGCTGTTGTAATTCCTTCCTAGACTGGGGCATCTGCCCTTGTTCTGTTTTTCTGAAGGTGTCTGCAGCAATCACTGCACTGCTGCTGTCCACCAAGTACCCCCCGATTTGACTGGTTTCTGCTTGGTTTCTGACATTCCTTAGGTGGAACTTCAACTTCTGCACCACGCAGTGCTCGCCACACTGTGGTTGCTGTAGTTCTTTGGGGCAATCTCCTCTGATTAAGACATCATCTATATATTGGTACATTTTCACCTTCTGAGGAAGTGAGACCTCATGTGGGTTTGTGGTGCTCATGGGAGGGAGCTGAGTCCCCTTCCAGCCCTTCCAGTCCCCTGAATCCCTTCCTTCAGCAGGGGTAAAGGAGCTCCCAGCCTGTCCTGGCCTGCCTGTCCTGGTTGATGAGGGGACAAGAAAAAGGCTGCCCACAGCTGTTGATGTGTCACCTTCCCTGGAGGTATTTAAAAGACATGCAGATTTGGGACTTGTGGACATGGCTTAGTGCTGGACTTGAGAGTGTTTGGTTAACGCTTGGACTCGATCTTAAGGGTCTTTTCCAACATAAATGCTCTGTGTGCTCTGGGAAAGCCTGAGAGTCCCCTTTCAATCCTCCTTTCGAGGACATCATGATTCTACAAAATCTTGATTTTTAGATCAAACTCTGTCTCTCAGCTGAGAAATGACACTGCAGGAAGGCAGTGTGTCTCCTAGGTGAGGGTTGGAACATTGGTGCTTTTTAAGGCATGAATGCATGATTCCAATTCTTAGTGAAAAGCAGAAAATATTTATTAATTATGCTGGCACCTATTGGATAAGCTTTTCTGAATGAGCATCTCTACTCCCTGCTGAAGGGTGAAACCTAGACAGATGAGAAAAAGGCAGTAATCAGCGTAGGCTGGCCCAGTTCCAGAGCTAGGTACCACAGCCAAAACACAGTAAAACAAAACTACAGCTTAACCTCACAGGAATGCTAGCAATATTAGAGAGTCTTCAGCAGAGGTGCACTGACCCTGACGAGGTAACTGAATTTTAATTTCTTTCTTTGATCAAATGTATTTAAAGTCATCATCCCTGAATAGCAAAACATATCAATAGCCAACCAGAAGATCATGCACAAAAGACAAAAGGTCACACTCCTCAAAGTCTGAGAGGCTTTATGCATGCTCGTGCCACATTCTTCAATCTTCAAAAGGGGTCATTCATATCAAGCGCAAGGGTAAGCACAGGGCACATGGGGAAGGACCGATGGACACTGCAGCTCTCCTGGCTCTGCCCTGAGCTACAAAGAGCTGAGAACTCCCTGCCTCGATACTCTTCAGGTTTTCGGTCATACAAAGAATGGTTTGCACCCCAAATAAAATCCCTCAGCAGTGTTATGCCAGTAAATAAATAACACAGTCAAAATGATTCTGAGGCCATGCTGAGGCTGTCTTGTGCTGCCCAGACTCCATCGAGTCATGAGTGCCAGTACTGAACTTTACAATCAAGTCAGATTTCATCTGACGTCCCTTCTGACCATGAGAGCTGGGCAAAGCACTGCTTCAGAGCAACGCTGATGCCAGGGCAGCACATGGGCAGAGGTCCTGCTCCTCACAGCACACTCAGCCAGCACAAACCAGAGAAAGGAAATGCATTTCAGCGGGGGGGATTTCTATGAGAAATGCAGTGGATTTGCTCGGAGGAGCCTGTCCTAATTTTTCCCTGCCCTTTCCTTCTTTGAACAGGCTCCATGCCCACAGGCAGCAGATGTCAATGGCAGCTCCATCACCCAGGTCCTCCTCCTGCCATCTGCAGACACCCAGGTGCCAGCTCTGCTGCTTCTGGCTACCCCTGGGCACCTCCCTGGCTGCGCTCCTGGGCAGCGGCCTCATCATTGAGACAAGGAGGCAGGAAAGCACCAAATGGAATCGGTTCTAAGTAATGTGAAGTTTGATGGCTTTGTAATGGAAAGTAACTGCGGTGCTGGGAGGCAGTTGATATAGTTGTAAGTCCTTAGGAGCTTAGTACAAAAAGTGTAAGAAAAGCAGAATAGAGAAACAGGACCTGGGGATGGGGAGTATCCGGGACTCGCAGATGTTCTACTCGCAGAACACCTACTGGGGAGCAATATGGTGATACCCATCAGGAGGAGCTATCCCCTGTGTGTCTCCCGGCGCCGCAATAAAGAATAGCTGCTTGCCAACTTCAGCTTTGTTGGCGAGTCTGTTCCTGGAGTTTTCTCCGAATCAACTCCCAATGACTCCACAACCCCCCAGCTGCCCCCCAAGTGACCCCTAAGTGACTTCCCAGACCCACAACTGCCCCGCAGTGACCCCAAGTGACACCCCAGACCAACAACTGTCCCCTCAAATGACCCCCGAGTGACTCCACAGACCCACAACTGCCCCCAAAGTGACCTGCCCAGGAGCACAACTGCCCCTAAATGCCCCCACATAAACTCCCCAAACCCATAACTACACCCCCAAGTGACCCCATGCCCCACATCTGCCCCCCAAGTGACACCCATAGAGCCAGAACTGCCACCCAAATGACACCGCACACCTAAAACTGCCCCCCAGTCACCCCCAGTCCCAGAACTGCCTCCGAAGTGACCTGCCCAGAAGCACAACTGCCCACAAATGCCCACAAGTGAAACCCCCTCACCCATTACTGACCCACCCAAGTGACGCCCAGCCCCACATCTGCCCCCCAGGTGGCCCTCAAGTGACCCCCAGCCCCACATCTGCCAATGTGTTCTCCATAGAGCGAAAACTGCCCCCCAAGTGACCCCCCCAGTTACTCCCCACTCACAACTGCCCCACAAGTGACCCGAGGCCCACAACCGCCCTCCAAGTGACCCTCAAGTGATCCCCAGATGCAGAACTGCTCCCCAAATGACCACCAAATGACTCCTCATTCCCACAACTGCCCCACAAGTGATCCCCCACTGACTCCACAGACCCACAATTGCACTCCAGGTGGCCCCCAAGTGAGCCCCCAAACCCAGAACTGCCTCCCAAGTGACCCCCAAGTAACTTCCTAGACACAAAACTGCCCCCCAAGTGAACCCCCAGACTCAAAACTGCCCCGCCAGTCACCTCCCAGACGCACAACTGCCCCCCAAGTGACTCTCCAGACACAAAACAGCCCCCTAAGAGACACCCAAATGAAGACCCAGAGCACAGCTGCCCCCAAGTGACCCCCAAGTGAAGCCCAAGTTACCCCAGACCCAGAACTGCTCCCCAAGTTGGGGGTCAGAGAATCCTCGCATCCCAGAGGCACGGATGGCTTGGGGGGAGCAAACTTTCCCGGTTGGTTCCATTTCAGTCTGATCAGCGCCAGCAGGAACATTCCAAAAGCCTTTTTCTCCTTCTTGTCCCGAGCCCTGCTCTGCGGGGCTCTCGGAGCCATGGCAGTGCAGCGCGGCGCTGCCTCACTGTGCTCACCGAATGAGCTCAGTGCTTGCGCAGGCTCGCAAGGTCCTAGTGCCCAGGTAGCAGTTGCTATGTTCTTGCTTCTGCTCGGCTGCAGTCTCGCTCCGCGCTGGGCGCCACTCTGCTGTCTTGAAGGCTGGCATCCTTGCTCTTATTTACTGTCTCCTTAGCTCTTATCAGTCCCGTGATGTTCCTTCCCCCATCAGCCAAACGCTCCTTTCTCTCTACACGTTAGTCAGAACACTTTGGCCTATTCTACTCTGCTAAAGGCACACACATTATTGTTAGTTTAAGGTTCCAACACAGTGACCACAGGGACACGCTGGGGACACAGGGACATGGTGACCATAAGGACATGGTGGGTTACATGGGAACCATGGGGACAGAGACATCACAACGACCATGGGGACACAGGGACCACAGGGGTGGCTGATTGTGGAACACCCCATGTTCAGGTGTGCGAGCCCACAGAACCCCACGGAACCCTTCAGCGGAGGCACCGGGAGACGGCAGCTGCCCCACGGAACACAAGCTACTGGTTTAAGAGGCAATAGCAGCTCCTCTGGTGGTTCCCGTCTCGGTATCTGGGTGCCTGGGCAGGCAGCGGGGCTGCTGTGACACACTGGGAGTGACATCACCCGCCATGCACTATGACATCACCGCTCCCGCCGCTTATATTGCACGCAGCGAGTGCCCACGGCAGTCACTGTGGGGAGACGACAGAGAACTTCGCAGAGCAGCACCTGCAGCATCACGGGGCAGCACCCAAGAGGAGGGACCTTCTGCACTGGCAGCGCCAGCAGCACCCGGGTGCATCAACCCTGCACGATGGTCCAAGGGTTCGTGGGGAGCTTCCAACCTCTGCCTGGGAGTCCCTGTTCCAGAGGCACCCACAGTTCCTCTGGCTGCTGCAGCCCTGGCTTGTCTTGGGAACTGGGGCAGTTCTTTGGTGTGAAGGGTTTCAAGGCTGCCTGGGCAGGCAGCGGGGCTGGTGCTGGCCTCAGGGCTGAGCTCCCATCCCCTGCTCAGGCAGTGGGGCTGTTGCCGGCCTCGGGCTTGAGCTTCCAGCCCCCTGGGTGGTGTTTTGGCTGGGATAGAATTGATTCCCTTCCCTGTAGCTGGTGCAGTGCTGTGTTCTGGCTTTGTTCTGGCAATAACGCTGGTAACACGCTGACAGTTTCGCTGTTGCTCGGTAGCACTTACCCTGATCAAGGACTTTTCAGTCTCTCATGCTCTGCAGTGAGGAGGGGCACAGGAAGCCACGAGGAAGCAGACAGGACACCTGACCCAAACTAGCCAAAGGGGTATTCCATCCCACAGCACGTCATGTCCAGTATAGAAACTACAGGGAGTCACCCTGAAGGGATGGCATTGGGTCAGGCTGGGTATGGCTCAGTGGGTACTGAGCAATTGCATTGGGCATCACTGCTGGTTAGCAGTTTCCTTTCCCCTCTCTAGTTTTATGCTCTGTCCCTTTTAAACCACAAGATTTCTACAGGAGCAAAGTTTGCTGTGCAGCTCTTAAGAGTGATTTTAGTGATAGAAGATTTTACCTCTTCTGTTGTTGCTCCAGGTTTGGTTTTTCACTTCTTTTCATGACTTTGTTCTTGTTTTTTTGAAGAGCTCTGGCTGGTGGCTGAGTTATTTCTCTGTTTATTATTCCTGCGGGTTTCCGACCCGCGCCTTGCTCCTTCAGGTGCTGATTGCCAGGTTTTCCGTGTGGGTCCTTCTCTCCGTGTGTGTCCCGTGCCCTCCCCAGGTCCGTAGCGCTCCCGTCAGCAGCCTGGCGGGGGTGCGGAGCGGCTCCTGCTCCCCAGCTCCCTGTGGCCGTAGTTGTGGTCGCTGCCGTTTCCCTGCCACGGGCAGATTCTCAGTCTGCAGCTGAGGGTTGCTTTTCCCCACGGGTGTCTTGTCTGCGGCTGGGGCACAGGGGGGTGGCCCCGGCGGTCTGCGCTGTCGGGTCTGGTCGTGGGACCGCGTGTTGAGTGGGTGGGATTTGTGCTCACAGTTAATAGTGCACAGTGTAGGGAGCGCAGGAATCTGGTTTGTTTTCCATGCGGACTGCAATAGAAGGAAGCACTTGATGGAATGGAGCCATCCCTTTATTGTGGGGTTGCGGGATGATGGATGCTGCGAGAGTGCGAGGTGCAGGGGAGCACAGCGCGGCTGCTGCGGGTCCTGGAGGTTTGTCTGCCACTGAGACTGCCTGCGGCTCTGGCAGCAGGGTCAGAGGCTGGTTCCCCACGCGGCGACTCCCGGAGCACCCCTGGGTGCCCAGTGGCCATGGGCACGATGCTGCTGCCATGACAAAGCCGCGGCGGTTGCTGTGGATTTGCCCATTGTGACGGGGCCCCCATGGTGAGCGTGGGCTATTTAAGGAGCGAGAGCCCTGCAGTAACCAGTGCAGGGGAGACCCCTTCCTCGGGAGGCTGCGTCTCGCATGGCTGCCCTGCTCATCCAGGTGCGTGTTCTTTGACTTTGCAATCCTGTTCCACTGTTGATTTGAAGCACATTGTGTTCTGCGTTGAAAGCGTAGGTTCTGCATTGAAATGCAAAGTTGTGCATTGAAACGCGAAGTTCTGCATTGAAACTCAGAGTTGTGCATTGAAGCCCTAAAGTCCTACATTGAAACACTGAGGACTGATTTGAAAGAATAAGCTCTCCTATGAAACGCTAAGTTCTGCATTGAAACACTACGTTCTGCTATAAAACGGTAAAGATCCTCATTGAAAGGCTAAGGTATGCATTGAAATGCCAAGTTCGGCATTGAAACAGAAAGTTCTGCATTGAAACGCAAAGTTCTGCAGTGAAACGCTGAGTTCTGCATTGAAACGCAAACTTCTGCTTTGAAACGGTAGATTCTGTATTGAAATGCTAAATTCTGCATTGAAACGCTAATTTCTGCATTGAAACTCTAAGCTCGGCAATGAAATGCTAAGTTCTGCATTGAAACGGTAAGTTCTGCATTGAAAGGGTAAGTTCTGCATTGAAACGCTAAGTTCTGCTTTGAAATGGTGAAGATCTGCATTGAAAAGCTAAGGTATGCATGGAAACGCTAAGGTATCCATTGAAAAGGTCAGTTCTGCATTGAAATAGTATGTTCTCACTTGAAATGGTAAGCTCAGCATTGAAACGCTAAGATCTGCATTGAAACAACAGGTTCTGCTTTGAAACGGTACATTCTGCATTGAAAAACTACATTCTTCTTTGGAACCTAAGGTGCATTGAAACTCTAAAGTTCTACGTTGAAATAATAATGTCTGCATTGAAAAAAATAACTTCTAATTTGAAATGCTACGTTCTGCATTGAAACTGTAAAGATCTGCCTAGAAAGGCTAAGGTCAGCATTGAAACACTAGGTCAGAATTGAAAGAATAAATTCTAATTTGAAACACTACATTCTGCTTTGAAATGGTAAAGATCTGCTTAGAAATGCTAAGGTCTGCATGGAAACTCAAAGTTGTGAATTGAAGGGTTAATTTTCTACATTGAAATGCTAAGGACTGAACTGAAAGAATAAGTTCTCCTTTGAAACGCAAAGTTCTGCATTGAAACACTAAGTTCTGCAATGAAACGCTATGTTCTTCATTGAAACGCTAAGTTCTGCAATGAAACGCTAAGTTCTGCATTGAAATTGTATGTTCTGCATTGAAACACTAAGCTCTGCAATGAAACGCTAAGTTCTGCATTGAAACGGGAATTTCTCACTTGAAACGCTAAGGTCTGCATGGAAACGCTACGTTCTGCATTGAAACCTGAAGTGCATTGAAACTCTAAATTCTACAATGAAACGTTAATGTCTGCATTGAAAAAATAAGTTCTGCTTTGAAACGCTACATTCTGCATAGAAACGATAAAGATCTGAGATGAAAGGCTAAGCTCTGCATTGAAACTCAAAGTTGTGCATTGAAACGCTAGGTTCTACATTGAAACGCTAAGGTCAGAATTGAAAGAATAAGTTCTTCATTGAAACGCTAAGATCTTAATTGAAATGCTAAGTTCTGCATTGAAAGCGTAGGTTCTGCATTGAAACGCTAAGTTCTGCATTGAAACGCGAAGTTCTGCATTGAAACTCGAAGTTGTGCATTGAAGCCCTAAAGTCCTACATTGAAACACTGAGGACTGATTTGAAAGAATAAGTTCTCCTTTGAAACGCTAAGTTCTGCATTGAAACACTACGTTCTGCTATGAAACGGTAAAGATCCTCATTGAAAGGCTAATGTATGCCTTGAAATGACAAGTTCTGCATGGAAACGGAAAGTTCTGCATTGAAACACAAAGTTCTGCAGTGAAACACTGAGTTCTGCATTGAAACACAAAGTTCTGCTTTGAAACGGTAGATTCTGTATTGAAATGCTAAATTCTGCATTGAAACGCTAATTTCTGCATTGAAACTCTAAGCTCGGCAATGAAATGCTAAGTTCTGCAGTGAAACGCAAAGTTCTGCATTGGCACGCTAAGTTCTGCTTTTAAACGCTAAGTTCTGCTTTGACATGGTGAAGATCTGCATTGAAAAGCTAAGGTATGCATGGAACCGCTAAGGTATCCATTGAAAAGGTCAGTTCTGCATTGAAATAGCATGTTCTCACTTGAAATGGTAAGCTCAGCATTGAAATGCTAAGATATGCGTTGAAACAACAAGTTCTGCTTTGAAACGGTACATTTTGTATTGAAACGCTACGTTCTGCATTGAAACCTGAAGTGCTTTGAAACTCTAAAGTTCTACATTGAAACGCTAAGGTCAGAATTGAAAGAATAAGTTCTTCATTGAAACGCTACATTCTGCATTGAAACGATAAAGATCTGCGATGAAAGGCTAAGCTCTGCCTTGAAACTCAAAGTTGTGCATTGAAACGCTAGGTTCTACATTGAAACGCTAAGGTCAGAATTGAAAGAATAAGTTCTTCATTGAAACACTGAGATCTGCATTGAAACGTTAAGTTCTGCATTGAAAGCGTAGGTTCTGCATTGAAACACTAAGTTCTGCATTGAAACGCGAAGTTCTGCATTGAAACTCGAAGTTGTGCATTGAAGCCCTAAAGTCCTACATTGAAACACTGCGGACTGATTTGAAAGAATAAGTTCTCCTTTGAAACGCTAATTTCTGCATTGAAACACTACGTTCTGCTATTTAAATGGTAAAGATCCGCATTGAAAGGCTAAGATATGCATTGAAATGCCATGTTCTGCATTGAAACGCAAAGTTCTGCATTGAAACGCAAAGTTCTGCAGTGAAACAGTAAGTTCTGCATTGAAATGCAAAGTTCTGCTTTGAAAAGCAAAGTTCTGCAGTGAAACAGTAAGTTCTGCATTGAAATGCTAAGTTCTGCAATGGAACGCTACGTACTGCATTGAAACACTAAATTCTGCATTGAAACGCTAAGTTCTGCATTGAAACGCTAAGCTCTGCAATGAAATACTAAGTTCTGCATTGAAACGGTGAGGTCTGGATTGAAAAGCTAAGGTCTGCATTGAAACACTAAGTTCTGCTTTGAAACAGTGAAGATCTGCATTGAAAAGCTAAGGTACGCATGGAAAAGCTAAGGTATGAATTGAAAATGTCAATTCCGTTTTGAAATGGTATGTTCTCACTTGAAAAGGTAAGCTCAGCATTGAAACGCTAAGAAACACTACATTCTGCTTTGGAACCGAAGGTGCATTGAAACTCTAAAGTTCTACATTGAAACGATAATGTCTGCATTGAAAAAATAACTTCTAATTTGAAATGCTACCTTCTGCTTTGAAACGGTAAATGTCTGCACTGAAAGGCTATGTTCTGCATTGAAACACTAAGGTCAGAATTGAAAGAATAAGTTCTAATTTGAAACACTAAGTTCTGCATTGAAACGCTTTTCTGCTATGAAACGGTAAAGATCTGCTTTGAAATGCTAAGGTCTGCATGGAAACTCAAAGTTGTGCATTGAAGGGCTAAATTTCTACATTGAAACGCTAAGGACTAAATTGGAAGAATAAGTTCTCCTTTGAAACGCTAAGTTCTGCATTGAAACGCAAAGTTCTGCATTGAAACGCTAAGTTCTGAAATGAAACGCTAAATTCTTCATTGAAACTGTATGTTCTGCATTGAATCATAAGCTCTGCAATGAAACGCTAAGTTCTTCATTGAAACGCTAAGTTCTGCAATGAAACGCTAAGTTCAGCATTGAAACTGTATGTTCTGCATTGAAACGCTAAGCTCTTCAATGAAACACTAAGTTCTGCATTGAAACGAGAATTTCTCAGTTGAAACGCTAAGCTCTGCATTGAAACGCTACGTTCTGCTTTGAAACGGTAAAGATACGCATTGAAAGGCTAAGGTATGCCTTGAAATGCCAAGTTCTCTCTTGAAACGGAGAGTTCTGCATTGAAAAGCATATTTCTGCAGTGAAACAGTAAGTTCTGCATTGAAATGCTAAATTCTGCAATGGAACGCTAAGCTCTGCAATGAAATACTAAGTTCTGCATTGAAACGCGAAGTTCTGCATTGAAACGCTAAGGTCTGCATTGAAACACTAAGTTCTGCTTTGAAACAGTGAAGATCTGCATTGAAAAGCTAAGGTATGCATGGAAAAGATAAGGTATGAATTGAAAAAGTCAATTCCGCTTTGAAATGTTATGTTCTCACTTGAAACGGTAAGCTCAGCATTGAAACGCTAAGATCTGCATTGAAACAACAGGTTCTGCTTTGAAAGGGTACATTGTGCATTGAAACACGACATTCTGCTTTGAAACCGAAGGTGCATTGAAACTCTAAAGTTCTACGTTGAAACGATAATGTCTGCATTGAAAATATAACTTCTAATTTGAAATGCTACGTTCTGCTTTGAAACGGTAAAGATCAGCATAGAAAGGCTAAGTTCTGCATTGAAACACTAAGGTCAGAATTGAAAGAATAAGTTCTAATTTGAAATACTAAGTTCTGCATTGAAACGCTTTTCTGCTATGAAACGGTAAAGATCTGCTTTGAAATGCTAAGGTCTGCATGGAAACTCAAAGTTGTGCATTGAAGGGCTAAATTTCTACATTGAAACGCTAAGGACTGAATTGAAAGAATAAGTTCTCCTTTGAAACGCTAAGTTCTGCATTGAAACGCAAAATTCTGCATTGAAACTGTATGTTCTGCATGGAAACATAAGCTCTGCAATGAAACGCTAAGTTCTTCATTGAAACGGTAAGTTCTGCATTGAATCTGTATGTTCTGCATTGAAACGCTAAGCTCTTCAATGAAACACTAAGTTCTGCATTGAAACGGGAATTTCTCACTTGAAACGCTAAGCTCTGCATTGAAACGCTACGTTCTGCTTTGAAACGGTAAAGATCCGCATTGAAAGGCTAAGGTATGCATTGAAATGCCATGTTCTCACCTGAAACGGAAAGTTCTGCATTGAAAAGCAAAGTTCTGCAGTGAAACAGTAAGTTCTGCATTGAAATGCTAAGTTCTGCAATGGAACGCTACGTACTGCATTGAAACACTAAATTCTGCATTGAAACGCTAAGTTTTGCATTGAAACGCTAAGCTCTGCAATGAAATACTAAGTTCTGCATTGAAATGGTGAGTTCTGCATTGAAAAGCTAAGGTTTGCATTGAAACGCAAAGGTCAGAATTGAAAGAATAAGTTCTAATTTGAAACACTAAGTTCTGCATTGAAACGCTGCATTCTGCTTTGAAATGGTAAAGATCTGCTTTGAAATGCTAAGGTCTTCATGGAAACTCAAAGTTGTGCATTGAAGGGCTAAATTTCTACATTGAAACGCTAAGGACTGAATTGAAAGAATAAGTTCTCCTTTGAAACGCTAAGTTCTGCATTCAAACGCTAAATTCTGCATTGAAACTGTATGTTCTGCATTGAAACATAAGCTCTGTAATGAAACGCTAAGTTCTTCATTGAAACGCTAAGTTCTGCAATGAAACGCTAAATTCTGCATTGAAACTGTATGTTCTGCATGGAAACATAAGCTCTGCAATGAAACGCTAAGTTCTTTATTGAAACGCTAAGTTCTGCAATGAAACGCTAAGTTCAGCATTGAAACTGTATGTTCTGCATTGAAACGCTAAGCTCTTCAATGAAACGCCAAGTTCTGCATTGAAATGGGATTTTTCAGTTGAAACGCTAAGCTCTGCATTGAAACGCTACGTTCTGCTTTGAAACGGTAAAGATCCGCATTGAAAGGCTAAGGTATGCATTGAAATGCCAAGTTCTCACTTGAAACGGAAAGTTCTGCATTGAAAAGCAAAGTTCTGCAGTGAAACAGTAAGTTCTGCATTGAAATGCTAAGTTCTGCAATGGAACGCTACGTACTGCATTGAAACAATAAATTCTGCATTGAAACGCTAAGTTCTGCATTGAAACGCTATCTCTGCAATGAAATACTAAGTTCTGCATTGAAACGGTGAGGTCTGCATTGAAAAGCTAAGGTCTGCATTGAAATGCTAAGTTCTGCTTTGAAACAGTGAAGATCTGCATTGAAAAGCTAAGGTACGCATGGAAAAGCTAAGGTATGAATTGAAAATGTCAATTCCGCTTTGAAATGGTATGTTCTCACTTGAAACGGTAAGCTCAGCATTGAAACGCTAAGATATGCGTTGAAACAACAAGTTCTGCTTTGAAACGGTACATTTTGCATTGAAACGCTACGTTCTGCATTGAAACCTGAAGTGCATTAAAACTCTAAAGTTCTACATTGAAACGCTAAGGTCAGAATTGAAAGAATAAGTTCTTCATTGAAACGCTACATTCAGCATTGAAACGATAAAGATCTGCGATGAAAGGCTAAGCTCTGCATTGCAACTCAAAGTTGTGCATTGAAACGCTAGGTTCTACATTGAAACGCTAAGGTCAGAATTGAAAGAATAAGTTCTTCATTGAAACGCTAAGATCTGCATTGAAACGCTAAGTTCTGCATTGAAAGCGTAGGTTCTGCATTGAAACGCTAAGTTCTGCATTGAAACGCGAAGTTCTGCATTGAAACTCGAAGTTGTGCATTGAAGCCCTAAAGTCCTACATTGAAACACTGCGGACTGATTTGAAAGAATAAGTTCTCCTTTGAAACGCTAAGTTCTGCATTGAAACACTACGTTCTGCTATGAAACGGTAAAGATCCTCATTGAAAGGCTAAGGTATGCATTGAAATGCCAAGTTCTGCATTGAAACGGTGAGTTCTGCATTGAAAAGCTAAGGTCTGCTTTGAAACGCTAAGTTCTGCTTTGAAACAGTGAAGATCTGCATTGAAAAGCTAAGGTATGCATGGAAACGCTATGGTATGAATTGAAAATGTCAATTCCGCTTTGAAATGGTATGTTCTCACTTGAAACGGTAAGCTCAGCATTGAAATGCTAAGATATGCGTTGAAACAACAAGTTCTGCTTTGAAACGGTACATTTTGCATTGAAACGCTACGTTCTGCATTGAAACCTGAAGTGCATTGAAACTCTAAAGTTCTACATTGAAACGCTAAGGTCAGAATTGAAAGAATAAGTTCTTCATTGAAACGCTACATTCTGCATTGAAACGATAAAGATCTGCGATGAAAGGCTAAGCTCTGCCTTGAAACTCAAAGTTGTGCATTGAAACGCTAGGTTCTACATTGAAACGCTAAGGTCAGAATTGAAAGAATAAGTTCTTCATTGAAACGCTAAGCTCTGCAGTCAAATACTAAGTTCTCCATTGAAACGGTGAGTTCTGCATTGAAAAGCTAAGGTCTGCGTTGAAACGCTAAGTTCTGCATTGAAATGGTAAGTTCTGCAATGAAACGCTAAATTCTGCATTGAAACTGTATGTTCTGCATGGAAACATAAGCTCTGCAATGAAACGCTAAGTTCTTCATTGAAACGGTAAGTTCTGCATTGAATCTGTATGTTCTGCATTGAAACGCTAAGCTCTGCAATGAAATGCTAAGTTCTGCATTGAAACGGGAATTTCTCACTTGAAACGCTAAGCTCTGCATTGAAACGCTATGTTCTGCTTTGAAACGGTAAAGATCCGCATTGAAACGCTAAGGTATGCATTGAAATGCCAAGTTCTCGTTTGAAACGCAAAGTTCTGCAGTGAAACAGTAAGTTCTGCATTGAAATGCAAAGTTCTGCTTTGAAACGGTAGATTCTGTATTGAAATGCTAAGTTCTGCATTGAAATGCTAAGTTCTGCATTGAAATGCTATGTTCTGCATTGAAACACTAAGCTCTGCAATGAAATACTACGTTCTGCATGAAACGGTGAGCTCTGCATTGAAAAGCTAAGGTCTGCATTGAAACGCTAAGTTCTGCTTTGAAACGGTGAAGATCTGCATTGTAAAGCTAAGGTATGCATGGAAAAGCTAAGGTATCCATTGAAAATGTCAATTCCGCTTTGAAATGGCATGTTCTCGCTTGAAACGGTAAGCTCAGCATTGAAACGCTAAGTTCTGCATTGAAACAACAAGTTCTGCTTTGAACCGGTACATTTTGCATTGAAACGCTACGTTCTGCGTTGAAAACTGAAGTGCATTGAAACTCTAAAGTTTTACATTGAAAAGCTAATGTCTGCATTGAAAAAATAAGTTCTGCTTTGAAACGCTACATTCTGCATTGAAACGATAAAGATCTGCGATGAAAGGCTAAGCTCTGCACTGAAACTCAAAGTTGTGCATTGAAACGCTAGGTTCTACATTGAAACGCTAAGGTCAGAATTGAAAGAATAAGTTCTTCATTGAAACGCTAAGATCTGCATTGAAACGCTAAGTTCTGCATTGTAAGCGTAGGTTCTGCATTGAAACGCTAAGTTCTGCATTGAAACGCGAAGTTCTGCATTGAAACTCGAAGTTGTGCATTGAAGCCCTAAAGTCCTTCATTGAAACACTGAGGACTGATTTGAAAGAATAAGTTCTCCTTTGAAACGCTAAGTTCTGCATTGAAATGCTTAGTTCTTCTTTGAAACTCAAACTTCTGCGTTGAAACAATAAATTTCTGCATTGAAATGCTAAAGTCTGCATTGAAAGAATAAGTTCTCCTTTGAAACGCTAAGTTCTTCATCGAAACGCTAATATCTGCATTGAAAAAATAAGTTCTCATTGAAACGCTAAGTTCTGCATTCAAAGGCTAAGCTCTGCACTGAAACGCTAACGTCTGCATTGAAACAATAAGTTCTCATTCAAACGCTAAGTTCTGCATTGAAACTCTAAGTTTTGCATTGAAAAAGTAAGTTCTGCATTAAACAGTTCTCACTTGAAAATCTAAGCTCTGCATTGAAACACAATGTGCTGCATTAAAGCACTAAGTTCTGCTTTGAAACGGTACATTCTGCATTGGAACGCTAATTTCTGCATTGAAAGGCTGAGTTCTGCATTGAAACGCTACGTTCTGCTTTGAAACGGTAAAGATCTACATTGAAACGCTAAAGTCTGCATTGCAACAATAACTTTTCCTTTGAAACGCTAAGTTCTGCATTGAAAAGCAAAGTTCTCACTTGAAACACTGAGCTCTGCGTTGAAACTCTAAGCTCTGAATTGAAACACTAAGTTCTGCTTTGAAACGGTGCATTCTGCATTGAAACTCAAAGTTGTGCTTTGAAACGCTAAAGTTCTACATTGAAACGCTAAGGTCTGCATTGAAACAGTAAGTTCTAATTTGAAATGCTAAGTTCTGCATAGAAATGGCAAATTCTGCATTGAAACTCTACTTTCTGCTTTGAAACGGTAAAGGTCTGCATTGAAAGTCTAAGGTATGCATTGAAACCCTAAGGTATCCATTGGAACGCTAAGTTCTGCATTGAAACAGTAAGTTCTCACTTGAAATGCTAAGTTCTGCATTGAAAGGCTAAGCTCGGCATTGAAACACTAAGTTCTGCTTTGAAATGGTACATTCGGCATTGAAATGCTAAGTTCTGCATTGAAACTCAAAGTTGTGTGTTGAAACGCTAAAGTTCTACATTGAAACGTTAAGTTCTGCATTGAAACAAGTTCTCCTTTGAAATACTAAGTTCTGCATTGAAAAGCTAATGTCTGCATTGAAACGCTAATGTCTGCATTGAAACGCTAATGTCTGCATTGAAACGCTAATGTCTGCATTGAAACAATAAGTTCTAATTTGAAACACTAAGTTCTGCACTGAAACGGTAAGTACTACATTGAAAGGCGAAGTTCGGCATTGAAATGCTTACTTCTGATTTGAAACTCAAAAGTTGTGCGTTGGAACTATAAAGTTCTACATTGAAACACTAAGGTCTGCATTGAACCGCTAAGTTCTGCATTGGAACGCTAAGTTCTGCATTGGAACGCTAAGTTCTGCTTTGAAACGGTAAGTTCTGCATTGAAACACTAATGTGTGCATTGAAACAATAAGTTCTAATTTGATCTATATAGGAACAGCAACTTTCATTGATTATGGAACAAACCCCTCCTTGTGAAGCCAGTAACATGTCTAAAGCCATTTATTTTTGTAATATCACTTTAGATAGGCTAGTTATCTCTTTTTCTTCTGCTTGGATTACATCTGTGGTTTTATTTTCAATTTCCTCTGTGGTTGCTGAGGTATTTACGATTGCCTTCTTTAATTCACTTACTCCCAAAGATGGAATTAGCCATCTTACAAAACTATGAAATGCGGTGTTTCATTCAGCAATAGGGTTAAACCCTCGCTTAATCCGTTTAGCAAAACTTCTAGTCCAGGTCCCAGAAGGATACATGTCAATAATAGTAAGATTGGGTGTCCGAGCACCTAAGGTGCATGCCCCCTTCCAGTTGGGGGGTAGAGTCTTAGAAGCATTTTCTCCACATAACCAGGACCATCCTTTCCCTTTAGGAACGGGCCACCACGGAACTGAACATTATATTGGGGGACCCCCAACGTGCCGAAAACAGGGGGTACCTGGGTCCCAGGGCACCCTGAGTCGCTCTTGGGTGAGCAAGGTTCCCTCAGGGTGGAGATGTGTGGAGGAGAAGAGTTTGGGGGCTCAGAGGGGATTTGGGCATTGGGTGGGATCCCCAAAGCTCTCCAGGGTGGTGCAGGCATTTGGGGAACACCCCGTGTCCTAAAACCAGGGGTTACACTTGTCCCAGGGTACCCCGACTCTTCAGTGCCCCTGTTGGCCCATGGCAATAAATGGGGGGGATTTGGGGTTCAGAAGGGAACTGGAGGTTTGGGGGGATTTGGAGGTTCATGGGAATGTGCCCAAGCTCTACAGGGGGCAGAGTAATTTGGGGGACCAATGGAGCCCTCAAAAAGGGGCTACAGCCACCAGAGACCACCCCAGAGATGACTGGGGAGGGGAGTACTGGAGATCTGGGGGACCTGACAGGTTTTGGGTGTGCAGCTGGGGGGTTCTCCCTAAACCTTACCTGTGAGGATGCTGGCGATGAGATCATCCCTCTGCCCGGGGGGGGATGAAAGTAAGGGGGGGTTCCTGGGAGCTGGGGTGACCCTTGCACTCCCCCAGGCTCTGACAGGGAGGTACAAGTTCTCCTGCCCTGCCACCTTCTCAGCACCTCTGGCACCAGCAGCTCCTGCACACACAAGGCTCCTGCTTTGCCCCCAGCACCTCTGCACGCAGAGGTGAGCTCCAAGCACGTGAACAAGCCCAGTGCCTCCTCCTCACCCATCCCCTGCTCCTACAGCTGGGATGGCACCAGCACATCTCCTGACAGCTTCTCCTCCCTTCACAGCACACACCCACAATGTGTTTCAAGCCAACGTGAAAACAGAATTGCAAAGTCAAAGAACATGTACCGGGATGCGCAGGGCAGCCACGGGAGATGCAGCCTCCCGAGGGAAGGGGTCTCCCCTGCACTGGTTACTGCAGGGCTCTCACTCCTTAAATAGCCCACGCTTACCGCGGGGCCCCGTCACAATGGGCAAATCCACAGCGACCACCATGGCTTTGTGATGGCGGCAGCATCATGCCCATGGCCACTGCGCACCCAGGGGTGCTCCGGCAGTCTCTGCGGGGGGACCAGCCTCTGCCCAGCCGGCTCAGGGAGGTCCCTCACGGGCTGCTCTTCCTCAGTGCCTTTGATCCAGAGGTGGAGCATGCGAGGGGTCACAGCTCAACCTGGGCAATGGAACAGGGCGTCACAGCCACCTACAAGAAGTGGGGAGTGACCGACATTCGCACGGCAGAGAATCCTGGAATCGCAGACTGGGCTGGGCTGGAAGGGACCTCAAAGCTCATCCTGCTCCAGCCCCTACCACGGGCAGGGACACCTTCCACTAGAGCAGTTTGCTCCAAGCGCTTGTGTCCAGCCTGGCCTTGAGCACTGCCGCAGATGGGGCAGCCACAGCTTCTCTGGGCAAAAGTCTGTCACTGTCTCACTACCCTCAACATGAGTCATATTTTCTTAATATGAAATGAAATAAATAAAATTAAATCCTGTTTCCACTTGGAACCATTGTGTGTCCTTAAAAATTATTATGGATCTGAAAAAACATCTGACATTTCAGGCAAATAACAGGCTCATCATTATTTTGATCAGTGCAGGGATCAAAATGGAATAGCACAGTACACCATAGGATAGCACAGCACAGCATGGCACGGCACGGCACAGCACAGCATAGCTATGGAGAGCCTATTGCTCTGATAGCACACTATCTGCAGGTGAACTCACCCCCAGCCTGCACTGCAGATCACTGGGGCACAGATTCTGCAGAGATGCTGGTTCAGGCAGTCAGAGCTGTCCCATCTGCCTTGACAAACTGCCACCACAATCCGCAAGTGGCCCATGCCCACTGCGCCCAGAGGCTGGGATGCAACGCAGAGAGTTACAAGGGTGTCCCAGACACACTGGGGAACCCCAAATGTGGTTTTACACAGGGGTCTCACACCCTTCAAACAGTCACGTACCACACACTTGGACCAAGCACTAGCACCCTCACTACCAATTACTAGTCCTAGTCAAACTGCCAGGCGCTCATGCTACTTCTGCTGCAGTCCTGCTCTTGTCTATTGATGCACATGTCCCTGGAGCCAGTCCTGCAAGAGACACTGACGAATGGTGTGCGGGACAGTGGGAGGGTTTCAAAGACATGCTGGAGGGGCTGGGATTCTGCCATTATTTCTGCTGTGCTGCAATACCCCTTCTCCTTCACAGACAGCTCTAAGATACCCTCAGGAAAAGTCCTAGTTCCGGGGCTGGGCTGAAGCTTCCAGGAAAAATCCACTACCTCATCACATTACAGTGTACATCTAAATATATAGAGACACATATATAAATAAAAGACCTATTAAAACTTTACAGACTGGTTGATCTAGTAGCTAGGGGGAAGAGAATTTTCATAACACGCCTTGTGGGTCCCACCAACCAGGGCCCCAAACGCCAGTGACAGGGTGACGAGAGGCAGCAAAGATGCAGTCCCAGGGGGATCAGTCTCCTGAGACAGGGGAGGAAAAAACAACCCAAAAGTGAAACAGCCTGCAGCAAGCACTGATGTTCCCTCCCTCAGCTGGCAGACACACTGCCTTCCTGCAGTGTCATTTCTCTGATGAGAGACAGAGGTAAGGCTAAAAATCAACTTTCCTTACAACCACAGAAACATTTCTTTTGAAAAGACCCTTGAGAACATCGACTCCAGCCATTAACCTGTCCCTAACACGTCCACATGCTGACCATGACAACATCCCTGTGGGATACCCTGTCTGGACTGCCACCAACAGCAACTGGAACCAAGGAGAAATTTACATCCTATCATAATTTTACTCATTTCTATTCAATTCTGATTGCTGTTAAACATTCTGCTCTACATTAGAGCATGGAAATCAGCTGGCCAAGTTATGTTATTGCAGAAACCTCCTCGCATAGATCATGGGACTTTAACATATTTAATAAACTGTTTGCAACTGAGTAAACCAACCAACCATTTCCCTCAATTTATAACTGGAATTCAGCACTACTCTGTTTGGAGGCACAGAGACAAGAGGTGACCACACCACTTTGTGAGAAGGATGAACTGAGGGAGACCCTTGTTGCTGTTTCTCTAAGAACAAAGGGCAGTAGAAAATGAAATGTTATTTTTAAGAACTAAAATACATTCCAATTACCATTGAAAATATGGAACAAGATGCTAAAGCCCAACAGGTTTTACCAGGAAGAACAACTGTTAACTAAGAATTCCCTCCTGTGCTGTTTCCTTTCCCAGCCCGTGGAGAGATTCCTCAGTAACTGGCAAGTGCACGTGACACAGCAAGTGATGTCTGTGTCTACTGCCCAGGAAGGTGAACAGTTCCTTTTGGTGTTAGATCTGTAGAGTCAGGTTTCTCTCCAAAGCAACTCAACCATGTACCAAGGAAACAGGCAGGGAATTTTCAGCTGTACCTGCAGTGCCCTGCTAGGAACCGCACAGCTGGGGACTCCAGAAACAGCTGGCATTGGTTCTCCCAAGAAATCCACCAGTGACAGGAAGGAAGCACACACTCTTCTCTGTGACACCAGGGCTCGCTGCTTCAGCTGACCTCTGATCCCTTTTCAGAATCACACCAACCCACTGTGCATTCAGCACACCAGCAGCTTTTATCAAAACCTGACCTCCCTGGAACACTTCGGTTGTAGAGGCACTAAATATTTATGCACGGGGCAGAAGGGACCTTAAAGCTCATCCAGCTCCAACCCCTGCCACGGGCAGGGACCCCTTCCACTGGAGCAGCTTGCTCCAAGCCCCTGTGTCCAACCTGGCCTTGAGCACTGCCAGGGATGGGGCAGCCACAGCTTCTCTGGGCACCCTGTGCCAGCACCTCAGCACCCTTACAGAGAAGAGCTTCCTCCTGAGATCTCATCTCAGTCTCCCCTCTGGCAGGTTAAAGCCATCCCCCTTGTCCTGTCCCTACAGGCCCTTGTAAAAAACCCTCTCCAGATTTCTTGTACGCCCTGTTTAGGTACTGGATTAGTAAGGCCTCCCTGGAGCCTCCTCTTCTCCAGGCTGAACACCCCCAGCTCAAACACAATGACAGACCCCCATTGACACCAAGTCTGTGGCTCAGACAAGGTGGGCAGATACTGAAGGAGCAGGCGATGAAAACGGACATGCCTTTGAAGACAGCAACATCACAAGTGGAAAAAACCCAGACAACATCATCACAAATGGAAACAGGAAAACACATGTAAAGCAGCAAAGACAGACGTGGCCTGTCATGACCTACACCGGGAGCCCTTTGCAGAGGAAAGCAGGCAGTGTATGACCGCTGAAACACAGCCAGTCACCAACTTCCTCAGAGCATCCTTGGGCTCCCTGGGGCTCCAGGGGAACCCCATGGGAAACAGCCTGAAGCAAGCACTGATGTTCCCTCCCTGGAGTGGCAGACACACTGCCTTCCTGCAGTGTCATTTCTCTGATGAGACAGAGTTTGGTCTGAACAGCAAGATTTTGTAGAATCATGGCATCGTTTAGGTCGGAAAAGGCCCTTAAGAACATCGAGTCCACCATTAACGGAACACTGGCAAGTCAACACTTTAACCATGTCCCTTAGAACTTGTCTTTTATATACCTCCAGGGACAGTGACACAGCCCCTTCTGCGGGCAGCCTGTTTCTTGTCCCATCATCAGACAAGACAGCCATGCCAGGACAGGCTGGGATCTCCTTTACCCCTGCTGAAGGAAGGGATTCAGCCTGCTCAGTTGACACATCTCCTCCTGGGATTGCAGCCCTGGGGCTGGAGGGGACTCAGCTCCCTCCCATGAACACCACAACCCACACGAGGTCTCACTTCCTCACAAGGTGAAAATGTACCATTATATAGACGATGTCTCAGTCAGAGGAGATTCCCCTCACAGAGGCAGCGGAAGCAGCACCAGCAGTGTGGGACGCACTACATGATGTCAAAGTTCCACCCGAGCAATGTCAGAAACCAAGTAGAAACCAGCAGATCAAGGCAGCCACGGGAGATGCAGCCTCCCGAGGGAGGGGTCTCCCCTGCACTGGTTACTGCAGGGCTCTCTCTCCTTAAACAGCCCACGCTCACCGGGGGGGCCCCGTCACAATGGGCAAATCCACAGGGACCGCCACGGCTTTGTCATGGCAACAGCATCGTGCCCATGGCCACTGGGCACCCAGGGGTGCTCCGGGAGTCGCCGCGTGGGGAACCAGCCTCTGACCCTGCTGCCAGAGCCGCAGGCAGTCTCAGTGGCAGGCAAACCTCCAGGACCCGCAGCAGCCGCGCTGTGCTCCCCTGCACCTCGCACTCTCGCAGCATCCTTCATCCTGCAACCCCACGATAAAGGGATGGCTCCATTCCATCAAGTGCTTCCTTCTATTGCAGTCCGCATGGAAAACAAACCAGATTCCTGCGCTCCCTACACTGTGCACCATTAACTGTGAGCAC